>NW_003852568.1:2848517-2904507 GCF_000181295.1 Otolemur garnettii
AAGGAGAATTAAAAGTGAAATTATATGAGATGTAAAAAGGGGGGTTGGGTGGCACCTGTGGCTCAAAGGAGTAGGGCGCCGGCCCCATATACTGGAGGTGGCGAGTTCAAACCTGGACCTGGCCAAAAACTGCAAAAAAAAAAGTGGTATACCTTAGTTGTTATTTGAGAAATTTATGTGGGAAGGATAAGAAAAGTAGAAAGATCTTTATAAGAAGTGAGAGAAAGGGAGAGAAATGGAAAGGAAAGAAATAACAAAAGGGGTAGGAAAACTATAGCAAAATGGAGCACTTGTTACTGAAGAAAGTAAAAATGGAAAAGTAAAAATACTTTAAAACAAAACAAAATAGACAAAAAACTTTAAGGGATAAAATTGGGGGGATGCAGAGGATAATAGGAACAGAAAAACTGGCAAAAATGGAGCCCTTACTATTGAAGAAGGAACAATGAAAAATTGTAATTACAGAAAAGAGAGAGAGAGAAAGAAAAATCTAGAGGAAAAAAGTTGAAAAAAAATTTAAAAAGGAAAATAAAATATATGTATAGTCTTGAATTGCCTGGATAATAGGTGACATTCTGGGGTGTGAGATGCTAATCATGATGCTGATATAACTGTATAAGAAGGAGGCTGGAAACTTCTATCTTGCCGAGGAGACCTGGTCCCATCATCCTGATTTCTTTGCCCTCAATCTCCACAGCATTGGGATCCTGAAGCTCTCATCAGCCTGCTTAGTAGACATGCCTCAACATTTCCAAGCCATGTCCCTTGGCCGTGCAGTGTCTTTCCCAGGAAAGCATCTGTTGCTCATTTCCCCATGTGTGGCTGCCCAGCTTAGCTGGTGCACCAGAACTAGCCTCACACTACACTAGGACCCTGTGGGCTGATCCTGCAATGCAGTTCTCCCACAATGGCTGTGCCCTCCCTGTAGCCAAACAGTGAGAGCTCTGCTCTGCTGGTGGCTCTGTCCTGGCCCCTGGGTGTTGTTCAAGATCACTTGCTTGCTTGCCCATGCTCTCCCAAGATAACTCACCAAGAGCCCAGGTCCAATAAATAAATAAACAAACAAATGAATAAATAAATCCTGCAAGGACAGGCCCTCTCTGTCTGAAAACCACTGAACTGGCTGGCTTCTAAATTGGTTGACCTCTGCCAGCGTGTTTGTGCTAACACTAAGCAGTGTTTCTTGGCAGGACTCACTAGCAGAGGTGACTGGAGTCCCTTATCCCCGATCTCACAATAAGGCTGCAGGAGAGCTGTCTCTGTCTCTAGTCAGTTATCTTGCTCTGCCCCCCTTTTTAGTTTCTTTGAATTGGTTTTGAACTTTCTCTTGGATCTCACTGAGCTTCCTTACAATCTATATTTTTAATTCTTTATCTGTCATTTCAGAATTTTTATTTTGTTAGGAGCTATTTGTCTTATATTTGTTCCATTGTTTCTTATTCCTTTGTTTCTACATTCCTGGTTTCTCTTGGAATAATTAAGCTTTTAGAAAATTTGAAAACATTTCAATTTTATTTCCTTTGTTGGTTATTTAGGTGTACCTGTTTGTATTTGTAACATTATTTTCGATACTTTGAGCAAAATATTACAATGTACTTTAAACTATTATTATATCCCTTAATGTATAAAGTAATTTTCTCTTCCCTCCAGCCTTTTTGCCCATTACTTTCTTATGTTTTACTTCTATGTATATTTTAAGTTCTATGTATTTCTACATTTTTATTATTTTTACTCTAAAAAGAAAATGCTTTTTAGAAATAATTAAGAACTTACTATGTTTACACTCATTTCTGGTGCTTTTTATTTCTTCTGGCAGATCTGATTTACCATCTGGCATCATTTCTGTTCAGCCTAATGAGCTTCCTTTAGCATTTTTTGAAGTGCTAGCAATAAATTTCCTAATTGTTCATATAAATGTATTTTCTAACTTTGATTTGTTTAGGGATTCACTGAGGGCACACAGAATTAGGTTTCACTGATTGCGTTTGTTAGGTAAAGTCCCTCTTATAACTGTGTTCTACCCCCAAGAGGTTAACTGATTTTTTAAAAGAGTTTTTCAGCTTACATAGAATTCCCAGTTTACTCTTCCCACCCTTTTGGCACTTACAGATTAGGTCCTTATCTTTTCTGTTTCTTTCCTTCCTTTTTTTTCCTGCTGGAATGTGGTTGTTCCCTTAAATGTAAAGTTTCTTTCATCTCTGGATACTTTATTTATTTTTTATTTCTTATTTCTTAGCATAACTGTGTACATTAATGCAATCATGGGGTACAGTGTGCTGTTTTCATATACATTTTGAAATACTCTCGTCAAACTGGTCAAGATAACCTTCATGCCATTTTCTTAGTTATTGAGTTAAAACGTTCATACTCTGCTTTTAGAAGGATTCACTTGTACCCTTGTAAGATAAACCATAGAGGTGACCCCACCAATCACCCTCCCTCCCCCCATCCACCCCCCTCACCTCCCCCTCCCACCCCCTTCCCATATTCTAAGGCTATAATTAGGTTATGACATTCCTATAAAAGCTATGAATTAGTATCAAAGTAGGGCTGACATCTGGATACTTTAAAGATTTTCTCTTTAGTTTTTATTTTCAGCACTTGTCTATGATGTATCTAGGAGAGGTCTTCTGTTTATTTATATTTCTTGGCACTATGAGATGTTTGGATTTAAATATTTTATCAATTTTTAGAGAAATTTTGGTCATTTTCTCATCAAATATTCTTTCTACTCCATTTCTTTCCCTTCTTTCTTTTTGGAATTTCTACATTAAACTATTTGATATTGTCTCACAGGCATCAGAAACAGTTTTGTTTTTTTAAATTTTCTTTCTGTGTTTTGGCTTAGATACTTTCTGTCAACCTGCCTTTGATCTACTGATTCTTTTTACTTGTATTAAATCTGACTTTAAACTCATCTAATAATTTTATAATTTGGATTTGTATCAATTCCAGAAATTCAACTTGATTATCTTTCTATAGTTTGAATTTCTCTTTTAAAATCCCTCATCTCTTCACCTTTTCTATTCATTTTTTCTTCTCAACTCTTTAATATATTTACAGTAGTTTTAAAAAGTCATTGTCTTTTAATTGCAGCATTTGGGTGATCAAAATTATTAAGTTTTTACCCTTGATGATGGACATATTTTTACGCTTCTTCGAATAGTTTTTGAAGTTGTATGATTGATACTGTGACTGATATTCTGTGAAGACTCTCGTTTTTGCTTTCTCTAGAGCCTGCTGAACGTTATGGATGCATGTACGTAGCTTGTCGTTGAATTGTTGTTGGATCTTCTTCATCTTGTGTAGTTTTCTGTTTTTCCCTCCAACACTCAACGTCAGAGGGTCCCAGTACTCGATCCTTGGTCCTCCTCTTTTTTTCTCTTTTTACACGTTCTTCCTTGGTGAGTGCATTCAGTCTCATGTATTCAAATACTCTACACATGCTGACAGCTCTGAAATTTACATTAGCTTTGAGTTTTCTTTTTTAAAGTCTGCTTTTTCAGGCTTCAGCATCTGTGTACTCTTCATCTCTTCTTGGATGTTTAGTAGACATTTCAAACTGAACATATCTAATGCTGAACTCTAATCTCTGTCTGTCCCCCAAAATCCTCATTGAACAGTGACCTGTTCATCTCACAGTCTCCCCATTCAGTCAGTGGCAACTCTCTTTTCCAGGTGCTCAGACCAAAAGTTTTAGAGTCATCCTTGACTTTCTTCTTTTTATGTTCCTCATCAAACCTTTCAAGACATCCTATTGCTTCTACTGTCAAAATAAATATAGTGCCCACTGCTAGCACCAGGTCCAGTCTACCATCAGCTTGTACCTCACTTACTGCATAGCCTTCAGCTTATCTCAGATTCATCCTTCACTTGGTAGACAGACTGATCTTCTCAAATGTAAATGAGACCATGCAACTCTTGTGCTTAAACCGTGTAATAACCTGCATCTTATTTAGAGTAAAAGGCGGAATCCCACATTCTGGTCCTATATTACCTCTCTGGCCTCCCCTCCCTCTACTTTCCTCCTTGCTAATTTAGTCCATTCACTGAATTCCCTTTCTGTCTCAACCTGCTGAGGAATGTCTCCTGTATCATCTGCCTGTAGTCTTTCCCCACAGACATCCACATGGTAGGAAATGAGATGAGAAAGATTCTGGAAAATCTTATTTGCCATATTGAGTGTCAAATGAAGACTCTAGAGCACCAAAGGAGATGTGGCCAGGCTCCTATTTGGCAAGGCCAGTGTGGTGCTTGGCAAACAATATGGGATTATTGATGTAGACTGTATTAGATTGGAACAGTGGAGACCCCCATTAGGGCGGCCACCCTAGAGCAGCGTTCCTGGGGGCCAGTTGCATGTGGATGGTCTCAGCTTACCAGGCTGCTGTGATTGTGTGGCTGAGATAGTGCTTTGCCCCATAGGAAGCACCCATCAGTGTTCACCAGGCTGTCTCCTATGGTTCTTGAGAAGGTTCCCTCCATTATGCCTCTTTCTTATAAAGGAAAAAGGAACTTTTCATTTTGTTTTGCTGAGTAGAACAGTGAACACATACTTCCTCTGCATCCTTCCTCCATTATCAAGTTTTACTAACTATAGCAGCTGGTTACTGCCCAATTACGCTACTGGCTTGCCAGCTGGGCTGGGTGAATTAAAGTTTCTTTTTAATTTGAGCTTATGCGAAACAGGCTGAGAGGAAGGGGTGTTTTGTGGGAGGAGGGAAGGGAGTTGGTGAATGATGACACTCAGCAGGCATCCTGGAGTTGGAAAGAAGCCAAACTTTGTTATTACATAGACTGGAGTTCAAACCTGTCCATTCTTTTTAATGGCTGTGTAACCTAAGTCGTGTAACTTTAAATCTCTACCTCAGTTTCCTCATCTGTAAGATGGGTGAAATGAAGCTACCCTTGTGGGATTGTTATGAGAAATAAATAACTCATGGTAACTGCCTGACACATGGTCTCTGCTCATTGGGGCTATGAAGCCATATGTGCTTCGTGAAGGAGGTTCAGAGGCAGCAGAGATTCTAAGATAACCCCTTCTACATTTTCTTTAGTTTCAGACATTCCTTGG
Source organism: Otolemur garnettii (assembly GCF_000181295.1). Classification (NCBI taxonomy): domain Eukaryota; kingdom Metazoa; phylum Chordata; class Mammalia; order Primates; family Galagidae; genus Otolemur; species Otolemur garnettii. The sequence continues at coordinate 2,853,592 of NW_003852568.1, forward strand.
CCTCCTGAGAGTGCATCCCCTCACTGGCTGGATGAGCGTGTACCAAAGCAGTCATTGGGCCTTTGTTGTGTGGAGGGCATGCCAGCTTTTATAGGGTGCTTCTTTTTTGAGGGATCTCTGTATTCAACTGGAACATCTCTGAGCAGGCTAACCATTCCTTTTTTCATTTCAACTACCTTTCTTAAATTTTTTGGCTAAGAAATATATTTCAATTATATGAATAAATTTATAGCAATATATGCATATGTAATTTAAGTAATGACAATAATACAGTGAACACCTGTGTATCCACTACCCAGCTTGAGGAATAGAACATAACCAATAACTCTGAAGTCCTCTGGGTAAACTCAAACTGCAATCACTTTTTGGAAATAGAGTTTATGCTTTGCTTTTTTTTGGAGTTGTAGTTTCTGAGTATTATTACATATGAATGTACCTCCAAATACTATGTTTAGTTGTCTAGGTTTTTGAGTGTTGTGTTAAATGGAATGACTCTGTAGGTATTTCCTTTGGCCTGTTTTTTCATCTAACATTATATTAATGAAATCTGTCTATGTTTGAGAAAACATTTTGTTTATTCGTTCTGCTGCTGATGGACGTTTGGGTCGTTCCCATCTTTGTACTCTGCGAGCAGCTCTTCATTTTCCGCCTGTCTCGTGGTGAGCCTGTGTCTGCTGGCTCCCATCCCATATAGAAAGGGAATGGCTGGGCCATATGGCATGTGCACAGTCGGGTCACAGGATACTAACAAATCATTTTCTCTGGTGCTTTTCCCAGTTCACATGCCCACCAGGTGAGTAAGCGTTCTCATGGCTCCAAATGTCCATCACCTTTTGAATTGTCAGACTTAATTTTTGCCAGTCTGAAGGGTGTTAAATGGTATCCTGTTATGGTTTCTGTACTTTTCCTTTTACAAGAAATTTCAAGGACTAGTGTAAAGGCCAACTTCAGCTGGGGACATGCCTCAAATTCTTGAAGCTTGGGTGTCTCTGCCTTTCTTAATCAGATAGTGGCTGGCGCTGGCTGCCAGGAGGCACAGCCTAGAAACAAAATTTGATTGGCCTTGTCTCTTTGAATTTGGAGACTTGTCCTCCCCACCCTGCATTTTCCCACAACCTGCTCGCAATTGTTGATTAATTTACCATAAAGCCCTGGAGTGGCGCAGCAGTGTGAAGGGTAAAAAATAGGATTGGTTTGTGGCTGGTGAATGGAAGGCCGTCCATCACTCTAAGGGGAAATTGCTCTTTTAAGGAGAAGTAGTGAATTGTTTCTGGCCCTGGTGTAAGTCAGGCAGCCACGTGGAATAGTGACAGAGCTCGCAGCCCTGGGCTGGGTCCCTGATGAGTCATTTGTTGTTGCTGAAAGTGTCACACTTTGCAAATTTGGTATGGATAGGCCATTTGACAAGTGGGGATGTGCAGTCACAGTGACGTGATCGCAGCCTCCCAACAGAGATGTCTGGGGCCTTCTGTCTGCACACTGACTCTCATGAGGACTTGTTCAGGGCCACACTGGGCCCCCCTTCTTTCTTAAGATGGCCAATAGCTGTTCATTTTTTCATTTTCTGATTCACTAACACAGTGACTTCCAGCTGGGTGATTTTGCCTTCCAGTAGACATTTGGCAATGTCTGGAGATGTTATTTGTTGTCACAACTAGGAGATACTTCTGGCATCTAGTGGGTAGAGGCCACAGGCACTGCTGAACACCCTACAGTACCCAGCACAGCCCCTGTGACAAAGAGCTCTCCAGCCTGGTTGTCAATAGTGCTGTGTTGGGGAACCCCTGTGTCAGTTCACTGACAGGTCAACAAACCACCAGGTACAGAGAACGGGAGATCTTCCATTCTCAGTGCCCCTGTGGCTCCTTGAACCAGTAGTTTTGGTTGTGGCATTGTCTCCTCAGTCAAATGGAAAGGCACTTGCTTTCCAGACCTTCCTCTGGCTGCTCCCTAACCTAATCGGCACATAGTCTGCAACCAGTACAGGTCTGGGAGGGGATGAGAAGGAACCCAGCGGCCCGCGGCCCAGTGGTATTGGCCAGTGTGCAGGTGCAGAGGCTGACCCGGATTGGCCCCACAGAGGGCAGGACTGTGGGCTGTGGCCATGCATGAGGGGACAGTGTGGTGAAGGTGCTGAAGGCAGGACTATGGGGACTGATCTTGTTCCTCCCTCGACAGCAGCATGGCTCAAGGAATACACCACGCCTTGGTATCCTCATGAAATGGGCACAGTGGGGACACTGAACACCTTGGGTTGTTTTGAGGCTGGTAGATGTATAGAGGTTGTCTCAGTGTTGGAAAGAAGGTTCCATCTCTTGGGTGTAGGGGTGTGGATGTGCATATTCAAGAACATTCTGGCCTGGCTTCTTTTCCCCTCCTTCAGGGCACGGGGGATCGTCCGTCATCTGGTTCTGGGATGGCTTTCCCCCTCCATAACACCATTAGGGATGGGGAGCAAGTTAGTGCCAAGAATTGTGACTGCTTTGAGATTTTGACCCAGCTATAAGCTAACATATTAGTTTGCCACAGCTTCATGGATGCCAGTAAAAGAACTCCTGGGTCACAGATAGAAACAGCTTATTACTCATAGCAGTGGCGATAACCTGATCAGCACTTTTTCTGGCTATTGTCTGAGCCAGTTCACGTAGATTCACAGGCCAGATGACACCTGTGTGTACAGTGGATTGCATGATAAGACAGGAGCCCTGAACTTCAGAACCCACATCTCTTATAGTGAGTGTAAACCTGTGTGCCCTTTGTTCTGGAGTGAGACATCATCTTTATTTTACTGGACAGTAAATATGTCTATCTCTTGTTTTGGAGAGTTGTCATCTTTCTTTCAAGATGTTCCTTGTCTAAACATCCTTAAAGAGATAGCCAAGAATAAAGGGTCAATCCTTACCTTACTTGTGAGACGCGCCCTAGAAATCTCCATTTCAGAGACTCCCTAAGGGTGGACAGCCAAAGTCTCTTTAGATCTGCCAGGTTCACACCTCAGATTCCTCCCTGGGTGAGGTTTCACCTTCCTGGGTTCAGCAGCCACCTTCAATTACCCACAGCTCTTGCCTCCTCCTCCTCTAACCTCTGAGACTCCCCAACAAGAAGGCTGGGAAATTCCAGGGTCTGACTCTCTGCCTCCCAAGGGTCACAGAGACGTGGGTGGCATGTGCCATGTCTTGCCATCATTATACGTTTCAATGAGTATTTTGCCTTTGGAAATCTTCAAACCAGAAACAGGCACTGGTTCTATGTACATACTTAGCCTCCACACTTTGGGGTACACTCCCAGACATGTCTCCGCACAGTCCCCACGCTTTTTAAAGCTAGCTCCCAGGGGTCCTGTGGGTCCTAGTTCACACAGCCTGTAGCTGGGTGCAGGCTCCCTCTCAGGGAGTGTCCCCAGTCTGTGAGGGGTTCTCTTGAAGCCTCGCATCCCGAGCTTTGCTGAGAAGGAGGCAGTGGCTGTGGGCACAGTGTCCTTCCGTGACACTTCTGTTTATCTTGACTCCTGCCCTGTGACCTGCTTCCTTCTTCCCCCCTTCAGTCACCTCCCCACAGGGACTGAGGTGGGTGGCTGTTGCCGTGGAAGGGCCCGCCCACAAAAGTGACTCATGATTGGTTGGGTGGCCCAGCCTTGTGTTCAGCCAAGACAGGACACGGGGATGGCCCAAAGCCCCAGGTGTCTGAGGAGACCAGCCTGGGGAAGGTGTGCTATGAATTGTTTTAATAAAATCCTGAGAGGAGAGGGACACCTCCATTTTAGGGGAGGGATTAGGGGAAAGTAGGTCAAACATTGGTCCCTGAATGCCAGGAAGCCGCCTTTCCTAGAAATTACCTGCCTTGAAATTGGGTCATGCTTGCACAGCTGGGACCTGGGGGTTCCCCAAGCTCATCTGCTCTGGCCTCCCCCCACCCTGAGAACAATGACAGTGACTAAAGCTGGCCTATTTTTAGCCCTTGTAAGCTGATCAGGTGCTGAGCAGGAGTTGGAAGGTGGGCACTTCCAAGGATCCTAGAGCTGCAGAGATCTGACCTGTCCTTCTCCAAAATCCTGGGCAAGGCACAGAGGCACCAGGATGGATGGTGGAAGTGACAGCCTCATGAAAACGGAGACTTTTGAATGGCTGACCCTTCACACCACTCCCAAGACTTAAGCACACAGATAATTGTCATACCCCTGCCCCAAACCTGCAGATGCTCCAACCCCTGTTTTAGCCAAGGAGGGTCTCAAGGACTTGGGTGTTCCCAACAATGGCACATACCACCTCCTCCTCCCACCTACCCCAGCTACCTGCAGCTTCCCAAACCTGCCAGGGCCAAACTGGGCTCACAGGGCAATGCCCTTCCCTCTCATGTCTGCCTGGCACTTGCTTCCACTCCAAAACTCTGTTCAGACTTTCTATCCTCTGAGTTTTCACCCATTAGGATGCAAGCATCATGAGTCGAAAGGACTTGTTTAAATGTCAGCCTTCCCAGTTGGGCTGGGACTCCCCAAGGCATTTATTTGGTCAGAGCTCGGCACACAGTAATAGGTGCTCAGAACATGTGTGATGGACAGACCTGCGTCCTGCTCACCTGCGGTGGGAGGGTAATGATCTGAGTGTTTGGAAGACATGAGCGGCTCTTGGATAGCACACATTCTCCTGCACAAGGGGGAGCTGCTCACTGCGTCAGGGTTAATATCTGGTCCCAGCACAGTTGCCAGGTGTTGCTTCTATATAGGGACAGGGGGAGGAGGATCTAGCAGCCTTGGGGAAGGAGGTTTGAGGGATTTGGGGGCAGACCACGGAAAAAAATCTGACCACGAGGACATAGTAGCACACACAAGCTTTATTTGGGAGACGCTTTGACAGATTTGCATATAAGGACATCCCTCATAGAAGCTGTGGTGTGGGGGCTTCCACCCAGTGGAGGAGGGAATAAGGGAACCCCTCCCTGAGGGAGAGGGGCATCCAGGAGGAGGTCATAGTACCCTAGGTAATGTCACTCAGCAGCCCAGCAGATGTGAGAACTCCAAAGGGCAGCAGCAGCTTATAGGGTCTTAATAGCTTCAGTGTTTATTTTATTTGGGGCTAGCAGATGTTGGGTGCAGTTTTGCAGAGTATGCAAAGCAAACAGGCTCCAAATGGCTAACAGTCGACTTTTTGAGCTATGTTTAAAACTATTAGATGTGCAGAAATCTGAGTGTGGTTCCAGTAGGCTTTGGAACTAACGGGTCTCAGCTTGCTGGGAAGAAATAACCAATCCAGGGGCTGACACAGAGGCTCTTTGGTTCATTCACCTAACCCTGGGGGAGGGCCTGGCCTGGCAGGGTATACAGAGTTTCTGCCTTGCCTGTTGGTGTCACGGACTTCTCTATTGGCTGAATGACGATCAAGGGAATCTCTACATTTATCTGAACACCTAAAGAATTTCAGGACACTTAGACAACAAATTCACAGCGTTTATATAATGTGCCTGGAACAAAGAATTGTGAAGATGATTCAGATGCAGTGTCTGCCCTCAAGCAGTGTACAATTTGGTGGGAGTAACAAATCACGAGTAGTAATTACAACTCCAGGTGATACGTAACGTCTACAGGGCAGGCTGGTAGCTTGAGGGCAGAGGGAATGAGCGATGCTCGGCAGCAGGGGCAACTGTACCCCAGGAATGTGCAGAACTTAGAACTTACTGTGCTCATATGCAGTGGCCTCGGCACACAGGGGCTGGTTAACTAGGTTTCAGTGCAGACTCTGCATGGCTCACTTTCTAGATTAGGGACCAGGAGCTCATAGAGACTGAATGACTTGCCAGGGCCACATGGCCAGAGCTCAACTCAAACCCAGCTCTGTGCAGGCCAAGGCGTTGGACCATTAATGCCAGTGTCTCAAGCATCCATCCTGTCTTGGTTCAATGTGGGCATGGGGCCCAGAACTTGCAGCCTGCTGCTGTCTGTTAGTTCCTCTGCAGCTGTGCAACCATCTAAAAACCCCTTTCCCTCTGGGATCCTCAGAGTCCACTTCTGTAAAATTAGGGTGAAAGTCTACAGCTCTTCTGCATACCCTCTGAAGGTCAGCTCATCCCAGGGGCATCTTTCTGTAAGCCCTGCCTCTCCCAAGTTGAGGTCTGCTCTCAAGGCTGTAAATGCTACTCTTGTGCTGTTGGTCCTCACACCCTTATCTTCACCCCAAGCTCCCGCGCCTTCCTGGAGCTCTAGACTTGTATGTCCAATTGCCTTCAAGTTCATAATTTCTCCCTCAAAACTCTGAGCACCAGGTGTGTTTTGGAATTCAGAATTTTTAAATTGCATGCATTTAATACATCCAGGAGGATCTATTGAAGCATCTGGCAATTGAGCATGTTGATATTTCTGCAGCAAAAATGTGGAATTCACCCTAAGTGGGATTTAAAAAATCTGTAAATAGCATCATTTCGTATCAGGTCAAGAATTTGCTGGTAAATGAGCTATGCAACACTCTTTGGTTTCCTGAGCTTTGTGCATCTTGGAATTGCAGGATAAGGCTGTATGGACCTGTGCCATGTCTGTGTTCATTGTCTGATAGGCGCCCCAAGCTTAATGTGCTTAATGTGACTTTTGATTTTAACACCCTTTCCTACTCCAACTTTCTGCTTTTCTATTTCTCCACCACTGTCCCTCTCCTTCCATTTCCCTCTCCTCACCTCCCTTGTCTAAGTCATCTGCAGGACATTAGCTCTTCCTGAAATCATATCCCAAATTCCCCACAATGGGTCTTTCAGGCCCATCTTATGAATGCCCCAGCCTCAGCCTCACTGATGCATTACAGAGTGACCAGAAGGATCTTTTAAAATCCTCCTCTGCTGAAGCTCATAGCAGATGTCGCAACCCCTCAGGCCCCTATGGCCCTGGTCTCCATCACCACAGGAAGGAAGGCGTGAAGCGGATTAGAAGTACAAGCTTATAGGAGGCAGGCCAGCCCTTCTTTGTAGGGTAGCCCCAGCAACCTCTGCACCGCATCATTTGTTAATTACTCCCTTCCCAGGTGAGGGGAGTAATTAACAAATGACTATGTGCTGAAGGCCTGGGCTCCTCTTCCACAGGAACACCTGCGGACGAATGGCCCAAGGGTCCACCCTCCAGCTGTAAATCATCTTGCTCAGAGGTCATCTGGCTCTTGGCGTCCTCTACAAGCAGATAGTATCTGTCTCCTGCTTAGCCCTCTGCAAATGGATACGCTCTAACACTACCTCGTCCTCCCAGGCCTACCACATCAGCCCTGCCCACGTTTCTGGCACCGGCTCAGATACTTTCATCCCTTAACACTTCGACCCCACTGGCTTCTCTTCTGTTTCCCCAACATGCCAAGTCTTTTGCTGTGGAGACTTGCCCCGGGCACTCCTGTGACAGAGATACCTCCCCCCGATAGTTGTATGTCTGCCTGGGCAGGCCTTTCTTAACGCCTGCTCAATAGTTCCTTCCTCCTTCTCATCATTCATTCTGTCCCCATCAGATTTTATTTTCGTCGTGGTACCCGTGCCTCGGGAAGTTGTCTCACGTCTTTGCTTGTTCATGATTTATCTGTAGATATATAAACCCTTCTGGACTAAGTGCTCCTGAGAGCGTGGTGGGGAGGCTGACTTGTTCTCTTCCTAATGTTGGACGCCTAATGCAGTGCCCTGCACACAGTTGGTGTTTACCAAATATTTGTTGAAGAAAAGAACAAATGAATGTCCCCTCCAGAACTCGTATTGAAATTGAATGCCCCAAATGGCAGTATTGAGAGGTGGGGCCTTTGAGAGGTAACTGGATTAATTCTTTCACAAATTAAGGAATTAATGTGTGAACGAATTAGTGGTTATTCATTAATGGGAAGGGAACTGGTAGCTTTATAAGGTGATGAAGAGAGGCCTGCAGCTGCACATTAGCACACTTAGCCCCCTCACCATGCAATCCCTTGCATCACCTTTGGACTCTGCAGAGGGTTTTTACCACCAGGAAAGCCCTTCACCAGATGCAGCCCCTTGACCTTGGTCTTCCCAATCCCCAGAACAGTAAGAAATAAATTTCATTTTTTATAAATTGACCAATTTCAGATTTTCTGTTATAAGCAATACGAATTGAACCAAGACAGGATGGATGCTATGAAACCCTAGCATTAGTGGTCTGAAGTCTTGGCCTGGATAGAGCTGGGTTTGAGTCAAGCTCTGGCCATGTGGCCCTGGCAAGTTATTCAGTCTCTGTGAGCTCCCAGTCCCTAATCTAGAAAGTGAACTTTATAGAATGCCAGCAAGGAGGAATGGGGAGCACTGTTGAGTCTCCATTACCACAGTGAATCCTGGCCCTGGTTTCCAAGTCCTGCATGTGAGCAGTGAGCAGCAGGAGGGCTGAGAAGTTCCAGAGGGGGCGGGACTGGGTGGAGGTGGCAGATGGGTGAGTGAGGTTGGGGGTGGGGGCTGTTGCAGGCAAAGTCATCATGTCTGAGAGGTGATGTGCTGGGGACTCCAGTTATGTACCAGAGTTGAGCTGGACTGGACACCTGGGCTCAGAATGTCCTCTGAGGCGGCTGTAAGCAGACACTGCCAGTGGGACAGATGTTCACAGAGCTGAGTGAAGTCTGGTGTCCACGGGGAGGTCTGGGTGTAGGGCCAGGTATTGTGCTGTGGACTGGAGCTGCATCGAGGATCTAGAGTTTGGGAGAGCTGATCTGGAGGCAGAAAAGGAGCTCTGGATATTGTCAGGATTGAGGCTGCATAGGGGTGGGCAGAGTTTTAGTCCATGGACCTGGCAGGTTGAGCAGATGGGGGTCTCTGTGGGGGAGTGGAGCACTAGGGGAGGGTCCTGCTTCTAACAGTGAGATGCCCACTGCAGGGATCTCCTTTTAGACCATGGACATGGGGGCCAGAGGGCTCTCAGAGCCAACTGCGGGGGAAAGGCCATAGACTCTGAGGTAGAAATGGAAAACTCTGATGCTCATAAGAAGTGAACTGCAGGGAGGAGGGACACTCACCACTTTGTGTCCAGGGACCAGTCAGTCTACACATAGAAGTTATAGGCTGTGATTGTTGCTTAGCAAGCTCCAAAGCACCGACTAGAAGGTGCTGTGGCATCTACTGAAAGGAGTATTTGTTCAGTATACTGGGGGCCACAGTGTGCGCCCACAGGGGAGACAGCGGCAGTTTCAGGCCTAGGAGTGGGGAGCCCTGTTTGCTGGAGGGTTTGGCATTCCTGTCAGCAGCATTGATGAAGTCCTAGAGGCCCTACTCAGTGCCTCCACCCCAACCCCACACTCTGCGCTGAAGGCTTTTTCTAAAAAGCCCTTGCATGTGGTCTTGGATGGCTCAGTGTCCCCTGTAGATTCTCCCAGAGGTGACTGAGGTTGTCCTGCTTCACCAGCTGCCTGTCAGCTCCATACTCAGGGGGACCACAGCAGCAGCTGCCCAGGGAACCAGGCATGATCTCTGCTACCTCAGCAAAGCACAAATCACTAAACAAAACATGGCCCTTCCCGGGAGGCTGCCTGTCACTGGGTATATAAATGGGCTGTCATGCTCCATCGTCTGGGTGCAGCTGTGTGCGGGGCTTGCAGCCCTCCCCCTCCCCTGCTTCCAGGACTTGTATTCTCATTCATCCTCTCTCTCCCTGCTCCGCCCCTCCAGCCCCAGGCTCACAGGACCCTCCTGCCCATCATGAACCACATGGCCTTGGTGGTCACCTGCTCACTGCCCCCTGCTCTGCTCCATGGGGAGGGTCTTCCTCCCCTAGTCAGATGTTCTGTCTTCTGGGATGAAGAATCATGAGAATGGGGGAGAAGATGATTAAACTAGGGACTTGTGGACAATGGTGGGTTCAATTAATGTCAATGCACAGTGCTGGAGGAGGGGAGATGGCAGCTGTGGCAGGAAGGGAGAAGGACCTGTGGCCTGGGCACTGGGCGGAGGGTGACAGTGACAGGGGCACACGTGTTGCATTTGGAGTCTAACATTCCTTAAGAGACATGATTAAAATGAACTCATTATTGTGAGTTCCGTGCTGTGTGTCTGAAGTCGGTCCCACAGATCTTGGCTTCCTGAGGGTGCCCACCTGACCTGTTCCTCCTGGGGCCGTGAGCTGGGCTGTTCTTCCCACCAGAATGCAATGCTGGGAGGGCAGGAGCCACATTGCAAGACGTTCTGAGAGTGCTTTGCAGGGGACGGTGCTGAGCAAAGCCCAGAGACATCTAGGACAGGTGCTGTGATCCTTCCCTCTCCCCATCCCGCAATCCCTGAGCAGCCTGACCCTGAGACCCCAGGATCAGCGGGAAACAGACCAATGCCTTTACCTGAAATCCCCTTCCTGTTGCTTTCTCTTGGTGATTCCTAAGAGCTGGGGTGATTCCAGAAGTTGACAATGGAGGCTGTAGGAGATAGTGTGAGGCCAAGCACTAGGAAGATGCTTTGTTTTCTCCTGTGGCCGACAGACTGGTCCCCTCCTGCCTCTCCTCCTCCTCTGTCTGTACTTGACAATATGACAGGCATCGTGGCAGGCACATGGGTGAGTTCATGGGGACCTAGTGGTAGATCAGTCCCAGATCTGGGTTTCAGGCTCCTGAGGTCAGGTGAGACCCGGCTATACCTGACAGGGCTATAGCCCAGGAAACAGTGCCTCCCCCTTCCCTTCCATGTCACAGTCCTGTCATCTCCTTTCCCAGCAGGGCTTCTGGGGACACAAGTGGAGAGTGGCAGATCCAGTGCAACCACAGCACCTGGTGTGATGCCTGCACCCATGCCTCAGGGCTGTCACCTCAGGTGTTTCTGTTCCTTGATGCTTGTTCACAACGTGGGGAATGTCTCACTTTCTGAAACCATAATGCCTGGCATGCTCTGGAGAGATGATCCTTTGTCCCCTAGGAGCAATGACACTAACCCAGATTGCAGGTGGCTGTGGGCTGGGGGCTGTTTTCTGTCTGACCCTGGGGCCTGTGAATTTGGCCTTGGTCCTGGCCTCCCTGGAGCTCTCTCCTCTGGCCTTACTAATAAAAACCAAACACCACCAAAGGCAATCAGGAAGCAATTGCCATGAAGTCCAAATCCCAGATTTGTGAGGAGGTGAGCTGCAATCTGCTGCCTAAGGCAAAATTTTCCATATCGTAGTCCTTTGTCCAGCCCAGGTCCTCCTGAGCAAGTTCAGGGCTCATCTGTGCTTTCTCCCTGCCATCTACCTCTTGCTGGCTATAATCCAGTCTTCTCCAGTCCCCTGCAGAAACTACTCTGCTCTCTTTTCTGGGGCTGTTTGAATCCTGCCTCTCCTTCAGGGTCCAGCTGCACCCACCTGTCCTCCTAGAAGTTCTTGTGGGTGCCTGGACACCTCCTTATGGTCTGCCTCACACTGGGATGCCCCTTTCCTTGGCCATGGAGGCTCCAGAGTCATCTCCCATTAGCACAAGGAATGTCTTTGGCCTCTGCCCTGGAGTGCCAGTGTGGCATCAACCATGACATGAAGGCAGGTTGTCCCCCAGCACCCCAACAACCAGTGGCGGTCACCTGTGGGGCTCACAGTATTGGAGAGAGGAAGATGGGTAGGGAACACTTGGAGTGGACCCTGCGAAGGCCTGGGTGTTGTGTGTTCCACTTCATTTAATCCCAATGACAGCCCTATCCATATTTCAGGTCAAATGGTGAGTGGAAAAGCTGGAAGAACTTGGAGTTCAGAACTTGACATGTCTGTGGGAAGCCCAATTTTGTTACTTTGTAGGTACGAAGACCAGAAAATGAGTCTTTCCAAGCCTTGGTTTCCTTACCTGTTCCATGGCCTAACTGTCCAGATCTCAGGGAACTGCAGGGATATGGAAGAAAGTGGCTGGCATGAGGCCCCCGGGATGGGGAGAGACATGCTCATCCTCTGGGTAGCTTTTGCGTGCTCTCTTAAATGTCAGTCCTGGAGACTTCACTGGAAAAGCCATAGAAAGAACACACAAAGTTGGATATTACTCTTCCATTGTACCTTCAACTTTTCAGATATTGTCACATAAAAGCCTCAAATGTACCCATTTTTCAGATGGGAAAATGAAGTTCAGGAGTCACACAATGAATCAATTAACAGCAGACCTGAGCTCAGACTCTGATGCCTTTGTCTGGCATATAACAGGTGACTAATAGATTCTGCTTGAATGAATGACACAGTCCAGATCAGTGATTTCTCAAATCATCGTCTCTGGATCAACACCACTATCATACCTTGGGAGCCTGATAGAAATGCAGATTACTGGGCCCCATTCCAAGGCAACTCTGTCCGAAACTCTATGAGGTGGGGCCCAGAAATCTGTTTCAGAAACCCAACTCTGCTGCATGTCGTTCATTAAAATAACTTTTTTAAGTGCAGGGAATATTCTAGAAATATACACATTTGTTCTCTGCAGACCCTTCCTCAGTTTTGCTGTGGCTTCTACTTAATGCTTCAGCTGTAGAAAGAGCCCTTGCCCATGCTGGGCCTTGGTCTCCCCAGGTGTGAAATCAAAGTGTGGATTAGATGTCCTCCAGTGACTGGCTTTGCCACATTCTGTGGTGGTGGCCTGGGGTTGGGGAAGCGTCTCCTAACATCTACAAATTGCATTTCTGCATCTCCTCAAAGGGGGGAATGATACCATCTTCTCTAGAAGGAGGGAGGGAGACCTTAATGACAGAGTGAGACAACCAAATAAAATGGCTTAGACGGCCAGGTGATTTCTGATTTGAAGCCAGTAACTATTCTTAAGGGAAGGAGACAGGAGGGGACAGTTTGCAGGACTTGCCCCTTCAGTAGTTGGAATGAGGGGAGGGAGAGAACAAGCACGAAAGTGCCTTTGCTTTTGCTAGTCCAAGTGGGAGCACTGGAGACCGCAGCTGGCCTGGGGAAAGGTTTTGCTTGAGGAGGAAGCAGATATAGGTAGGGCTATGTGGTGGCACCAGCTGGGATGGGCCCTTTCACGTCATCTTGAATATTATTCTCCAGATAATATGTCTGCTTGTTCAGCATAAATACCAGGAAGTCTCACTGCACTTTTTTATTGAGATGAAATTTATGCCCTGTGAACTGCATAAATCATAATTGTGTAACCTGCCGAGTTGTGACAAATGCAGACACTTCAATCAAGATAAAGAACAATTTCATCATTCAGAAAGTTCTCTCATGACCCTGTCTCATCAATCCTTACCTGTCACAGACAACCACTGTTCCCATGGCTGGCATCATGGATTAGTTTTGCTTGTTCTTAAACTTTATATAAATGGAAGATTACAGTATATTCTTTTTGGTGTCTGACTTCTTTTGTTTAAAAAAAAACATTTTTGAGATTCACCCATGTTGTTGCACAGGTGACTATAAGACTCATTCACATCCCTGGTGAAATTTATTACTAGGCATTTTATTACTATTTTTTTTGTAGCTAAAATCTTTTAAAATTTTGATAAAGTTCTAATTTATCATTTTTTCATGGTTAGTGATTTTTGTGCCTTTGCCTGTTTCAAAGCTAAAAAGATATGCTTTTTCTAAAAGTGTTATAGTTTAAACTATTTATTCAGCTCTGTGATCCATCTTGAACTAATCCGTGTGAATGTGTGTGGTATGACTAGAATTTGAGGTTAATTTTTCTCCATCTATTTGTCCAGTTCCAGTGCCAATTTTTGAAAATAATTTTCCATAAAAGTTTCTTGGAATCTTTGTGAAAAATCAATTGACTATTGAAGCTCAATTTACAATCTTCAAAATGTGGAAATATGGAAACAAGCTAAATGCTCACCAACCCAGGAATGGATTAACAAGCTGTGGTATATGTATACAGGGAATACTATTCAGCCATTAAAAGATGGAGACTTTACATCTTTTGTATTAACCTGGATGGAGGTGGAATGCATTCTTCTTGGTAAAGCATCACAAGAATGGAGAAGCAAGAATCCAATGTACTCAATTCTGATGTGAAGGCAGTAGATGAGCTAATACAGGATGGTGGGTAGGGGAATGAGGGAGAGGAGAGGAGGGAGGGAGATGGGGGTCATGGTGTGTAGCAGCCCATGTAGCCTATAGCTAGGAGGAGTGAGAGTTATAGGAAATACCTGTAATGGAACACCTTGGTGAACAGGGCATGGAGAGAGATTTAGTTCTAACAAGCATGAGAGAGCTCACGAGATGAGAGCATTGGTGAATTGGCAGTCTCTACCCCTGTGGTGTTGAGAGGCACGAGCTCAGCCTTATATTAGGCTGGAGGAGAAGGCAGTCGGGAGCAAGAGCATTCTATCATGGACCCGCTTATTCTGACTCTGTCTCCTCTCCTGCCTGCAGAATGCCAGCGCGGCATCTCTGCTGAAGATTACCAAGCTCTGCTAAAGACTAAGAGCTATCTGTTCTGAGAAGACTGCTTTACTCTAAGATTCTCTCTCTCTCTCTCTCTCTCTCTCTCTCCCCCCCCAGCTAAAGTAGATAGCCCTCAAGCACCTAAGAGAAACTATCCCTGAGCAAGGTAGCTTAGTGGTCCGCGTCCAGAACCTACCTAAGCTGGGCCGAGCCCTGGCTAGTCCTGGGGCCTGACAAGGGGTGTCAGGAGCAGGATAGTGAACGCCACTGACAAATGGTGCTGTGAGCAGGATTCAGTGAACGTGGACTGAGAGGGAAATAAGCTTTAGCAAATAAGAAAAAGAGAAGAGAACTAGAAATACTTAGAAGGAAAAGAAATGTCTAAGAAAGACAGCCAACAGCAGGCCTTTCTCATTTGCTTTTTTCCTCTTTCCTATGTTTTCTCTTTCCAAGTTTTAACTACTACTTCTGTGGGGAAAAAAGCAGGTAAAATCCTTGGAGCCTCTTCTTTGAAGTGGCTGGAGAAAAACAGAAAAGAAGCCTCTAAACTAGAGGGAAAGAGAAAAGATAGAACTAGGAGATAAGAACTTTTAGTAAACAAGCCTTTAGCCTCAGGGGTGAGAAAAGCCTTCAGTAAAAGAGCAAAGAGAAAAGTTTGGAAATAGTTGCAAGAGTTTATTAAGTTAGGGCAGAGAACTTCTAACTGCCTTCCCCTAATACCTTCGCCCAATGCCAGCAGGAAGTAGCTTTTGAGAGACCGACACCCTTTTAGGCAGTTAAGAGTTCTGTTTAAAAAAAGAATTGAGGTAGACTGAGGCTGGTGAAGAAATAGTGGAAGTAAAGTTTTGTAAAACAAGACTCCAGAGTAAAAAGAAACAGCTAAAGAGCTCCTGTCTCTTTAAGGCAGCCAAAGGTTCTAAGAATTGAAAAGGAAAGATTGTAAAAAGTAAAAGGCTGAAAGAGAAAAAAGCCAGTAGAGAAAAATCATGGCAAATGAGATACAGCAGCTGAAATACAGTTGAGACATCAGATGAATCTTATAGTAGAAGCAGGTAAATGCTATATTGACATCTCAAATTGGGCAGCTGGAAGATCAGAGGGTAAACCCCCCGTTAACATCAAATGCCATGAATGTGGGAAGCTAGGCCATAAGAGAAAAGAGTTTAAAAGGGAAAAGAACATTGAATGCTAAAGAAAAGGAACAAAGAGCATGTAAACCTCCAGGTGTATGTCCCAAGTGTAAAAAAGGCTTTCATTGGGCAAACAAATGCCGTCATCAATTCGACAAAGATGAAACACCTTTATTGTAGGGAAATTATCAGTTGGGCCAGAATCAGGACCCACTGGTAAATGAAAGAAAAAAGTTTTTTCCACTTCAAATTATTCTCAGAAAAAACAGTATAGTTCAATTCTATGCCATGGGAGCACTCTGCCAGCTTGGTTCGACCTGTGGTGCCTTAGGGTAAAACGGGAAATTAAACCAGACCAATGGATGACAATAGAGAATAATTAGGTTAAATATGTTTGTGGAATATTAGGTTATCCTGTGTGGTGAAGGCATAACCAACCTCTCATCAGTGTCTGTGCATTATAACTGGGTCCAGTTAAGAAGACTGGACAGAGCCCAAAGGGGAAGTATCACTCAGAAGCAAGTGAAGCCTTTGGAAGATTATGAGAGGTGAGAACAAAGGGAGGGAAGAGTAAGAGTTAAAGCACCTTTGTGTTAGGGAACTCCATTTGGAAAAGGAGTCTGGAATCAATTAGCAAAAATTTCACTGGAAAAGCGGCTTGAAAGCAGAAAAAATTGCTATGGAGAAATTGTGAAGGGTGGTACCTTTTGGACCACTAGTAACAGTTCCACGAGAGGAACTGCCAAGTGTGGAACCATTAGTCCTAGAGTAACAGTCTTTTGAGATCTGTGAAGGGTGGACTTAGGGACCTCCAGTAGCAAAACCTTTGGAATAGCGAGAGAAAAATCCTTGCTGGCAAGGAAAGCGTTATCTTTTGTTTGTCCATTAAGTAAATATCAAAGGAAAATTCCTACAGTTAAAAAAATGGTAAATTCTATCAGGAAAGATTTCGCAGTTTTCTCCGTTTAAAAAGACCTTTAAGGGAATTAACATCACAATCATCATTTTCCCCTAGCAGCGGCAAATAGTTTACATCTGTACTGGGCTTCCTCATTTAAAGAGGCCATACCTGGAATTCTGAATTCTGACAATTACCATCTTTTGCCTAGAAAGAATAGGGCTAGATAACAGGAAGAACAGCCCTTACCACATTAAAGGTTATTTTGTTTGTATATTATAAAGGGGGGGAAATGTAGCAGCCCTTATAGCCTATGGCAAGGAGGAGTGAGAGTTATAGGAAATACCTGTAATGGAACACCTTGGTGAAAAGGGCATGGAGAGAGATTTAGTTCTAACTAGCATGAGAGCTCGAGAGATGAGAGCATTGGTGAATTGGCAGTCTCTACCCCTGTGGTGTTGAGAGGCACGAGCTCAGCCTTATATTAGGCTGGAGGAGAAGGCAATCGGGAGCATGCGCATTCTGTCATGGACCTGCTTACTCTGACTCTGTCTCCTCTCCTGCCTGCAGAACGCCAGCATGGCTTTTCTCTGAAAATTACCAAGCTCTGCTAAAGACTAAGATCTATCTGTTCTAAGAAGATTGCTTTACTCTCTAAGATACTCTGTCTCTCTCTCCAGCTTAAAGTAGATAGCCCTCAAGCACCTAAGAGAAACTATCCCTGAGCAAGGTAGCTTAGTGGTCCACGTCCAGAATCTACCTAAGCTGGGCCTGAGACCTGGCCAGCCACGGGCCCTGACAAGTGGTGTCAGAAGCAGATCCTGATAATGATGTATGGCATACATCTTGAGGGTGGGACACAATTATAACAGGGACTTTACCTAACAAATGCAATCCGTGTAACCTAATCCTTTGTACCCTCAATGAATCCCAAACAATAAAAAAAAAAATCGACTATTTTTCTGTAAGCCCACACCTACACTTTCTATTAAGTTCCACTAATCTTCTCTGTAAATACCATACAGTCTTATAGCTTTATAGTAAGTCTTGTGATTAGAAGGTATGAGTCATCCAACATTGTCTTTTGATTCAAAACCAGTTTGGTTACCCCAGGATCTTTGCATTTCCAAACTAATTTTAAAATATGCTTATTTCTATGAAAAAGGTGATTGAAGTTTTTATTTGAATTATCACAACTCTGTTGATCTAGAGGAAACTGACATCTCAACAATATTGACTTTTCCAAATCACAAACATAATACATTTTGTCATTTATATAAGGCTTTAATTTATCCCAGAAGTGTTTTATAATTTTGAATAGAAGTCTTGCATGTCCTTTGTTATATTAAGTATTTTATAACTTTCTTATAAATGGCATATTTTAAGGTTTCATTTTTCAATTGTTGGCTGTCAATATATAGAAATGTCAATAATCAATATTAATTGCATTGTAACTTGTGACATTAATAATTTAGTTCAGTTTAAAAGATTCTTTAAGATTACCTTTTAACCATCATGTTGTCATATGAAAATAAGGAAAGGAAAGTCTAACTTTTTTCCACCAATATTTCCCCCATTTAATTTCTTATTCTTGCCTGATTGCATTGGTTAGATCTCTAGTACAGTATCAGTAGAAGAGTGAAGACACACTTACGGCAAAAGCGTTCAGTTTAATCATTAAGTATGATTTTAGCTGTAGGGGTTTAGTAGATGCCCTTTACAAGATTGAGAAATTTTCCTTTGATTGCTAATTTACTTAGAGTTTTGTTCTTAAATAAGTATTGAATTTTTTAAAAATGCATTTTCTGTAACTAGGAAGATAAGATGGGATTTCTCATTTATTCTGTTAATGTATTAAATTATATTAATCTAGTTTGTAATGTTGAATTAACCTGGCATTCCTGGGATAAAAATCTACTTGGTAAATTCAATTTTATGTATTACTAATATTTTGTTATGGATTTTGTGTATATATGTTCATGAGGGAGATAAACTTTTAATTTTCTTCTCTTGTAATGTCTTTGTCAGCCTTTAGTATCAGAATTATTTTGGCATAATAAAATGAGTTGACATGTGTTCATCCTGTATTTTCTAAAATATTTTTCTTAATGTTTGGGAAACATCAGCAAATTATGTGGGTCTGGAGTTCTCTTTCGGGGATGGTTTTTGATTACAAATTAAATTTATTTATTAGATTGGTATGAATACAGTAGCTAATCTCCAAGATGGCCATATAGGACCCCTTCCTCTGGTACTCAGTCTGTGTAGTCGTGTAGTCCCCTCCAACATTGTACCAGAGTTTGTGTGATAAATAGTATGCCTAAGATTCAATATTTCTCTTATGGGTGTATTATAAAGGACCACAGTTTGTACTGTGTTTCTCTTGGATCATTCACTATGGCAAAAGTCAGTAACCATGTTGTGTGGACATCAGGCAACTTGTGGAGAGGTCCATGTGGCAAGGAATAGAGGCTTCCTGTGAACAGAGGCCGAACAGAACCTTCTCCCAGGAAGACAGATTAATGGCCAACAAACACATGAATTTGAGAATCATCAGAGAAATATAAATCAAAATCACCCTGAGATATTACCTAACCCCAGTGAGAATAGCCCCCATCCCAAAGTCCCAAAGCTGCAGAAGCTGGTGTGAGTGCAGAAGGAAGGAAACACTTACACACTGTTGGTAGGATTGCAAACTAATACAACCTTTTTGGAAAGAAGTATGGAGAATCCTCAAAGAGCTAAAAGTAGACCTTCCGTTTGATCCCACAATCCCATTACTAGGTATCTACACAGAATAGATTTTACCATAAGGACATTTGCACTCAAATGTTTATAGCGGCTCAATTCACAATCCCAAAGATGTGGAAACAATCCAAGTGCCCATTAACCCATGAATGGACAAATAAACTGTGGTATACGTATACCAAGGAATGCTATTCAGCCATAAGGAAAGATGAGACTTTACATTTTTAGTATTTACCTGGAAGGATTTGGAGAACATCCTCCTAAGAAAAGTATCACGAGAATGAAAAATCAAGGATCCAATGTACTTAATATGAAATTAGTAGATGAACAACTGCACATGCAAATAAGAGAAACACAAATTTAAGAAGGGGCAGGGAGGAAGTTTGATAAGCTCTCACCTATCAGGTACAATGTAGAGGTATATGGTACACCTCCGAGTGAAGGGCTCAACTACAACTTGGACTTTATTTAACAAATGCAAACAGTGTAACCTAATAGTATGTGTGCTTATTATTAATCTGGAAAAAAAGAAAAGTTAAAACCTCCAAATTTCTCTCTAAGCATCACTTAAGCTTCATACAATTTTTTTTATCACGTAGCTGTGTACATCAATGCAGTCATGGGGTACAGTGTGCTGTTTCATATATCATTCTACAAATATTAATTCATTATGTCAATGTTTTCCTTTGTGTTCTTGATAATATCCTATCTCAGCTGTTTTTAGAAATGTTACTAAAGCTTGGATGGATGATTTAACCTTCAAATGTGTTTGAATTCAAGATATTTAGGACTTAACTCTTAAGCAATGTTTTTCAATCTTCGGTTCATAAATAGTGGGTAGTCAAATCAATTTGGTGAGCTTTGAACAGCATATAAATAGCCGATGTAAAATAGGATAAATAGAATACCATAGAAGACAATAGAAAATACTAGATCCACTACATCTTATATAACTATTGTTTAGTGATACCTTATTTTTGTGTGTGATTCAAATTATGATTTAAAATATATTAAGTTGCATTTGTAAGTGTTTGAAAAATATTATGCTGTGTTGTAGAATTACGGAGTCTTCCATTTTATGGAATGCTCAGGAGCAAACCAATATGACAGGAGACTACAGTCTATTAATCATACAACTCGAGGTGATGTCTGGAACAGATGGGAAATGTGTGGAGAGGAGGATGGGAATGAGTGATCCATTGTGCATTTCCTCATTCGTTCATTGATCCATTTGATAGAAATGTATTGAGTTCACTCACTCATTAACCATTGTGTTAGTATTTAAAGATACTGGAAAGAAAAAAAGAGAAAGAAATGGTTCCTTGTCTTAGGAAGCTCACAGTTCAGATGGCTGAAACCAGGCAGACAGATATTTCTCTTATACTGTGATGGATTCGTGGTAGAGAAGATGTATTAAATAGATGTAACTCAGAAGTACCTAACTAATCCTGGATGGGAGATCCAGGAAGACTTTCAGGAAGAGAGGATGTTGGTGCTGAGCCTTGACATTTGTGGTTATTAGGTAAAGAAGATGGAAAAGTATTTTCTACTAAAAAGTAGTATGCGCATAGCAGAGAACCAAGAGGAAGCAAGGAGTTTTAGGGACCGTGCACAAATGTGAGTGGATCATAGGGAGCTCAGGTCGCTGGCCTTTGAGATCAATCAGACCGTGTTTTTAAAAACCACTGTAGACACAAGAGAAAGAACAGGTAGGGAGCAACCTGGGAGCAGATACTCCAGTGGGGAGTCTGTAGGAGGGACTGGTCCTGGGCTGAAGAGGGGGATGAACACACTCGAGCAAGAATATTTTGAGGATCAGACAACCAACAGGATGGGGAAAGAGTACGTGAGATCAAGAGGCTTTTGTGTGGTACTGCAGAAAGCGCTGGCACCACCATCTAAGAATGGGAGTCTGGTAGAAGTAAGAGTTTGGGGGAGGAGGGTAAGGAAACGATGTTTCTATTGTTACCGGATTGCAGTGAGAGCTGGAACTTAACCAGATTAAGATGATCAAGTGGATTCACAGGGCTGGATTTCAGAGACATGAATTTTGGAATTGACATTAGAGAGATAGAACTTGGAATGTCAATGGGCAACCCTGTCCAGAGTCCAGGATTCAGTCAGCTGGAGAAAATGGGTAATCTCATAAATTGTCACGTAAACAAAAGTGCAATTTTTCAAGCCCTTATTTATAGTGGCTTCAGTGTGCTACGTTTCCAGGGAAATATATGTTCTTGTCATCCAACTTCAAGAGAAGTAAATGAACTTGAATCACATGAGTAGGTTTAAATGCTAGCCTGAAATTTAGTAAGCTACTTTGCACTTTTCCCACTCATCTTCTTTATTAAAAGAGTGCCATTTTTCTCTGTCTTTGGGTATATAGATTAAAATAAGTCTGGTTCTAAAGAAAAAAAAGACAGTCAAAGAAATAAGCAATTTATGTTATGAAGACAAAGGAATCTTTTAGTGAGGTTTGCTAAACCACACTCAGGGATTGCCAGGTTTTTAGGGGACTACACCTGACTGCAGGCCACTCTGGTCAGTAGGCTGCTTTGGGGCACTGTGCCTGTAATGTAGTAGGCCTTCAAAGGGTGTGGAAAGAATGAGTAAATAAGTGAATATAGTAGCAAAAATAACTGAATTAGACACCCTACATGATTAGGAGTTTGGTTTGAGTCCCGACCTTAGCTTCCTTATTTATACACTGAGGGTAGCGATACCGAGTTAACCGATAGCTACTGTGAGGGTTAAGTGAGCTAATGTCTGTAATGTGCTGAGTCCAGGGCTTGGCATGTGGTAGTGGTTCAATAATTTAAACTGCCACTATGATTATTATCATTGTTGTTTTTACTGTTGCGTGTTTGGAGAAGGTCACCACAGTATGTTGATTGGCAGCTTAAACGAGCTGCCCATATTTCAGCTTCTTCATTTGCAGACTGGAGATAGGAATGGCTGTGTGCCCCCACCTAGGCTGTGACAGTGATTATAAAATGATTGGTCAGGAATGCTGAGGTGGAATCTCATTGTCTCTTCCCCAGGGGGATCTGCTATCCAGAGACGGCAGGTACCGCTGGGTGAGTGGCAGTCAGGAGGGGAATGAATGTGAGAACATTCTGGAAGATTAAAGTTGCTAATCAGAGTATAACAATTCTTGTAGCATAATTCTAATACACCTTTTGAGCAAACAAAGGAGCTTAGGCTTGGGAATCCCACAGGCCTGGTTTCCTGCCCCTCTTCCCCTGAGCTGGGGCTTGGATTTAGGCACAACATTAGTGTTTCTGGGGCCCCCCCGAGTGCAGCCCCAGGCTGGTCACAGGGTGGCCCAGCAGGTGACAGGCCACTGGGTGTGACTATGGCCAGGCCTTCAGTCCCTGACGGGTGGGGGTTGCTGTTTGATAGCTTAATTCACAAGGTAGATACCAAGGTAAAAGCACAGTCCTGCTGGCACCAAGTCCAAATCTTTCCCATGTCTAAGAAAGAATGAGTGCCACCTGGAGAGCCCAGAGTGCCCTGCGTGGAGGGTCTCTGTCTGGGCTGTGGGCAAGGAGGTAGCAGCCCAGTTATAATCACTATGGTCCCATCTGAAAGGCATCCAGGCAGGACCCCTAAGGACATTTGTCTTGCATCCTCCCACACCTTCTATGTGTGACCCATCTTAGCTCCACCTCCCAGTGGGTTTCTTAGTGCCTAAGGGCAGCCTATTAAGTGTTAGGGTGGGAGGGCTGGAGATGAGAGCACAGACTCTGTGATACTGGGAGAGTTACTTAACCTCTCTGTGCCTCAGTTTCCTTGCCTGTGTTATGTAGGCTTAACAATAGGACCTGCCTCAGGGGTTAAGGCACATAAACTACACGAGATAGAGCAGCAGCATTTAAGTGCTCAGCACCTGTTGGAGGCTGTTAGAACAGCATCTCCAGGCCTGGCATCTGTAAAGAGCCTTTCAGACCAGTGGCTCTGCTATTAGGCCTGATGCTGCTTCCTCTACCTGTGCAGGAACCGTGGGCATCAGGTCATAGAAGCCCTCTGGACTCAAGGTTACCTGCTGGCAACCTGGGCTGGAAGGCCTGCAGCTTCTCCTTCCCTTGAGGCTAGCCTGGTCTTGCATACACCCCATTAGCCTATCCTGGGCAAGCCCAGCTCATGTGGGGCTGGAAGGCAATGCTTGATCCAGAAGCTGGGGGCTGAGCCGGCTTCTGGCCAGAGTACCGGTGGGGAGTGGGCTCGGTAGGTCTGTGCTGCCCTTCAGCTTGAGTGGGCTGTGAGCTTTTCCTGCCTGTCTGCCACCAGCTCTAGGATACCTTCTACCCAGCCCCACTGTCTGCTGCCATTAATTCCATGGTACTTGGCATCTACTTTGAAAGCTTGACCTGGTAATCTCATGAATCTCTTTGTGCAATCCAGAGCTAGCAGGACAGCTCTCACCTACCTGGCTGTCCTTATGGGCAGAGCCCAAGTGGATAACGCCCTTTGTGCAATCTCACCCTGCAATCTCGAGCCTGCATTTAGTCAGAACAGCAGAGGTGGATACTCAGGGAGGCTGGCCTGCTCACCAAGCTTCCCAGTGTGTAGACATCAGCCTGGATGGTAACTCTCCTGCCAGGAAACAGAGCCCACCTGCCAGTGTTGTAACTGGAGGTCCTGGCCAGGGGCTCAAACAAGGGTTCACTGTGCATTGCTGGATGTGGGGTGGGGGTGGGCTGGTGGAGTGGTCCTCAGAGCTAGTATCTGGCAGTGGGCCACTCATGACACTGGCTCTGCCATGGCCCTGGCACGTGGCAGGAAGGTGTGTGCTGTGTGCAGGGTCAGGAAAACCGAGGCATTTCCTTCTCTTACTCCCTATTTCTCAGGCCCTGTCCTGATCCCGATGTCTCTAACACCTTCTTACGTTGTTGGTTTACCTTACAGCTCTTTACCCTCCCTCCAGGATGATGGTTTTGGGCTCTGGGATTCACTTTTGGAGTTTCTGTCCCCTAGAATGAGGTCTTACACTCTACGTGGGAGGCCTCTGTGTCCCCTACTGTTGTGAGAACCTGGTTAGGAGCTTGCTCTGCTCACCATCCTGTTCAGCCAGAGGAGAGGTGCCTGCAAGAGGGCCTGGAGCTCAGCACCCATCTGCTGCAGCCCAGAGCCGTGGGACTGCTGGTGGGAATCAGAGGCGTCAGAGCCAGGAGCTATTTAATAAGCTGTGTGATAAGGAATAAAATGACTTTTAATAAGGTACTTTGCAGACTTGATTCTAGCCCCATTAAACTTTTCTTTATCTTATTTCACACCCCATTTCCAAAGCACCCTCTCCTTCCCCCCCACCCTTTAGTGGTTCTGGCAGACTGGCCCTCATGAGGTCTGGCAGCTTAAATTTAAGACACTGTCTGGCTGAACTGAGCAGAACCTGACATCTCTGGCAGAATTGTCTGGTGGCTGGGGACATAAATCTGGCCTCCAGACTGTCTGAGGCATCCAGGCAGGCCTGGAGGAGCAGCAGCCTGAGAGATGACACTGCAGGAATGGGGCCTCCTATCCCAAGTGCAGCCATCCACGAATCCCTCCGTTCACTCTGCAAGCACTTGCTGGCCTGTATCTGCTGTGTCAGGCAAGCTGTGTACGTCTGTTGCAAGGGGGTGTCACCTTCATGTCACTCCTGGGGAAACTGAAAGAGGCTGGAGGGTTTAAGGGGCCGCTGAGTTCTCACAACCACTGCCTGGGCCTGGGTGATAGTGTCAATGGAAAAGTCAAACTCTGTAAAATAATTTGAAGAGGTTTATTCTTAGCCAAATCTAAGGACCAAGGCCTGGAGCCACATCAAAGAAGCCTTGAGCAAGTGGACTGTGCCGTGGCATTACAGTTTGGTTTTACACATTTCAGGGAGACAGGAATTACCCCCCAAATCATAAATCAATACACGGAGAGGGTACACTGGTTTGGGCCTAGAATGTAGGACATCTTGAACAGGGTTCTTACAGATTATAGATGGGTTTAAAGACTTTTTGACTCGTAACTGGTTCCATTCAGTGAGCTGGAGAGGGCTTATTCTTAGTTCACAGTAGCCTGTGAAGGAGAGGGAAGAGGCTTGCTCTCTTCCTCTGCAAGGCCTCTCTGCTTTGCCCTGCCCTTCATCTGCATGGTCATCACCCTGCACAGGGCTGGATCAAGACTGGGTCCCCCTGGGCTCATGGCAGCACTGTGTGGCTAGAGTGTGGGTCCCAGAATCCGTGTCTGGGACTCAGTTATAAGACATGAGATTGGACTGGGGGGGCACTGCCAACTTCAACTCGACAAGGAGGGGTCCAGATGAGCATTTGCAGGTGCTGGGGAGGGGCGCTGCTGCTTCCTGCCCTAGCTCCAGCTGTAGGCCCTTCCTGGTCAAGGGCTATATCCTCAGGCTGCTGGGCTGACTGCGGAAGTCACTGAAGTCTGGCAGTTTATCATTCTTCTACTTTTCAGTATTCTCTCAGGCTCTTTCACCCTTTCCCCTTTACTTCACAAAGTAAGTGGTTCAGCTGTTTGAGGCAAATTGTGACCTTTTTGAGGCTACCTGGTATTAGTGTTCCTGTTTGTGTTATTGTGAGCAGAGACTTTGGTGCTGTTAGTGCTGGTGCTGTGTGTGTTCGGGGCTGCTGGTGCTGAGAGGGGGTGGGGATGTGGCATTACTGGAGAGTTAAAAAAAACCCATTGAGGTTATGCTTTGGAGAAAGAAGAGCTTTATTTCTTGTAAAGGGTCTTTTTACAGTTCCTAGTGGCTGAAAGGGGGTGTGCCCAGAACTGAGACCAAAGAATGGACAGGTTCAGGCCAGGTTTAATGAAAGGGACAGAGACCCACCAGGGCAGACCCAAAGATGGAGTCTCCACTGAGGGTGGTTGGCACTGAGCCTCTTTTTATACAGGGCCATAGCAAGTGGCTAGATTCCACTGCCTGTTGGAGGATTCTGGTGGTCTAGGGTCCTTTCTGTGCAAACCTTGGGGGCATGGCGAGTTAGGCCCTCTGTGTTCCAGGAGGTGAGGAGGGTTCATGTAGGGCTGAGTTAGGCCTCCAACAGTGGCCATTCTGGCAGGCTGGGAAAAATGGCTGTCTGCTATAAGCCAGGAAGGCTCTGCTTCAAGGGAGAGACAAAAGGAACAGAATTTTATGCTCAGGGGTAATGGCTAAATATATATATTTAATAAGTTGTGGGAGGAGCCATGAATATTTATGGGCGAGAAATAATGCACATATGTAATAGTGCATTATAGCTCCCATCCTGTCATGGCAGGGAACTCAGTTTTAAGGTATTTCTGAGGTCTCCTTGGCCAAGAGGACTGTTCAGTTAGTAGAGGACTTCAGATCTTATTTTTAGTTCATAGTAGGGATGATGGTGATATAGTGGTGGTAATGGTTTTCCTTTGTTTCCCATTCTTCTGGGGAAAAAAGGCAAATGACAGAAAATATTCCTGGTACCTGTGAATTCTTGCATCTGGTTCAGTAGCCAAGTGAGTTAATTGCCCTTGTGCTGCTCCCTGTCCCTGACTCCTCCTTTTCTTGTCTAGCCATCTGGTCACAAGGTGGAGCCAGGTGTGAAACAAGGCTGGCTCGGTGAACATAGCCTCACTACCCAAAGACTTGAGAAAGGACCTACTTTCTGTGTCACATGTTTAAAGAACATTGTGTTCCAATTATCCATTATTGCATAAGAAACCACCCTAACTTAGTTTCTTAAAACAGCACTCATTTCATTCATGATATGAGTGTAAGGCATTTGGACAGGGCTCAGTGGGGTGGTTCTTCTGGCATTGACTGGTGGTATTCAGCTGGCAACTGGAGATTCTCAGGAGGCTTCACTCATGCCTAGGAGGGGTGGAGGGTGGGAGAGGAAGTGGCTGGGCTCAGGTGGGGGCCTTTTCCTCTCTGTAGAATGAAGGCCTGTCCAGGTAGTCTTTCTAGCATGGTGACAGGACTACTTACCCAGCAACTCAGGGCTCCAAAAGTGAATATTTCAAGAGGTGAGCTGTGGAGGTTGCTAATCTCAAAACCTGGGCCTGGAATCTGGCGCAGTATCACTTCTAACACATTCTATTGATAGCATATGCAGAACCTGCTAAGATTCAAAGGGAAGGAAGAAATATCATGTCTCTCCATAGTGAGCATCTTTTATCCACCACAATACTGAAAAATAGACCCTCATCTTCCTTTCAGGGTTTTTTTTCTTCTTTGTGTCCCTGGATCATGACAGAGGCCATGCTTTTCCTTGTGCTTGGTGAGTGGCAGCTTTCTTTACTAAGAGACTAAGGAATAAGGTAATCAAACCCACTTTCTCATGTGAACCTACAGCTCAAAAATCTGTTTTCAGTTAGAGGATGAGGCACATGGGCAAATAAAGTTCTCCTCATGGTTATTGGGAAGCTGTAATGATCATTTGGATATAACTAAAAATTAAGGATGAGTGAATTTAATCAGTGCAATATCCACTAATATCTCCAGTTGTTTCTCATGTATTCGAATTTTCTGAGAGAAGATCACTATCATTTTCTTGGGATTCCACCTTTTGCCACTTTCATAAGCAACGCCTAATTTACTATTTCCTTCCATTCTAAACTATCTCTTCCAAATTATCTCATTTTACCCATGTTTTCCTTACTGGCCCAGGTCAACACAACCCATTCCATCTATTCCACACCATTTCATTCCAGACTTTTCTAATATCATCTGTTCCATTCCGCATTAGTGCATTTTTTTCTTCATTTCAAAGTGCTCAACCCCACATGCGATTCATTGGATCCAGTTTATATTCCTAGCAGCCCTCCTGGTGTCTGCAAGATAGTGGTCGCCACAGGGAATACCAGAGAAGCCACAATATCCTTTTAAGTGAGAGCCGCCCAGGAGATGACCAGCCAATGTAACCACTATTCACTAGAGCTAATATGGGGCTCAGGCTGTAAGAGCAGATGCTCCCGTACTGTGACAGCATCTGGAATGTTCTCACCTTTTGTTTCTTTGCTCCCTTAGTTTGCACTTTAAAAAGAATTTTAATCTTTTATTATGAAAATTTTCAAACATAACAAGAATAGAGCGACTAGTAATCCTCATGTACTCATTACACACAACAAATCTCATTTCATCCGTTCCCTTTTTGAGTATTTTAAGACAAATTCCACGTCATGTTATTTCAACAATGTTTGCATATGTATGACTAGCCTATATTTTAAGCATAGCCACAATACTAAAATAAGCCTATCAAAATAGTTACTCTTCAATATGAGAATGTATTCAGATTTCCCCGATTGTCCCCAAAATGTCTTTTTTGTAGTTGTCTTTTGTAGTTGTAGAATCCAAACAAGCTCTGTCTGTTGCAATTTTTTGTCTCTTTTAATCTCCCCTGCTCATTTTTCATGCCTTTTACTTAAGAAACTTGATCATTTGCCCTATAGATGTCACTATTCAGGGTTTGGCTTATTGCTTCATCTTTGTGTTTCTCAAGATGTTGTTCCAGCTTCTATATTTCTTGCAAATGCACAGTCAGATATAGGGGTTTGATTTGACTCAAGTTCACTCTCGTGGGGAAGGTGGTGGTGCAGTGCTGTGTACTACCTGCTGCCCTGTGTCAAGGGCACCTTGTGTCTGGTTGTTCTGCTTACAGATGGTGGATCTGGGGGGTTCAGTGGTGTCAGCCTGAACTATCTTTTATAAGATTCCTTATCAACTTTTCACTTAATAACTTCAACACCCATTGATAATCATAACCTAGTTCCATTATTTCATCAGCATTGCCAAATGGGTCTTTCTAAATTCTCTCAATCCTTTTACATTTACTAGTTGGAGCTTTTTTTTAAAAATAAAAATGATTTTTCTTACCAAATATTATCCTAAAATACAGCTTATTCAGAAAAGGCAGAAAAATGCTTGATTCTTGCCCCTTATCAACTTTTAGAAAGATGAATTGATGCCCCAGCCACCTTCTACAGGGTCCAGTGAAGTTTGTTTGTTATTTGTGTGTAAATATTGTAAACTCATGGTTTATTAACTGACCCACAAATTATTAAGGGAGGATACAAGAAACATCAGGAAAAAATCATAGAATCACACCATTAGTTTCTTCAAGGGATCTGAGCAATCAAACTTAGTTTCAAAAAAGGGAACTTTTTCTGGGACATGTTTCAGAATAATAGATGAGATCTAGTGATGTGTATAGCCTGAGTTGGCTCAAAAAAAGCCACTTAGATTTTGGGCTTCTTGGTATTTATACTTATTTGCTTAGTTTAGGAGCATATATTACTATATCTCATTCTTCAGCTGGCTGTATCCCATAAATTCATAATCCCAGGTTTATTTATAATAAGCAATCTAGAAAAACCAGGTATATCTTGCTGAAAACATTCTTATATAAGGCCTGCCTTCTATCTCTGCTGAGAAGTCCCATCAGTGCATTTATAAGGACGTCTAGTCAAAGTCAATGGTGCATTTCACATTTCTAGTCATGGGAGCAAGTTAGAGACCTGCTGTCAACATTTTCCTTCCCATGGTATCACATGGAAGTTATGCATCAGCTTCTCTGCATTCAAGTTCAAACTCTATTGCTTTTTAGTTGTATAAACGTTGGGCAAATTGCATAACCTCTGGAAGTCTTGGTGACTCACCTGTGCAGTGGGGTTATGATCTAGGTTACAAAGTTAATGATGATTAAATAAGCAATCTTGTAAGATCACTTACCATGGCACTTTCAATAGAAGTATAAAACACGCAGGTGCCAGTGGTTAAGACATACATTTGGTGGATGCAGTGCAATAGTGGTTCAGCTATACACACGCATCATTTTATAGGTAAAACAGAGGGTTCGTCTGCTTGATTTCTTTTCACAGCTGTAACTGTCCTCTACAATAGTGACTGGCGTACAGCAGGCACTGAGTAAGCATTTCACACAGTATGAAGGAGGAAAATGAATGAGTGACTATAGCTTGGGATCATGGCTTTGTCTCTTTTTTCTGTATTCCTTCTCAGGAATATCGACTATCTTGAAGTTGAATGTTTACTTTCATTCCCATACGTATTTTTGTGTTTTGCTACAAGGCATGCAAACTTTCCTTTTTTTCTAATTGTGTAAATACATATAACACATTTACCATTTTAAAGTATATGGCTTAGTGGTATTAAATTCATTCACAGTCTATGTGGGCAAGAGACTTGAACAGAAACTTCTCTGATGAAGACAGGCGCATGGCCTACAAACACATGAAAAATGATCATCATCCTTAATCATCAGAGAAATGCAAATCAAAACAACTTTGAGATAGCATCTAACTCCAGTAAGATTAGCTCACATCACAAAATTCCAAAACTACAGATGTTGGTGTGGATGCAGAGAGAAGGGAACTCTTCTACACTGCTGGTGGGAATGCAAGCTATTATGACCTTTTTGGAAAGAAGTTTGGAGAACACTCAAGGAACTAAAAGTAGACCTACTGTTTGATCCTGCAATTCCTCTACTAGGTATATACCCAGATGATCAAAAATCATTTCACAACAAAGACATTTGCACCAGAATGTTTGTTGTAGCCCAATTCATAATAGCCAAGACATAGAAACAGCCCAAGTGCCCATTGACCCATGAATGGATTAACAAATTGTGGTATATGTACACCATGGAATAATATGCAGCTATTAAAAAAGATGTGAAGTCTCTATCTTTTACGTTTACCTGGATGGAGCAGGAAGATATTCTTAGTAAACTATCTCAAGAATGGAAAAAAAAAGTATCCAGTGTACTCAATACTACTATGAAATCAATATATAATCACCTATACATTCATACAAATGGCAAAACATAACTATAGTCCAGAAAATAGAAGAGGAGAGAGGGGAGGGGAGGGGGGACCTCACCTAATGTGCATGATACAATGGTACATTTCAAAACTATTAAGAAATGAGTATAATTGTGATGGATGTGTTACTTGGTTCAATGTAAGCATTTGACATATATCAAAGCAGTACCCTGAACCCCATAAATGCATCAATGTATAAAGTTATGATTTAATAAAAATAATTTAAAAAATTCAAAGTGTTGTGCAACTGTTAGTACTACTTATTTCTAGAACCTTTTCATTGCCCCAAATAAACCCCATTCCCACTAAGCAGTCCCTCCCCATTTCCCGTTTCCCCCCGTCCCTGGCAACCACCGATCTGCCTCTGTCTGTGTGTATTTGCCTATTCTGGATGTTCCATATAAAAAGTCACATAATATGTGGCCTTTTGTGCCTTTGACTTTTTTTTTTAAATAGACTTTTTATTTCAGAATAGTTTTAGATTTACTGAAAAGTTATGAAGCTAGTACAGAGAGTTGCCATATACTTTGTGTTCAGTGATGTTTTTAAATTCATGGATTTTATATGTTTAATATGTTTTCATCCATTATAGATCTTATTCTTTTCTGATGCTTGGATTGCTCCATCTTTTGCTAATAGGAGCCCCCTCAAGTTGGCTTCCATCTCCTTCTAAATTTATGAGCCTGAAAAAGCCAGATCCTCTTAAGCCAGCACGTAGAAGCAGCTGCCTGATCAGGAGGTATTCCTGTGTGGAGCTGAGTGGGGAGGGAGAGTTGAGGGGTGGTGGGAGAGATTTCAGAATGGTAAGAAAAAAAGAAGATGCTGATTCAATTTCTAGGGAAAACGGCATTTTGTATAATATGCTCTGGAGGTTTGGACTCTGCCAGCATGGCTCCTGCTGGCTGGAGATTCTGTCTTTATTAATAAACCCAGGCTGGCCTGCTGGGCTCGGTCCCCTAGCCATGGATAATTAAGCTGGCCCATTGCTGTCTTCCCTGGAGCCCCAAGTTTTGGGAAATGATTAGAAAGGGCTGCAGAGCCCCAGGGTTGCTCCATGGCTGGGAAGAACTGCTGCAGTCTGCTCTCATCCAGCATCTGCAGAAGGCACGAGGGGAGCCAGCGTGTGCCCTGAGCTTGCCCGCCTAGTATTGATCGTTCTGCCTCGTGTGTGTGTGTGTGTGTGGACAGACCAGAGGAGAGGACCCTGCTGTAGAAAAGTGCCTGTTCATGCCTTGTGTTGCAAGTTTGTGGTTTTCTCTTTGGTCCTTGGGATAGCAACTTAAGGTATTTTCAATGGCTGAAGGTAGGCACTGTGGGCACAGGAGGTGGGAATGAGTACTTTTTCTCAAGTTTGCTGGAAAGGGTTTAGTAGCAAAGCTGTGCTGTCTGGAAAGGGGTGGTGAAAGGACAGGGCCGGACAGCTGGCTGGGGTGCCTGGCCACAGTGCCTGCTGTCCTTGCAGTGGCAGGCCACAGAGGGGAGGTGTCTTTACTGTCATAGCCACTCCCACCAGGAGCCAGGTTCTGCTAGGCTGTGGTGTGCCCCATGCTGGGGGACCACTTTCCACCTCTGTTATGTGCACCTGGTTTCCACCCTCTGCAGAGGACAGTTAGGAATGACATTGGTGGAGCAGCAGGGCAGAAGGAGCCAGGGGTTGAAGACACAGCCTGGTTGAAGAGGCACTGCATGGGCCAGGACCAGAGCAGAGTCATGCCAGTGGACCTGGGAGGCTCACAGTCGGGAAGACTTTCTGGGCTTATGTGTGGGGGAAGCCTGGGGACATGGAAGCGCTTGGCAGGAGCCAAGGCCCATCTGCAGCTGTGAGAAAGGGCCTGCTTGGTGTCTGCTGTGTGTCCCGTGCTGGATCAAGTGTGGCTGTGCCATGGGCAGAATATTGTCCCCACCCTGGCCATGACACCCAAGCAATTGGACCTCAGGCCAGTATGGACACTGAATGCTCATAACCTTAATTTTCCACAGAATAGATGTGTACTCTCACTTCCTCGTGTTCTTGGGGCTGCAAAGACAATGTTGGTGCCTGGTGACTATACGTTCTGGTGACTAGCACATAGCTCTTGCCCCAAAGGCTGGAGGATCATGTTCTATGCAGGCTGACAACACATGTCCCCCCTCCAGTTTACCAAAAACAAAACACGGACAAACAAAAAATCAAAATCAAACCTATGGTAAACATTCTTAGGGAAGAAAACCATTATTTCCGGGATCCTCCTTCCCATGCTGGGTGTCTGGTGGGATGGTGCTTCCATCCCTTGCTGTGGAGTGGAGCCTGCTTGTAGGGCGGGGGGGGGGGGGCGCTGATCTGCACTAGTCCGGGCTCTGTGCTTACCTATTGGCTGCTGGGTGATCTCCACCAAGACTCTTCAGCATTCTGATCCTCAGTTTCCTCTTCTGGAAATTGGACGTGCTTCTTACTGTTGATAGTTTAGGTATAGGCTTTGCTAGAGTTGGGTAGAGATCATTTCTTTCCGAGAAAGACAACCTCAATGGATCAGATATGTTTCTTTCTGCCTGTAGTCTGTTTTTGATGGATATAAATGCATTTTTCCCCAACTGAGGACTTTGGGATTCATTAGGAGCAAAGGAACTTGAGAGGAAATGGCCACTAGGACTGTGGCACCAGGTCACAGCTGAACCTCAGCCCCACTCTGGGACCCCAGGGTGGCCAGCTTGTCTTCTCAGAGTGGTGAGACATCACTCGTCAGGAGAGAGCATGACTTCTGCAGTGACCAGTGGGTGGCTGCAGCCTTGGACAGAACATGGCCCCTGAAGAAGGCAGCCAACTCTGTGGTCTCACTGGGGAAACAGCTCAGCTTCCTGTGCCCATCTCTCAGTGCTATTGTAGGATCAAAGGAGAGGTGGGTAAACTGAAAAATGCCAAGTGTCCTCTCTTTCCAACTGTCAAGCTTTGACTATAGGTTGAAGCCAGTGGACTGCTCCCCCCTCCTCCCCATTATCCTGGAGGGTGACTTACTTTCCAGTGAAAGGACAACTTTGCATCAGATATAGAAATTGGAATAGAGAGGTCAAATGCTGTATCATAAACAATAAATACGCCAAATGTATCATCCAATTGGGGCAGAGCTGTGCTTGGAGGTTGGGGAGGGTCTGATCTGTCAGGAGGAGGCAGCCCACTGTGAGGAGAGGAAGCCCCCCTTCTCACAGGCCTGCTCCGATGCTCACTCCAGGTGGCTTTCTGAGTCCAGAGGTTGATAACGGATGAGCCCGGCCTCCCATTCCAGGGCCAAAGTGTGTGCTTCCCTTCAAGTGTCACAAAGTCCTTTGAATGCCTGAGGTAGATAAAGACAGCAAGGGTCTAATATAGCTGCCCCCGAAGAGTGGCGCCTGCCTGAGTGTGAGTTTTAGTTTTTCATATGGTGGTGGGGGAGAGGAGGGTCTGCCTCTTCTGAGTCTTTTCACTTCTTAAAGGAGATTTATCCTCACTTTCCACCTTCTTTGGGAGAGGGTGAAGGGGAGGAAAAAATAGAAATAGATACAGAGCAATAGAGAAAATAAAAGACACAAGAGAAGGACAAAAGCCCAGCACCAGGGAGAGGGGGAGAGGAGAGGAAAGTCAGAAAACGACAGATTCAGGGGAAGGTGGCCAAGGAGGAGAGAGTTACGCATGGTTCTCAGTTGTTATGTCAGACAGGTGAGCTTTCCCCAGTTGCCAGGGTGACTGAGGAAGGGCAAAAGTGCCCACAGCCAGGATGCCCATGGGTTCTGGGCAGGGATGGACAGGACAGAGGCCCACACGGGGGGAAAAGACAAGAAGTGCCCTTGCCAGCACCACCCTGGAGTGGTGATGGCCCTGGGTCCCTGGAGTGTGATGGGAGGAGCCCCAGTTGTCTGTCTGAAATGACTTTCCCACTTCCATGCATAGGGGCCTTAAAGGGGCTGAGGAACCTCTTCACTCCTAGAGGTCACCTGTCACGCCTGCCCTGAGTGATAATGGGTGGTCAATGAATGCTGTCCTCCAGTGGGACTGAGTCCTCATGGTTGACAGTTCCTGGACAGGGAGGGAACACACCCAACCTCAGGCCCACCTGTCTTCCCTTCCTAATCTATACCATTGCCTGGGGCTTGGATCATCTCCATGAAGGATTTTCAACTCTCCTATGCTAGCTACAAAATAAAACAACTGCCTTAGGATGCACTGAATTTGACATGCCCCGTGGTCAGTTTTTCCCTGGTCCTCTTTCTGGCAGCTGGTGTCCTGGAAACCTGGCTGGCCCAGCACCCAGAGGAGTGGCGGGGTACCTTCCTTTACATTGTAAGGTATCTTCCTTACAATCAGGGGCCCTGCAGCTCCCATCAGGAGCTGACCTATTGATTTCATATCCTTAGGTGTTATATACACAGTTTTGAGATTGCTGGATCACATAGCAGTTCTATATATAATCTCTGAGGCACGTCCCTACTATTCTCCATAGTGACTGCACTAATTTACATTCATACCAGCAGTATGTAAGGTTTCCCTCCTGTCCACATCCTCGCCCACACTTAACTTGCATCTTTTTGCTGTAGCTGTTCTAACAGGCATGCAGTGGTGTGTCACTGTGGTTTTAATTTGCATTTCCTTGATGATTAATGATGTTGAGCGTCTTTTTCATATACATGTTGGCCAACTGTATGTCTTCTTTTGAGAAATGTCCATTCAGGTCTTTTGCTCATTTTTAAATTGGGTTATTTGTGTTCTTGATATTAAATTGTTTCAGTTCTTTATATATTTTGGATACCAAAGACTCATCAGATGTATGGTTTGCAACTGTTTTCTTCCATACCGTAGGTCATGTCCTCACTCTGCTGATTGCTTCATTTGCTTTGCCGAATATCACCAATTGATTATAAAGAACACAGTGCAGGAGTGGATGAATCTGTGTTGAGCAGGGCAAGGTATCGGAGGAGGGCATGTAGCCCCCATGCCCTCTCCAAGTGTGCTGCCCTCCCAGCCCCTCTATGTCTCACCAACCCCAGAATCTCTCCATCTCCATTATTCAGGGTTTTTACAGAGGCTGTATTACATAAGTGTGATGAAATCACTGACCGTGTGACTGACCTCAGTCTTTAGCCCCTCTCTGCTCTCTGGAGACCAAGGGGGTAAGGCTGAAAGCTTCCAGCCTCTAATCACATGGTTGGCTTCTCTGCCAAGGGGCACCATCCTTCAAGAATCACCTTGTAAACATAAACTTGGGTATGGTTGAAAGGGGCCTATTATGAATAATAAAATGTGCTCCTCTCACTCCTACCCCTTAGAGAATTCCAAGGGCTTAAGAAGCTCTGTGCCAGGAACTGAGGACATGGACCAAATATATATTTCGTATTATATCCCAGTATCTCACACTGGTATGCATGCAGGTATGTGAGTGGTGAGATGTAAGTGACAGAGACAGCTACATTGCTCACCAGATTCTGCTGCCCTGTGGATAGTAAGCACAGCTGTGGGATTGGCTTCTAAACAATGGAAGTCAGGTGCATCACCTATAGGATTCAGCACTCAAGACCTACCTGTCCAATTCCATCCAGTAATATAAAAGACACAAGTCTTCATATAAAAGACACAAGTCTTCATCTCTCTCTCTCTTTTTTTTTTTTAATGGCTGAATCAAAAATGGAAAAGCAAGCATCCCATTTACTCAATACTAAGTTGAAACTAGACTAGTAGATTAGCAAGTACAGGCCCATACGAGAATAAGACACAATTAAATTCAAGATGAGGGGTGAGGGGAGGAGAAGGGAGTTGTTACCTAACAGGTACAATGTAGGGGTGTACAGCACACTTCCTAGGTGAAGGATGTAGCTATAATCTGAACTTTATCTTATAAATGCAAACAATGTATCCTTATGTTAATCCAAAATAATATATATACACACATATATCAATGCAAACTACATATATATTTACACCCACATAAATACAAACTATATATGTATATGTGTGTGTATATATATATTTATATACACATACTATAATAAAAGACCTACTAGTCCTTCTCTATACCCTTTCCCCTTTTTGGTAGGTGGAATGGGACTGACCCTCTTTCTCTGGAAATGGACTTGAGATGGAAACCTGCATGTTGGTGGCTTATCAGGCAGTGTGTTCAGAAACCACACAGCAGAGGAGAGCAACCCTGGGCAGGGGGAGAAAGAAGTTGAATTTGAGTTCCAGGAGAGGCCTCAGCCAATCCTACAGGGTGCTCTGAAGCTGGGATGGCCTATAGAGATGCCTCAATTACAGATTGTTGAATAGACACTGGATGTGGACTTTCTCCAGGAAAAGCAGCAACCGTTAGCAGTGTCTCAAGAGGATCTCAGCTGTGAGCCCTCCCCTCTGTGAGGCACCTAGGGCCCCAGGGCAATCTGGGGAAGGCAGCTCAGAACCCAGGATGGTGACACGGGTGGCCTGAATTGAAGGTGGCAGAGCGCTGCCCACTGGGGTCTCTGAGTAATTGTGTCCTCTTAACTCTTAGTGGGGTAGAGAATGGGGACATGAAGGCCTGTGCCACCCTATGGTGCCACCCTAGAGATTTTCCTTCTAATCCTCTAAATATCTAGTGACAAGTCAGGAAGAAAAACAATTGCAGTGGATATGGGCCAGGCAGAAATCTCCTAAAGAAAACCTGGTTAGAGTGCAGGGCTTGCCAGCTCTGCTTCCCCACTGACCAGGGTTACCTCTTGTTGTCCATGGTTAGATATTAACCTGCACTTGGCAAACTCAGCTCCTGAGATTCTTCTGATGTTTGCCTCCATATTCTTAAATATTAGACTTAACCCAACATCTCTTTTTAAAATTTTATCTATTTTTGTTATTGCAATTGCCACAGGAGGCTTCATAAAATATTCCCCCAGGCCTGTATCTTCCAGTGCTTTCCCAACGCTTTCTTCAAGGAGTTTTCTTGTTTCATGTCTTAGATTTAAATCTTTTTATCCATCTTGAATCAATTTTTATAAATGGTGAGAAGTGTGGGTCCAGTTTCAGTCTTTTACATTAGGTTATCCAGTTCTCCCAACACCATTTATTGAATATAATGGTGTATGTTCTTGCTTGGTTTATCAAGGATCAGGTGGCTGTAAGACGTTAGTTTCATCTCATGGTTTTCTATTCAGTTCCAAATGTCAATATCTCTATTTTTGTGCCAATACCATGCTGTTTTGATCACTGTGGCCTGTAGCATAGCTGAGAGTCTAATAGGGTGATACCCCTGGTTTTGTTTTTATTACTAAGAATTGCCTTGGCTACAAGATGGATATCTTCTGTTTCCATACAAAATAAATAAAAATAAACAAATGGGACTTAATTAAACTGAAGCTTCTGTACAGCTAAGAAAACAACAAGCAAAGTAAAAAGACAACCTTTAGAATGGGAAAAGATATTTGCATATTATGAATTGGACAAAAGCTTGATAACTAGGGTCTACAGAGAACTAAAAGTAATCAAATAATTCCATATGTCACTGGGCAAGATGAACAGAACCTTCTCTAAAGAAGACAGACAAATGGCTAACAAAAATATGAAAAAATGTTCATCGTTCCTAATAATCAGAGAAATGCAAATCAAAACTACCCTGAGATATCACCTAACCCCAGTGAGAATAGCCCACATCACAAAGTCTCAAAGCTGAAAATGCTGGCATGGATGTGGAAGGAAAGGAACACTTTTATGCTGCTGGTGGGACTGTAAACTAATGTAACCTTTTTGGAAGGAAGTATGGAGAATCCTCAAAGAATTCAAATTAGACCTCCTATTTGATCCTGCAATCCCACTAATAGGCATCTACCCAGAAGAGGAAAATCCTTTTTATCATAAAGACATTTGCAGTAGACAGTTTATCACAGCTCAATTTACAATTGCCAAAATGTGGAAACAACCTAAATTCCCACTAACCCAGGAATGGATTAACAAGCTGTGGTATATGAATACCGTGGAATACTATTCAGCCATTAAAAAGATGGAGACTTTACATATTTGTATTAACCTGGATGGAGGTGGAACACATTCTTCTTAGTAAAACATCACAAGAATGAAGAAGCAAGAATCCTATGTACACTCTTCTAATATGAAGGCAGTAGATGAGCTAATATAAAGCAGGTAGGGACAGGAGCAAGTGGGGAGGGGGAGGAGGGATAGGGATGGGAGGTCACAGTGTATGGCACAACTCTTGGGAGTGGTACCCAATTATATGAAGACTTTATCTAACAAATACAATCAGTGTAACCTAATTCTTTGTGCCCTCAACCCCAAATAATAAATAAATAAAATTTTTATCTGGTATCTCTTTTCTACTATGGAAGACGAGCTCTTCGTATTCAAACATCAAGCTTTGTGTATGTCTCCTGTCTCCTACTATGTCAATCTATCATCATAATTTTTGGTTAAATCAATATTCTACGCTTATGTTACCATGATTATGTAAATATTATTCACAGGTGAAGCTATTTGTCTTCTATGACTATGCTGAACTTCTTGTACAATAATATTTCTAGAAGTCAATGGTTAACTCTTCTAAAATAAATTGATTAGCTTTCCATGTTCTGTGACTTATTCGTCCCATATCTGTGAGCAATCTGGAAGTCTCTCTCAATCTGGTCCAGCAGTCACATACTTTGTCTATTCCTGGCAACTTCCCTCTTGGAGCCTTCCACCCTCAAGTTTCCACCTGACTGGGTTGTTCCAGGCCATGTCTGCAGCTGTCACTTAGAGAGCTCCCCTTGTTATCCTTTGTTTAGCTTCTCAGAAGCCTAAGAAAATGTTTGAGAGATTTAAAAAAAATGGCTCCAATAATTGCAAATTAGAAATAGACAATTAAATTGCCTAATATTATATCAACTAGTCGATTGCAGTTCAATACAACACAAGTCCACAGTTTCCTAAGTAGCTCTCTGAAATATATTTAACTGGACACATGGCTAGATCCTGAGACATCCCTGAGGACTTAATTAAACCGAAGTTTAAAGTTACAGTTTAACCGAAGTTAAAACCACAGTGCTGTTCTTTCATATGGGTGGAGCTGCTCTGGCAAACAAAGATTTGGATAGGTTTGGTGGCACATACCCAAACCCATCCTCACAGAGAAGCTTAATCTCAAAGAGAAGCTTAATCCAGTGGGAAGTCCAGGCTTAACAGAGTGATCTTCTTGCTATTCCCATATATCACTTCTTGCTTCATTTTTTTCCCCCCACTGTTAGCAACTTTATTCTTCTGGTGTGATTCACTATGCATTTTCTAAGATTCTGGCTCATTTCCTGGCTTCATCTTCTATCTCTCTTCCTTGGACAAGAGATTCTGCAAATGACCAGGGTGGTCTCTCTCCATTGTGTGCTTAGCTCTTCTTCCAGTCCCTCTTGCCCTCTGCTTGCTGTTGGACTTGACCAGTGGGGGCTCCATACGAGGTCTTCAGGCAGGGTCAGAGTGACTTTCAATGTAGTACTTTTGGCCCTGGAAGCTGTTCTTTCCCCTTGGTGTTCAGCCATCAGGCTGTTTCTAATGCAAAAAAATCAGACAAACAGAAATGATAGGCCTTGGCCTTTCTAGAGGTGATTATGTAGCAGCTCAAACTCAGGAAGGTGAGAAATGTCACATGTTTCCTGTAATTTAATTTTCACATTGAGCTGAGGATGCACACGTATGACTTCCGTCAAGGTGGCCTTCCTCTGCTTTTCTTGGGTCTGGATGTGCTTTTTGGATTATAAGCTTGGGAGCCAAAAGCCTTAGTGTTATCTGCTCACAGTAGTCCCTGTGCAGCTGCTTTTGGCCCTGCCTGTCTTCAGTGGTCATTCTACTCAGGCCACTGCCAGGTCATCTCTTGTGTGGATTCCAGGAGCCTCTCAGGTCTGTGCTTTTCCCTGAACACAACACGTGACATTTGTTCCTTTAGCCCTTGAATTTGCACATGGGCTGTACCTAGGGTGACCAGATTCTAACATTGTAAGGCAGGACAACATGGCACGGGGGTGGAGTGGGGGCGCGGGGCAGGGGACAGCGTAGGGCAGGGCCTGACAACAAGGCAAACTTTGATAAGCAGTTCTCGATAATCACTTCTCAGCAATTATTTATTACAGTTTAACATTATAAAATTAACAAAAATAATATAAAACTCATGTTCTGGCAAAATAGCCATATGGTGGCCGAAAACCGTATATTCCCTTCTTGTTTTCCAGCCCGTTGGTG
The DNA here is from genome assembly GCF_000181295.1 of Otolemur garnettii. Taxonomy (NCBI): domain Eukaryota; kingdom Metazoa; phylum Chordata; class Mammalia; order Primates; family Galagidae; genus Otolemur; species Otolemur garnettii. The sequence goes on from NW_003852568.1 coordinate 2,894,604, forward strand.
CATTCTTTTCAAAAACTGGGACTTTTTTAAAACACCGTGGGACACAGTACAAATTGTTGAAAAGCAGGACTGTCCCGCCAAAATCGGACTTCTGGTCACCCTAGCTGTACCTGGGAAATGGGACAAATTTTCCCCTTGGCTCTTGAATATCTTAAATCTAAATGAAAGTTCTGTTATTTTCTAAAAGGAGGGAGCAAGTTTCTGCCCTGAGGGGCTTTTAAAATCCCAACTCTCAACCCCTCCCCCATACCAGCAGTTCTCAACCTGTGGGTCGCGGCCCACAGGAACTGTATCAAAGGGTCCTGGCATTAGGAAGGTTGAGAACCACTGCCCTAGACTAAGACAGTTTGAGAGGTAGAGGATGGAAAACCCTCCTTCATCTCCTGGATACTACTAAATCTATTATACTCATATATGCCTAAGCCATTTTTTTTTCTCTGTAGACTTTAGAAACTCAAAATCCAAAAAAAGTCTGGATGATTGAAGAGGGAAGTTGGAGGAGTTAGGAGGACGAAGAGACACACTGGAGGGGAAAATGGGCCACTCTTGTACAAATTCCATCCTTCTCCTACCCTACCCCCAACTGTGCTGTCTTGGGTGACATGAGGGAGAATGGTCAGAAGGGACTGCTGGAACATTCCACAGCCTAGAAGAGGAGTAAGTGAGGGTGGAGATACAGGGGTAAGGAGGGCAGGACGTGCTGCTTGGGGGAGAGAATGCTGGCACTTAGCTCTATTGAGGGGTTATGAGAACCCCGGCCCCCCCAAAATACTTCACGAATGAGACTGCAGGTCAGGACTGGATGAGACAGAAACTTGATCACAGGGGACAGGAGCAGGTAGAAGCAGAAAAAGAAACCAGTTCCACCTGCACCTGTGAGGACATGAGAAATAAGGCCAGTTATCGAGTCTGAAGACTGAGCCCATGGCCATGAGCAGGGGAACTGACATCAACACTAACTTTTATGTAGAGCTTGTGATGTGCTAGGTACTAATTGTTGATCATTTAATCCTCAAAAATAGCCCGAGGAGTTGCAATGTAGAATCATTGCCATTATTTTGAATAGGAGAAAATGGAGAACTTGGTGTCCTAATCAGAATCACAGAGCTAATAAGTGTAAAAGCAGGCTTTGGCTGCAGTTCTGTCTCCTTCTAAACCTAGGTCTTAACCAGCTCCTTTGTGTTGCCTGCTCTGACTCTTACAATGGAGGAATAGGGTGGATGAGTCAGTGTCAGCTTTAGAAGTGAGGTGACTTAATTAATAAGTGGTGGTAATGAAAAGTGTTAAAGGCTAACTTCATTGAATATTTCCTGTGTTCCAGGAACTCTAAGGGCCTTCTACACATCTTCTTCCTCTACACTTTCAGAAGCAAAGACTATTACTGGATTAGGAGGGCATCTTGCACAAAGCAAATTAACCAATCACAGATATTTGTACTACCTAGAATTGGAGTTCAGTTAAAGTGCTGGTTCTTCAGATGCTTGACCTTGGCTGACCTTGGCTCTATTAAATATCACTACAGAGTCACTCTTTGGAAGGATTCTGTTGACTTGGACACTAGTAAAATGGTGGAGTAGGAAGCTTTAGGACTTTGCTTCCCCATAGAAACATTGAAAAACAAGCAAAACTGTCAGAACCAACTTTTTCAGAACTCTGAAAAAATAGTCAAAGATTTATAACAATAAAGTGAATGCTAAATTTAAAAAAAAAAAGGCAACTTAAAAAAAACGCTCCTGAAATGTAAGGCCACATCCATCAAAATAGAAGCTTATCACAAGCTAAGGGACAGAGATTTCAGTGGCCACACATGAAGATGAATATCTGCAAAAATTATTTGGAAAGGTCGCCTAATAGACTGCAACAGCCTTCAACAATCGTTACAAAACAGTAAACTCTGAGGAAGGAAGAGAACCTCATTTCCAGAATTACTATATTATAGAAATGCTAAATTTTCCAGAAAAGGAATCACAAGGCATACAAATAAACGGGAAAGTATGGTGTATTCAAAGGAAGAAAATAAATTTAAAAAATCATCTTTAAGGACAACTAGACATTAGACTTACTACATTTTAAACAACTGTATTAAATAGACTCAAAGAAAAAATGAAAACCATGAGTGAAGAACTAGAGGAAATAGAGATGAAATGAATGTGAAAAATGAGGATATCAAAAAAGATAGAAATTATTAAATAGAACCAATAAATTCTGGGGGTAAAAGTACAATGAATAAAATAAAAAAATTACAAAAGTGTCCAGCATCATATTTCAGTGAGCAGAAAATATCAGGGAACTTGATAGTGTTCATTGCCGGTGGGAATAGTAGATGGTGAAGCTTCTGTGGAAAATAATTGGTAGTTCCTCAAGAACTTAAAGATAAAATTACTCTATAAGTCAACAATTCTAATAGAAGTTACATACCAGAAAGAATTGAAAACGGGAACTCAGATCCCTGTGCTTCAATTGTTATTGCAGCATAACGTCAGGGCCAGTCCTTGGTGGATTGTTGTCTTGGTTGTTTGACCCCCTGGCTTAGAAGAATCACAAGCAGGATTTGTGAGACTGAGTGATTGTAGACAGGAAGCAATTCCACAAAGATAGTTTCATTGAGGAAAAGAAGGAAGATAAACAAAGCAAAAGTGTGTCCCAGAAAGGGGAAAGGGCCAGTTTCCAGGAATTAAGGATCCCCCAAGTGGTTTTCTTTTATGGGCCTGGTCGAGGGAGGGTTTCAGTAGGAGATGTTGCCAGATGATTGATATACATGATTGACAGGTGTTATTTTCCTTCAATTCCTTCTCCCAAATTAGATCTCCTCTCCCTACTTCTCTCCCCCCACTGCCCTCTTGGCTTGTATCTGCCACCTGCAGATTTAGTCCCTGCCTAGCAATTACTCACAATAGTCTGAAGGTGGAAAAAACAAGCTTCCATCATCAGGTAAATGGATAAGCTGAATGTGTCATATACATTACATATGATGGAATATTATTCAGCCATAAGGAGGAGTGAAGCTCTGGTATATGCCACAACATGGATTCGCCTTGAAAACATGCTAAGTAAGCCAGGCACAAAGGGTCCAATAGTGTATGACCCCACTTATATAAAATATCTTGACTAGGCCGATTAACAGAAAGAGAAAGCAGATTATAGTTGGGGGGTGGGGTCAAGGGGTCAAGGGAGAGTGGGAGTTCTTGCCTCATGGTTACTTTCCTTTGGAGGTGGTAATGTTTTGGAAAAATATAGTGGCAATGTTTGTACATTGTTCATGTAATTAATGCCACTGAATTCTACAGTTTAAAATGCTTGAAACGGTAAATTGTATGTTAGATGTATTTTATCATGATTAAAGAGTATTTCAAAGTTTAAAAAAGAATTGTCGTGAACACTGTCGGTTGCTTCTCCAGCATGTCGTCAATTGTTCCTTCTTCCCGGGGCACGTGTGGTTTGGTTCAGGACTCAACTTTGGGTGTGTCGGTGTCACAATGGCTCCACCCCCTCTTGACTGTGATTGGCCAAAGGAGTCAGATGTAAGCCAATCAATGCATGAGCTTCCTAGTGATCTGTCATTGGTTCAGGAGTGGTCTGGAGCCTAAACGGTTCCATTAGTCCTAAAGGAAGTACATTTATTCCATTATTAAAGGTTTATTTTTATCTCCCCTTTCCTCCTGATGAACGCCAGAGGGAGTTTATTTCCCTTCTATTACTCCACACCTCAATATGAATACTCTAAAAGCGATCCAGGCATTCGGGTCTTGGATTTGTGACATATGGGTTTCACTGTATGTTCCGCTCTGCTCACACCACGGGAAGGTTCCTGTCAGGGATTCCCCACATCCCAGTCCGGAGACCGGAGCCGTCTCCCTGCTGCTATCGAGGGTGAGCAATCCCTATCTGGAGCCTTAGGGATTTTTCCCAATGCAGCTGCAAAGTAGTGTCCCTGAAAAATAAGTAGCAGGTGCTTTCTGACTTTTTATGACATTGCAGGATAAAATACAGAGGGCGAAAACATTAGGGCTACCAGCTCTATTGTTCTAACAATCTCATTTCCTAACTGTGGGAATAGATGCCTCTGCTGAGCTCCCTGCTGTGTGATTGATTCCAAGCGACTGGCTCCCCAGTGGGTCCCCTCTATCAGGAGATAGGCTGGCAGGGGGTCTGTCTGGGCCAGCTTATCTGGATATTTGTTTGTTTCATCTTTTGTTCTGTTTTCTCAGTGGAGGAAAAGGCAGGGGGGCTCACATCTTCCCGGTCTGGGCACCTCTTGTTCCATTGATGTTCTAGTGCACAATAGAACTGCCACTCACAGCTCTTCCTCTGACACCAGTCAGCTTCCCTGGGGAAAGACACATTAGACAATAAGTGATGCGGGGGCAACTGTGTGGTCAGGTGAAAAAAAAAGTTAGAACCACAAGATCACAGTACTTCCAAATAAATTACAGATGGGTAAGAGTTTAAAACAGTAAAAAAATTAAAATCACGTAATTATGAGAGGAAATTATGGTAATAAACTTGAATACTCTGACAAAATGGACACATCTTTTGAAAATTAGAACATGTTATAACTGAGGGAAGCAATAGAAAACTCTAACATTCTGATAGACAATAAATAGATAGAAAGGAGTGTTCAATCTTTCTCCCCCGCCAAAAGAAAGCCTCAAATCTAGATGATTTGTGAGTTCTACTAAACTATCAGTAATGTTTATTATCTTATTCTAGCTATTCTATCAAGTAGAAAAGCATATCAAATCGCCCAGCTTATAGTTTATCCACTCTTTGAAAACTGTATAAAAAAGAATAAAAAATCATAGGCCTATCTTACCACTTAGACATAAAAATCATAACCCAAATCAACAAGTTCATGTAACGTTCCCAGGAAAGGTTTTTATCTCAGAAGCATGAGGACGAGCCAACATTTGAAAAGAATCCTTCAATGAAATATCAATACATGCAGAGAAAAATTTAATCAAGTTCAACATCTCATTATTTTATAATTACAAATGTATTGATGTACAATATACTTATAGAAAAGTACACAAATCATAAGTATATAGTCCAATTAATTGTCATAAACTGGAAGCATCTAGACAACCAGCGCCTATAACCTTAAGTGCCACCTCCATGTCCTTTCTAGCCACTAACTCTTACTTCTGACAGGGTAACCACTAGCTTGATTTCAGATCAGCAGAGAAAATGTTTATTATCCAATGAATGGGACAACAGAGTAGCCATGTGAAAAAAGAATAAAGTTGGGGTCATAGATTGGTTTAGTCTGGTTGTACTTTATAAAAATAGTCATATGCTGTGCCCCCCCACCATGTCTGCCTTCTTTCTCTCCATATCAGATGCTTCAGAGTCTTCCAGATTGTTGGGTGGAGCAGTTGTAGCTCACCTATTCTTACTTCAGTGTAGTGTTCCAATATGTGAACGTATGGCTTTTTTTTTTTCTTGCAGTTTTTGACCAGGGCTGGGTTTGAACCCACCATTTGTGGTACATGGGACTGGCATCCTACTCCTTTGAGCCACAGGTGCCGCCCAATGTATGGCATTTTATTACCCACTCAGATAATTTGAGGAGTGTGTGGGTTGTTTTCAGAATAATTCTGGTATGGATTTTTTTGTGTTATTTTTGGTAAACTTTCATAGGTATTTCTGCTATGGGTGTCTTGGGTGGAATTGGAATTGTAGGAAATGCATATATATTCAGCTTTTATACATAGTTACCTGAAGAGACTGTCTTAGGTCAGAAGTAAGGTCTGAAGCAAACCTGAGGTGACTATTCACATTTGAGGGATTTATGAAGGATGTGCTTTCAGAATAATCTGGTAAGGTAGTAGGGAAAGAGGACAGACAAAGGGAAGAACCCAGGTAAGCTGTGATTTCAGACAAAGTCCTGTGGAGGGAGCTTCACCGATCTCACAAGAGAGCTTGGGAGCACAAATCATGCCAAGCTGGGCAAGGATGCTGGGCTTTCATACCCCTGTACCTCTCAGTCCTTGGCTAAGAGCTATCTAAGTGGGCTGCAAACTCCCGGTAGTCTGGCTCTCTGTCCACGTGGCCAAAGTGATCTTAGTTACATGTGGCCCATCCTCTAAAAAAGAGCTACATGTGTGGGGAATTAGGGGCAAAAGTGCTGTGAAGCGCAGAAAAGGGGCAGAGGCATTCTGGGTGGAGAACAGCTATGAACCAGATGGAAAATTCATATGTTGAAACTCTACCTTCCAATGTGATGGTATTAGAAGGTGGGGCCTTTGGGGAACAACAAAAATTAGATGAAGTCTGGGAAAGAACAAAAATTAGATGAGGTCATGAGGCAGAGCCCTCACAAATACTATCAGTGCCCTCACAAGAGTCGTGAGAACACTTGCTTCATTTCTCTGCCAGGGAGGATGCAGTAGGAATACCGCCATCCATGTACCAGGAACTGGGCCCTCACTGCATCTGCTGATCCTTGATCTGGGACTTCCAGCCTCTAGAACTGCAAGGAATCAGTGTTTGTTATTGAAGCCACCTAACAATGGTATTTTGTTACCGCAGCCAGAGCTGAGGAAGACAAGAGCTGGCCGTGTGTGCTCAGTGGTGCCCCTTTACACACCCACAGCTGCTGTATCACACCCTTCTCCACACTTGATGCATCAGTCTAGCTTTTTGAGCATAGCCATTCTAATGGTTTGACACCAGTTAGCAATGGAAGACACGTTAGCAAAGCAGCTCTTAATTTAACAGAGCTTATAAACCAAAAACCTACAGCAGACATCATACTTTAAGTAGGAACATTAGATGCATTACCTTTAGAATTAAGAAGAAAGCATGAGTTCTGTTGCTGCCAGATTTTATGTGGATTTAAAAGATTCTGGAAAATACTATCAGACAAGAGAAAGAACAAAAATTATAAGCATTGAAACGAGGAGATACAACTCTATTTACAGGTGATTTTCTACATAGAAAACATAAAATAATAAGCACACAGATCCGTTTCAAAATCAATAGCATTTATCCACAACATCAATAACAGTACAATACAGTCCACCAATACAATAGACAAATAAGATATCCATGATAGGGCCGTGCCTGTGGCTCAAAAGGGTAGGGTGCTGGTCCCATATGCCGGAGGTGGCGTGTTCAAAACCAGCCCCGGCCTAAAACTGCAAAAAAAAAAAAAAAAAAAAAATCCACAATAGTTATAAAGACTACAAAGTACCTAAAAATTATTAGAGGCCACACAAAATATTGTTAGAGAAAAATATAAAGCTTAATCAAAGGATATAAAGAAATCTGAGTAAACACTCATGATTTAATTAGTTAACTTCATGAAGATGTTGATATTCCCTTTAGTAGTCTAGCAATTCAGTACAATCCCAATACAAATTCTGGATTGATATTCTGAGGATGTCCATAGAATTCTTAAAGGGAAGAATAAATGCTTATAAATAATTAAGACATTACTGGGAAAGAAAAGCAAGTAGGGAGGATTTTCCTGCAATATGTGAAGAGGTCCTGTAATGTTGCTATAACCAGATCAGGGTGGAGCTGGTGAAAAACAGGTGACTTGGACTGACAGAACAGAGCAGAAACGGCTTAGGAGGGATCCCGCCTTTATGATATGCGATGAGAGATGCACATGATTCAACACACAGATAGTCCTGGGAAACTGGCTCCCGGCCTTGGCCCACATGGAGAATCCAGTTGCATTACAGACCTCAGTGTGAAATCTAAAACTATAAAACTAATGGGAGATATAACAAGAGAATAAGGGTTATAATGGGGCCCGAAACAGCCTCTTAAAAATGGACCGATTGTTTGCAGAAAAGGAAATAGAAATGCCCCTTAAACTCAGAAGACAACTTCAGTCACATTGAGAGAAAAGCAAATTAAAACTGCAATGAATACAATGCTTTCCTTATCTACCAGATTGGCAAAAATACCAAAGTTCAGTAAGTTAAGTTGCAGGCAACTGAACCCACCGAGCTGGGTTAAGCAGATGTGCTTTTAGTTCAGGGAATTAGGTGCTTAGAGAATAGTTGGAAGTGGCTGTTACCAGCTGCTGTTAACCTGAATGAGCCATTCCCTTCAGGGCACTGCTGGTCAGGCCTCAACAAGGCCAGATGAGCCCTGGGTGCTGACATAGAGATTGTTTATTCACTTCCAAGGCCTACTGTCCTAGATAATTTGGGGAACTAGATTCCATGGTCAAGGACCCAGGGCATTGTATCTACCCAGTGAAGTATTGACTAAGTTCTTTGAAGATATAACCACTTAAAAATAGGAAGATGTGGGTGGCACCTGAGGCTCAAAGGAAGAGGGCACTGGCCCCATATACTGGATGTGGTGGTTTCAAAACCAGCCCTGGCCAAAAACTGCAAAAAAAAAAAAGGAAGATGTGTAACTTTGTAACCAGGAGGGGAAATCTGTTTGTTGTATACTGTAATGAGTAACAACATTGCTAGTATGAACTGTGAGAACATAAAAATAACAAAGAGAAACAGGGTGGCAGAGCAGTTCTTTGAGGAGACAGCCCCCCAGCTCTCTGGAATAAAAGTGAAACTTTTGGTCTCTCCTCGGCTTCTCTGTTGAGTGGCTTGGGTGACAGGCAGATGGACTCCTTGGTCCAGCAACAGTAGAAGACTCAAGATTAGTTGCCTAGGAAAAATTTTTTACCCCCAGAATCACTCTGCCAAGATAAAGAAGTCTCTGGATGCCACGGCTGGGAACGTGGAAACCGGCCACTGAGGCCGCGGAGCTGGAAACCACTCGACAGATTCAGAAGCCGCCATTGCGCAGCTGGCCCTGAGCCTCAGCCAGCAGGGACCTGGCTTGGCCTCTCCTCTCATGGGACTCAGGTCCAAACCAAGATTGCTTTCACTTGTCAGAACTCCAATCACATCTGGAGCCCTCGCTGCTGGATGTCTGTCTTGGGTTTTCTGGTCTTGAGGTTCTAGAAGAGGGGTAGGGATGCAAGTTAAACATGCCAGTCCCGGGTCTACCATGGCAGGTACACGAGGCAGCAGCCTCAGTGCGCCCCAGGAAAAGGGTGCCGTGGCTCACTTGCCTGACGACAGTCGGCCCTGGGGCTGAAGAGGCTGACACGAATACGAAGCTTTCCCTTTCTTTGAATATGAATGTTTGTGGAAATCCACTAAATGCCCTTCTTTTTGCCAGAGACTTCTATACTTGCTTCTGGGAATCACAGATACAGCCAAGCCAATTCCCATCACACAGAGGCACACTCCTCAGATTCTCTATGCCTGGGGTGGAGGGGAGGGTGATGAAAAGAGTCCTGGGTGAGGGTCAGAGGTCTCTAGAGTCATAAGGAAACCTGGAGACGTCCCCTTTTGTATTTACCTGGAAGGATTTGGACAGCGTCCTCTTCAGTGTCACTAGAATGGAAAAGCAGTGAACTCAGTACTGACATGAAACTAGTGGATAAGCAATGACATGGCTGACTGGGGAAAACATTTAAATTCAAGAAGAGGGGAGGAGAGAGGAGGCTTGGGAAGCTCCCGCCTATGGGTACAATGTAGGGGTGAAGGGCTCAATGGCAATTCGGACTACACCTAACGCATGCAAACAATGTAACCTAATTGTATGTCTATTCGTATTGATCTGAAATTAAAAGAAAAAAAATCTCAGCTTCTAATCTGTGCTCTGCTGTATTTCTCCAGGGCAAGAAATAACTTTCTCTTTCTGGGCTTCAGTGGGGGTGGGAGGCTAGTGTTTCCTCTGGTGAATGGACCCTTCTAGAGAACTGAATTCCATGAGATGCAAAAGCAGAACTGCTCTGGGGGGCCGTGGGCAGCCGGGTGGGCAGCCAGATGCTCTGGGGGGCCATGGGCAGCCGGGTGGGCAGCCAGATGCTCTGGGGGGCCGTGGGCAGCCAGGTGGGCAGCCAGATGCTCTGGGGGGCCGTGGGCAG
>NW_003852568.1:2904568-2910718 GCF_000181295.1 Otolemur garnettii
GTGGGCAGCCGGGTGGGCAGCCAGATGCTCTGGGGGGCTGTGGGCAGCTGGGAGGGCAGCCAGATGCTCTGGGGGGCTGTGGGCAGCTGGGTGGGCAGAGGAGCCTGCTCCGCTCTGCTTCTGTGGTGGGCTCTAAGCAGCCAGCTTGCAGACAAGCCACTGGCTTCTTCCCATGGTATCTTCAGCTTTAGGTATTTTACAGCTGGGAATCCAAAGGTTGATTCCATCAGAGGCAGTGGCAGAAAACAACCACCAGTCAAGCATGCCAAATGACACCCAGTTCCACACAGGCACAGGGCATATAGTCTTTGCCACACAGGCAAAGCCTTGGGTTTTGTTGTATTTCTCTAAATTGAACTAAACCAGGTTATTGGGAAAGTGGTTTCTCAGTTATGGCTGGAGGTCCCTTCTGCTGTCTGGAGCTCCTAGGGGCATGTCAGCCTTGCTGGGGCTCCACAGTTTACACTGCACTTGGTTCCAGCACCTGTCACTTAGAGAGCTCCAATGTGGTCTCATGGACCTTGGTCCACTGCTGCCTCCAGCCTGCATTTCTCAGGGCCCAGCTCCCAGCATGGGTCTCTGCTCTTGTGGAAGCCCCTCCTGGGGGAGAGGTAACCTGCACCCCTCTTGATCATCTACATCCATCCATCCTACCTCTCTGCCCCCACTCCAGCTGGACCACTTGCTTTAATGGACCTGGATTCCCCAACCAAGGCATGGTACAGGTTGACTTCAGGGTCCCTGGAAACTTAATTTGGGAATCCTTAAGCACAACAAGTCCTCCATGACCTCCATGAGACGGAACCCAGACCTTGGAGTATCAGGGTCTGATCCAGGGAGAAGAGGGGAGGGGAATGGGAGAGGAGAACGGGAGACAGGGATTTACTTCTTCATTCTTCCAAGGATTTCATGAGAGCAAATATGACTAAAATATCCTGCTTTATCTGTTTTTTTCTAAATTATACAACAAAGTTTAAACAATAAACTTTTAAAATCACCTTTAATGTTATTCTCTGGAAATAGAAATATCCTAGAGGGAAATTTTGACGTGTCTCCTTCCAATGCCTTCTCCTAAGTGCGTTCTTCCACCATGAAGATTATACTTTATATGCACTTTTGCAAACTTTTCTCTGGATTTAAAAAATATGCAATTTTACAAGATAAAATTCCTTTCACCATTTAGCAATTGTCCATTGGGTTCTTACGATGCAGGTGCAGGGGTTCAGTGGACAGCAGTGCCCTCGCTGTCCTCACAGAGGCTTGTAGTCTGGGAGTCCCAGGAAGGGCTCTGGGTGGGGAGTGGGGAGCTGAGAATCACCAGCAGACAGGTAACTGGGGGGTTCTCAACCCAGAGTCTTTCCTGAACTGAATGGAAAACTTTGTGAGTGCACGTGGGCATGAGCATTTTTAAAGAAATAAATAATCCATAGTGTCAAAGGACTCTGGAAGGTAAAAGCCGTGAGTATTGTGGTATGGACGTTGTGGGCTGGGGGAGGGTGGCCTGGGAGAACATGAAAAAGGACACGCTGGGACAGGTAGTAGAAAAAGTTATGAATAAAGCAACTGAGGACAAGTGGGTTAATAGGAGGGAGACCCCACCTTCCCTCAAAGCCTGCATGAAAAGTGTCAAGGAAATGAAGGAATGAGAGAATTTTGAGGAAGTTAGAATTGAACAGGACAAAAATCTACTTGGATTCCACTGTGTGACTACTTATGCAGGGAGCATATTTCTCCTCTGGGCATCTTCTGAGCCTCGTGGCTCCTCTTAGGTCCTAATGCTATTTGTACAGAGACAAACTAATCCAGTTTCTCACTGGACAGAAGTCACACTTCAATCCAGAGCATACAACGATGGGGTATTTCACCAGGACCCAGGATTCTGCAACAGGTATCTGCGAGATGAATGCATGTTTCTCCTAGACTATTTCTGTGGTTTTTACAGTGTTCCTTTAGCCATGGACTGCATTTTAAGTTTGGAATCTTGTTCTGGGCAAAATGATCTGGTGTTCCTTCTGCTCCTTGGTGTCCCATGAAGCAGCTCTCGAGTAGTCATGCAGATAATCAACGTGCAGGCTCATTTTTCTATTTAATTTTATGATACTTGGAGGTCACTTTGGATCAGACTGGGAATAAAACTGAACCCTTATCAGGTCCCAGGCATATGGTGCCATTTTTTGACCAGGTAGATGAATACCTAGATTTAAAGCAGAACTTGGAAAAAGATGCACAGTAGATACTTCATTCAGGCTGGGACTCAGGGCTCAGATGATTTACCTGGACAGTGAACTGTTTAAGTGCCATGCTGCTAACTTGCTGGTGTACATGGATGACACTCTTACTCATGTCTGTTTTGAAAAAAGACCCTGAATACTTCAAAGTGATGGTTCACCTGAGCCTAGAAGAGTGAAAGCCATTGAATGAAACCTCTGTGAGCTTCTAGAATTATCTCTAAAGATGTATTGAAGTGATACAGCTCCTGTTGTTATTTTTAGATCGTCCATACTCAGGGGTGATGTGAGGACTGATGTGGAGGGAACCCACATGATAGGGAAGTTTCAGAAATAGTCGAGTGGCCCAAATCGTTAGTGCTGGAGCTTTGAACCAGTTCAAGATTAGCTTTAATTATTAGCCTTCTTTAATATTTCAGAGTATCTATAATAAAAGAGGCATGGTGCATTTAATTTATAGTTATACAGCCGGAGATTGTTAAACCTGAAATGAATGCAGATCATCGTGGGTGACTGGAGACTCCCTTGTAGGAGATAATCACCCCTTGTCCCTGGCTTTTATCTTCTCTGGCAAACTTGGAGATGGAATTATTTCTCCTGGTACTGGAGTTCTCGGAGGCCATGCTGCTCGTGGTTGAAGGGTGGGGCTGAGAAATGGGAAAGCGTTGCAATGGGAATAACAAATTCTCTGGTGCTGTGTTTAGTTTAAAAAATGCTTCATTTAAGAGATTTTAAACTAAAAAAATACTTTCAGGATAAAATCTTCCTTTATTTATTCATGTTTCTTGGTATGCAGACGAACAAGAGTTCAGTAACTTCCACACTGAAGTCTTCATCATTAACCTCATCCCTGAACGAGAAGTACTCGCAGTGTAGGTCTAATGGGCTTCTCAGATTATTCTGGCTAATTTTCCTCTCCCCGTTTATTCCCTACTCATTCAATTTACTCTTCCCTGAGTTTTCACTCCCACAGGAAAGAACATCAGAGACTGGGAGGACAGTGGTCCATGTTGTGCAGTGGGGAAATAGTTGGTCACAACACTCCTTGTGATAGCTGGAAAAATGTGTCATTCCCCAATGAACTCCAGGTTTAAAGGAAGAGTTCACAAAACAGAACGTTAGTAGTGTGTGTCCACTGAACATGGAAGTCACAAAACAGAACGTTAGTAGTGTGTGTCCACTGAACATAGAGAGTCAAAAAATCCAGGGACCTGTACAGTTGGTCAAGGCAACAGCTTTTCAGTTTCAAACAGTAAAAATTAATATTGAGAAATGCTTGAGCAAAAAAGGACAGATAAAACTCAGACTTATAGTAAGTACCAAAACAAAAGTTTGCTTATCGCTCCCATTGTTCAAAATCTCTGAATGGATTAAGGTGACAACCAACAAATCCGTTTGGTTGGTGGAGACAGGCCACGGAGAAAGAAAAGTAAAAATTAAGGGGATGGGGTGGAAGGGCTGGGGAGAGAGGAAGAGGGGAGGGGAGGCATTTCTCTGGAAGAACTCTGTGTGATCGTGGTACATGGAGTTACTAGAAGTAAATAAAATAAGAAGTGGACTGGATTGTTAGGTTTCTGGGAGAGATGTCCTGCCAAAGAAATCAAAAGTCTGGGTCAAAAGATTTGTAACTAAGCTTCATAATGATCTCTGGATCAACCCTCCCCAGGGAGATGATAGGATGGGACAGTCAACCCTGGAAAAGGCACCGTTTCACGCCCCCTTCAGAGGTGGCTGACAGGGTAACAGGAAAGGAGCGTCCCCACAAGGGGCAGCGCCAAGGACCAGAAGCCCTGGTCGTGAAGCCCTCTTGCTGAACAGAATTGGGGTCTGCTTAGGGAATGCTCTCTTTCCTGGGCAGGGGTCCCCAGCGAGTCTACCCCAGAGGACTTCAGAAGCTCAGGGGACCATCTTGCAGGCTGTGGGTCTTCTGTTGCCCCCTGGAACACGCATGTGGCCATCCCTGGTCCTCTGGTGCGTATGTGTGTGTGTGTGGTGGGAGAGGAAACAGCTCTGACTTGGGATGCATGAGTCACTGGGGCAAGGGCAGCTCAGCTGGACTCCTGCACAGACATCTGTGTTACTGCCTGGTGTGGAGACCCTTGCAGGAGGCTGTCCTCTGAGTGGGAGGTCCAACTGAATGGGGCTCCTGGGGCGTCTTTCAGACACACACCACACCTGGTCTCCACATGGCTCTTGACTAAATGAACAAAGGGGCTGAGTGAACTAAGGACTTCATGACTGGATTTCTTGAAGCCTGCACCAGGTTGTGCCTTGTTTCAGGCTGTGAGAGTCAAGAAGAATGAGGAAGGGTCCAGGCCCCCCATAGAGAACCAAGGAAAGGCTCACAGGAGGCAGGCAGGATGGGGGTGGGAAACTCGCTCTGCATAGAAACCCAAAGAGCTGGGTCTATGCAGGCCTTGTGGCTGCTGAGTATTGGTTTGTATTGTCCAGAGGTGGCAGCCCAGGTGTCCCCATGGGGAGGGGCCCCATGTCTTTGGACCTATGGTATGACTGACACCTGGTAGCTCACTCATACACCAGGTGACTCATACCCAGTGACTCACCCATAGACCAGCTGAGTCACACCAAAATGACTCATACCTCATGACTCACCCATAGACCAGCTGAGTCACACCAGAATGACTCATACCTAGTGATTCACTCATATACTAGGTGATTCTCACCAGAATGACTCATGCTTGGTGACTCACCCACATACCAGGTGATTCACAAGAGGGTGAATCATACACCAGGGTGCTCTCACATTCAACTGACTTTCATAACCCTACACTGGGTATTTCACAAGCCTGGAGGCTCATCCTGGTTCTCCTGTCAAAGGCCAAGGCCCCGGAATCCTGGGCCAAGTCCATCTGTACGTGACTCAGGGTTTCTGTCCTAAGGTACAGCCAGCCCCTGATAAGCGGAAGGCTGGGGCAGCAGGACTGCCTTCTTTGGTGATCTGGACTCCTTCACCTGCCTTTGAGGGCCTGGCAGAGACCCCAGATCCTGGTGGGCTCAGTGATCACTCAGTGCCAAGTGAATGGCATTGATCTCCAGGGTTATAGACATATTCCCAAATTCCTGATAGCTCACTAGGCCTTGACCGAGACTGGGCTCTTTGAGAACCTTCCCGAGGTTCTATTTTCCCCTTCTGGTCTGGGGCACATCTCAGAACAACAGGTTCCTTAAGTTTTTTATGCACAGCAAGGAATCTGGGAGCTTAGCTGGCCACCTCCAGAGTACATCTTGGGAACTCGGTAACTCATAGAGATTTGCCAGATTCTTCTGGACAGGGGCCTGTGCTGGGAGCCAAGCCAAGGGCAGGAAGACCCCCTAGGCCAGGATGTGAGGTGGTGGCCCATGGAAGCCACGGTAGGGGTGCTGTGTGCAGGGAGAGGCGCCATGTGAAGGGAGAGGGCAGTGACAGGTTGGAAGGGGCCAGGCCAAGCACTCTGTCCAGGCAGGACTTTGAAATCTGCAGTTGATAGAAACCCATTCAAATTGGTTTAACAACAAAAAGGAACGTATTTGTTCCTAAAACTGGAAGTCTGGAAGTTTAGGCCAGGTCTGGTAGTTCACACTTGGAATCCCAGCATTTTAAGAAGCTGAGATGGGAGGATCACTTGAGGCCAGAAGTTCAAAATCAGCCTGGGCAACACTGCAAGAGCTCATCTCTACATTGGAAAAAAAATAGGGCATGTGGATGGGCACCTGTACTCCCAGCTACTGGGGAGGCTGGGGCAGGAGGATCGCTTTGACCCCAGGTATTTAAGGCTGCAGTGAGCAATGAGTGTGCCACTGCTCTACAGCCTGGGGGACAGAGTGACCCTGTCTCTAGATGGATAGATAGATGATAGGGAGATGGGAAGATAGATGATAGGGAGATGGGTAGATAGATGATAGGGAGATGGGTAGATAGATG
>NW_003852568.1:2911170-2912473 GCF_000181295.1 Otolemur garnettii
GATGATAGGGAGATGGGTAGATAGATAATAGGGAGATGGGTAGATAGATGATAGGGAGATGGGTAGATAGATAATAGGGAGATGGGTAGATAGATAATAGGGAGATGGGTAGATAGATGGTAGGTAGATAGATATAAACAACAGGGAAGTCCATGGCAAGATGGCTCAGTCACAGCCAGGTCCAGGGGTACAGACAATGTCCCAGACTGGCTCTCCAGACTTGGTGGTGGCTTGGCTGCCTCTGGGTGACCTTTCCCAGGTAGGTGGCACAGATGGCCCATAGCCCAGTGCTCCTGGGGTCTCTGCTCAATTGTCCATAGAGACCTGCTAAAAAGGTTCTGGCTGGTCACATGTCAGCTTTGCCTCCACAGCGCAGGACTCTGACTGGCTGGCAGGTCATGTGTCAGTCATGGGAAAGGGAGGTGGGCCTGGGGGGCCAGGGCAGGAGCTGAGAGGGAAGCTGCCAGGCAAACAGAGAGGGCCTGTGACACCCAGGAGCACCAGGACTGCAGCCACGTCCTCAGAGGGAAGGGAAGCTGTGACTCAGGGACATTGTCATAGTTTTGCAAACTGAGATGTGTATTTAGAGGCAAACAGGGAAGCTAGATCAAGAAGAGGCGTCCGATCCAACAATACACTCAGGGAGGCGAGGGACGTGCCATTTAGGGCAGAAGAGGAAGAAACTGAGTTGACAGATAGGAAATTCAGGTTCTCCAAAAACATCAGAAGTGGATTCTGTATGTAAAAACTCAGTGAGCACCCCTGAAAAAAATGCCCCCAGAACCAAGCAGTCCCCAAACCTCAACTGGAAAACATTCCACTCTAGAACGGTGATTCCCAGCCCTTCATGTGAAGGATTGAGTTTGCATTTTGCAAAGCGTTTCTGCCATCATTTTGTTTTTGCACAGTGACGCGGGGGTTGCCCTCATCATGTAGTAGCTTCTAGTGGCGGCTTCCTTTCCATTTTTTTTTTTTTAAACAATGCATTTCCACTTACCTTGTGCTGTCTTCTGGGATTAATTAGTGACTGCACGAGTTACATGAGGTGTAGGTGGCCAGTACTTCTTGACAGATGGCAGTTGGAAAAAATAAGAGATGATCGTGAGGCTGGTAATTGTGATTTTCAGGATATGAAGAGTGTATGAAATACCTCCAGGGTTGAAACTTCCTAAGTTCTTGAGGTCCCTGAGCCCCATGGTTGGGCAGCAGCCATCCAGCCTTCATCCCACCTGGTTGGAAATGGCATTTCCTAGCACATCACTAAGGGCAAAAAAAAAAAAAAAAAAAAAAAAAAAAAGGAAAG
>NW_003852568.1:2912507-2919506 GCF_000181295.1 Otolemur garnettii
GCTTCATAATTATGGCCTAGAATTAATTGAATCCCCTGTAGCTTTCTATACCATGTATGCTAATGATGACCCAAAATTGATTCTCTTCTATATTTCTTTATTAACTTATCTAAAAATGACATATTGTGAGTAACGACCTCCCATACTGCTAGACTAGGCAACTTTATAATTTGCAATTCAAGCTGTTTATTCTTTTCAATTTGTTTAGGTAATTTATTTTTCTAGGAAGAAAAAAAAAATAAGGCCTAAATTATAAGAACTAACAGTCCCCCATTGGCTTGGAAAGTGCCAGGGATTTTAAATGAATAAATATTCCTGAAATGAGACCATCATGACCTTGTGCAGGGAGCTTGGTGAGTGGTCATGCTAGTTTTATTTTATGGACCATATTGAATTAATTTAATTATAGAATATCAGTGCTCTGCCTGGTAATTAGCACTGCTGGCATTTCTTGACTGGCTCTGGTGCCTGGGAGGGCTGTGGGGTCTCTGTGCCCCACACAGGGCTGGGTGCTGGCTCCAGGTGGCTGGTGTGATGCAGGACGTGGGGTAGCCCCCCCATAGCAGATTGGAGGGCACTCGTCATCTTGTCCTCTCCCCATACAAGCTCCTGTTTCCTGGGAGAGAGAACATCACCAGGGGCAGGCAGACAGAGGTCCGTGGGGCATCTGATTTCATGCCATATTATAATTTATTGTTATTTTATTGTGGGTTCAAGTGAGTAGTTTTCAGCTTTGGAAAAACCTGAACCTTTTGTGTCCAGCCCAGCAGGTATCTCAGCAGCAGCCTCTGATCACACCCCAGGCCAATGAACTTCAAATCGTTCCCTAAGAAAGGAGGTACATTTTTGACCAGAGAACTGTTCCTCTGTTACCACAGTGACAATGGAGAACCTGGCCCCTCCCTATACCTCCCATGGCCCGTGGTCAGCCCTTCAGCTGAGCAATGAGACCAGTCACAGAAGCAGGAAGAAACTCCCTGCTCTCTCTGCATGCTGCTTGGGCTGTCAGTGCCCCTGTTTGGTCTCCCCTCCCTCCCTCCCTCCCTCCCTCCCTCCCTCCCTCCTGCTCCTCATCAGTGGGGATAACCCACTGCTCAGGGCCAACCCATCAACCCTGCCCTGATTCCCGGGAACCCACATGAAGGACTAGCTTTTCTCTATCCTGTGTCTCCAGATTACATCGTGCCAGCTCCTCCCCAGGCCTCCCACCATGGCCTTCTGCGACCGTGTTCAGCCCTCCCCTGATTGAAGCCTTGGCGTGGGCTCCTCTTGGACAGGAGGAGGCACCATGGTTAAGAGGTTGGGGTCACAGCCTCTCTGTGCCTCAGATTATTAAAATCTGTATAAAAGGAATAATAACGGTGTACATGAAAGTGCTTGGAACACTCCCTGGCAGCTCCTAGGCACCCTGCATGGGCCAGTAGTTACGTTACTGGCCCCCCTCTCCCTGCTGCCTGCAGTGGCCTGGTGCACATGCCTGGCTGACCTGTCAACCCTCTGATGCCTTCCCCACCCACCCCCTGAGTGTCTGGTTCTTCTTCCTCCTGAATGGGTCCCTCAGTCACAAACACCTGGGCCTGGCTTTCAGCCCACAGTTTCCTTCTGCACCCAGGCCCAATCAATAACCAAGGCCCATTTCTAGAACTCTCTGGTGTTTGTCCCCTCTGTCATTTTTTCTTTGTCTTCACTGCCAGTACCTAAGACCACACTGCCACTGTGTCCTGACCAGTCTCTCGGCCTGAATCCATTCCTGGAGTGGCCTCTTTGCAAACAGACCATGTAGGTGTCCTGTGTGCCCCCTTCCTCGTCACCTGTCACTCTGGGGAGGATGTGAGCACTTTGTGGGTGCCTTGTGAGGTCCCTGGACCTGTCTCTTGCTGATTTTCTGGCCTCTGACCTCTCCCACAACCCCTCACACCTGTCCCAGTGTAACTATGTTGTACCACCTACTGTCACTTGAAGATATTTTGTCTTGGGAAATGTGACTCAGACCTGGAGTGAAAATACAGCTGACTTGGTGGAGACCCATCCAAAGCAGGTAGAATTAGAGATGGCATCTGCATGGGATCCTTTCTGAGGCAATTTCCAGTCCCCCCACCCCACTACTGCCACACGCCTGTGCCACTCACTGCTCTGCTGACAGTTAGCTGCAAGGGAGAGGGGGCAGGGCATTTTAGGGAGCTGACCATTGCCCATTTAAAAGTCAGACTTCTTTTTTAGAGGTCAAAGGGGAGTGGTTGCTGGAGATACCAGGACACCACCAGCCCGTGACTCATGACACCACGGCTCTGTCCTGTCTTATATGTGTGGGTGGAAAGCTGAGCAGTGAGGCACTCTCTGTTGGGCTGCTGGTCTTGCTTAGGTGACTCTTTGGGGACTTGTTCTCTGCATGGAGCGCCATGGCTGGGACCACTCACAGCTGCACTGATGCCCCCTGCCCAGGCGCCCTCTGTCCAGATGTTCTCTGGGCCTGCCAAGGTGGACGAACACCTTCTTGCTGGTCCTTCTCTGACTCCCCTGGGCAGGACAAGGCTCAAGGGGATGGTGTCTGCTCTGTAGGTATTCGTGTTGAGTGGGAGTCAGCTTTTGGTCCTTGTGTCCCCCAGGGGTACACACCAAGCTCTCCACTGGGTTCTTATAAAATCTTTTCCACTTGGCTTAGGGGAAAGGCAGAAAAAAATGCAACAGCCCTTCAGAGAGAGTCTTTCTCTCCAGGAGTCTTCTTCCAAATTCCTCACACCCCTCCTGCTCATCCCCCGGGCTTTGTTCTCCACTAGCTTGCTGTGAGTGATGGGTGTGTTTCTTTGGTCACCCCCTTCCTACAAAAGTGACGTACAGAGAGATGGATCAGTAAAACCTGTGGGAGGTGGTCTTGTCCCAGCCAGGCCAGTTTCTACACTGCCCTGGTGCCATTGGACTGACTCAGTTCTTTCTTCTTTCTCCCTTGTAATTATCAAGATTAACTGCAGAATGTGCTGGAAATACAACACCCTGAGATAAGGAGGAATTGCCAGAACAGCCCAGCCCCAGCCCCTGTCCCCTTAGAAGAAAGATGTCCTACAAAGCGTTAGCTTGGGGGTCATGTTTGCCCCAGGGTATAAAACACAGGGTGGGCTTCTTTCTGGGGTCCCTCGGCTGCAGAGCCAAGACTGTCTACCTGGGTGGCATCTTGAGTCGTGGGCAACCGCCTTGCTGTGTATCCTGGGCCCCAGCTGGCCCTGGCTGCCCATCTGTGAGTAATAAATTGCTTTGTTTAACTTGCCATGTGAGTTCTGTCCCACTGGAGCGGAAGTGGTGACCAGTGCACAGAGGACTTGCTTCTTGGTCTTCTTGGTCTCCCCAGCGGTGCGGGAGGCAGGGCTCTAGTGCCTTCCTCAGCTGCAGACCCAGGCAGGAGCATGAGGGGTGGAGGGAGGATTGTGGGCTTTGTGAAGGTGCCCTTGTAGGTGGTGGCACACGATGTGGGCTCAGCCTGGGTCTGGCCCTGATGCTGGTGTCAAGGGAGGAACTGTCCGGCTGAGGGTGACCCATGGAAATGACATACAAGCCACAAATGTGATTTTTAATTTCCCCATAACCACATTTTAAAAAGAACCAGGTGAAATTGATTTAAAATATATTCTATTGAACCCAGTATATCAACTTAACATATAAAAGATATTAATGAGATATTTTAGGTCTTCTTTTCTGCACTAAGTGTGTACTTCCAGTGTTCCTTTTACACTCACAGACCATCCCAGCCCGCACTCCAAGGCTGGTCAGCCAGTTGTGGCCGTGGCTGCCCACAGACGCACAGGTCTGGCTGGTCAACTGCCAGATTTCTGTTCATTAGAGCGAGGTTCCTTTCTCCAGGCCTTCAGTACCTGGTCTCTAAGTGAGGATAACGGTATTGTCCCTGGGCTTACTGGGAGGAGTTAAGCAGCCAAGTGTTGACTGGTAACTTTGAAGATAATCACTAAAATTTGTCCTTACCACGTTTAGTTGTTACTGTTCTGTGTGCTCCTTCTTTGGGCCTTTTATTACGGTAACATCTATTGGCTCTGAGAACAGAGGCTACAAATAACTCAGAGAGAACAGAGAAGTCAATTGCATTTCTAAATATGAATAGCTACATTTCTGAGTGATTCTTTGGTCTTGATACTTTTGAGCACTTTGTATTAACTTAGTTACTGCCTTAATTTGATACACGGGACATAGAGAGGTTTGCCAGTTGGCCAGAGGTCACACAGTAAGTAAGTGGTAGAGCTGGAATTTGCACCTTAAGAATCTGGCTTCCTCTATATGACTTCCAACAGTTTTTTTATTGTCATAAAGACAGTTCTCTTTGTGTGTGTACTAAATGTTTTCAGGAGGAAAAGATTGTGCAGTTCCTGACTTTTGGGTCTCTAAAAATATTCCCAGAAGTAACAGCCCCAAGACATCAAGTCTAGATTATAAAAATCAGAGATTGGAAAAATGCAGATTGGCATAAAGGGATAAAGGGTCCTTTCTTTTTCCACAAAAAAGGAAAAAAAAAATCAGACTGAAAACTCAGGCGTGGTGGGGTGGATGGAAACCCAGATAAGTCACGGGGCCCCCAGGCCAGAGTGAGTTTGGACCAGGCCTTCAGCACTGAGTGGGAGGGGTCTGGGCAGGGGTCCGAGGCAGCCTCACTGACTTGTGTTCACTCCCCCTGTAGTGGGGGGCTCACAGACTGCTCCACCAGGGGGGCAGTATGGGAGCAGCTGATGGGATTATTGTCTCAGGGTGGGAGACCCAAAAGAACCCAGCTAGTGAAAGGCTGTGCTGAGTGGGAGGGTCATTGCAAGGCAGGGGCAGAGGCAGAGGTGGTCCCAGGGTGAGCCTCCGTAGAGGGTCTGAGCCTGTCCAGTAATGGAAGGTCCCCTTGCTCCTGAGGGGGCCTGCCTGCCCACTGTGCTGTGCACTCTCTGCACAGATGCCACGGGACAAGGGTGCCCATGGGACCTGAGGTTGCTGTCTGCCATTGTCATTGACTGAAGGTAAGTTTTGGCTGTGGAACCCCAAGCAGGGCAGGGGCTGGATGCACAGCTGTGACAGAGGGGCCCTGCTCTTCCCAGAAGTTATGAGGCATTGGGAGGGGTCCTGGGCCCCAGACCTCACACCTAGAACATGTCAGCTCCTGTGCTTAGGTTCCCTGCTGCTGAAGAGGGTGGGGATGTCTGTTCACCCCACCCCCAGCTGAAGATTGTCCCAAGAGGGAAGGAGCTGGAGAGGGGGAGGCAGAAAGACAGGGAGGGAGAAAGAACAGGAGACTGAGAATAATTTTTCTTTTTCCTCTTTAAAGGGGCAGTCACCTGAATAACACTTGGGCCAAGCAAGGGCAGGACTGGAAGAAAACATTGTGATGCTTATTCATCCTGAAATACCTGGGTCAGACAGTGACTCTGTGGATGCTGCCAGAATCCGTCTCAGAGCGAGGCAGGCACAGAGAAGAGCTGCAGCTGAGCGAGCACAGCCATCAGGAGACGCGCACCCTGGGCCTGGAGGGTGCATGAGCAGGTCTGTGCATGCTGTGCAGGCGTGTGTGTGTGTGTGTGTGTGTGTGTGTGTGTGTGTGATATTCTCTGCAGTGACACAGCACCCCTGCGGGAGGCTCCACTCCCCATGTTCTCTAGGCTCAGGGGCTGCAGGAAACTGACAGCCAGGGGGGATCCCCCAAGCCAGCTGAGCCTCTTCTGGCCCTTCCCTTCTCTGCCTGAAGAACAGGTGTGGAGACCCCTACTCCAGACATGAAGAAACCCAGGCTCTGGGAGGTGAAGGAACTTGTTCAGAGTCATAGTTAGCTGACTGAGCAGCTAGACTTTGAGCCCAGATTTCTAGAGAAAGTTGCAAGGCAGTAGAAAATTCACAAGCTATCATCCCAAAGCCAAAAAATGATCAAAGTCTCAAAGTTGTGTATATACACCTAATTCTGTGTGTGTGGTACTGCACTCCTTGGAAGTGAGAGAGGTCCAGCTCAGAAGCCCTTCTGATGTGGCTCTGCAGAAGTCGGGGCCAGCAGAGGGCAGGGGCAGGGCCCAAGCTGCGTTTCACATCCTCCAAGAGCAGCGGGGAGGGCTGGGCTGGGGAGTGGGGTCCCCTGAGGCTCACAGGTGGTGCTGAGACAGCCCCCCAGCCCTCACTGGCGTAGGAGAGCATGAAGGGCTAATTTCATGGCTGATAAAGCTCCTTGTACATAAGACTTCACAGACGAATTAGAGCCCTGCTCTTGTCTTCTTTTACTGTGACGTTTATTTTCCCCTTACATTGAGAGAGGGAGATGTTCCAGCCTTCCTCAGTCCTGGCCCCTGCAACCATGCGAGGAAGGATCAGGGCTTTTGTGATAAAAGTGTGGACACCCAGATAAGTGTAGGAGCTGGCCAGGGGCGCCCAGCCCTTAGGCAGGCCAGGAGGAGAGGGCGCTGTCAGGGGAGTCTGGTGAGAGGCTGTGGGTGCAGACATCATCCTGAGATGATGCGGCCTGACTCGGTTTGAAGTGATCTTGTCCCATGTCTTCTATTCTCCAGGACCTGCCTCAGATGGGACTTCCCTGGTGCTGTGCTCATGGTCATCTGCCTGTCCCCAAGTCCAGATCCCAGGCAAACTCTGCTAAGCCTTCTGTCTCTCCATGCACCAGGCTCTGCCATTTCAAGATGTTCTCACTGATGCCCCTGGCTCTCTGCCCCCGGCTCTCTGCCCCCATCAGAGATGAGGAGCTGAGAGTGTCTGTGTGCTGGGCTGGCAGGAGTCACACACACAGCCTGTGGCTCACTTTCTGCTGAGGTTCCACGCTCTGGGCGCAGTCCCCATCACACACAGTGGCTCCCGCTGAGGTTCCACACGCTGGGTACAGTCCCCATCACACACAGTGGCTCCCGCTGAGGTTCCACACGCTGGGCACAGTCCCCATCATACACGGTGGCTCCCGCTGAGGTTCCACGCTCTGGGCACAGTCCCCATCATACACGGTGGCTCCTGCTGAGGTTCCACGCTCTGGGC
>NW_003852568.1:2921428-2934697 GCF_000181295.1 Otolemur garnettii
GTGGCTCCTGCTGAGGTTCCACGCACTGGGCACAGTCCCCATCTCACACGGTGGCTCCTGCTGAGGTTCCACGCTCTGGGTGCAGTCCCCATCATACACGGTGGCTCCTGCTGAGGTTCCACGCTCTGGGTGCAGTCCCCATCATACACGGTGGCTCCTGCTGAGGTTCCATGCTCTGGGCGTATTCCCTAGCTCACACACGGTGGCTCCTGCTGAGGTTCCATGCTCTGGGCGCAGTCCCCATCACACACGGTGGCTCCTGCTGAGGTTCTCCGCCCCCTAGTTCTTCAGGATACTGGAAGCACCTTGGTACAGGCACCATATTGTTTTCTCTCCTGTTTTCATCCGAGTGTGAAACAGACACACACAGGCCCACACACATCCACAGGCACAGAGAAGCTCCCACAAGTACATACAGCGTGTACCACCAGTCCCCGACCTCTTGGACATGAGAGACGGTTTCATAGAAGACAATTTTTCCATGATTGGCAGGTGGGGACATTAGATTTTCGTAAGGAGCATGTGACCTAGGCCCTCACATGTGCAGTTTACAATAGGCTGGGCGCTCCTCTGAGAATCTGATGCTGCCATTATGTGACACGGGGCAGAGCTCGGGGGGTGATGCCATTGGGGGAGCAGCTGGAAATGCAGAGGCAGCTTTGCTGGCCTGTCGTTCACCTCCTGTCGTGTGGCCTGGTTCCTAACCAGTCACGGACCAGTACTAGTCTACGGCCCAAGGGTTGGGGACCACAGGTATACATAGAATACATGTATGAACTCAACCACAGAACATGCACATATGTGTCTTAGTCTCATACCTGGCCATGTGTTTGTGTGACTCCTGCCAGTCCAGCACACGTGAACACACCTTCCTGCCTGTACTCCTAGAGCACACAGGTATATCAAGGGAACAGAGTTGGAAGAGATTTTGGCAGAAAACAGGACTAACAACTGCCTGTGTGTCCTGGGCTCTGCTAATGTTTGCCTCCTCTGGGTCCCCTCCACCCATGGGTCTGGCCAGCATGCACTGGGGGGCCAGGCTCTGGAATCACCCTCAGTAGCCTGTGTACCAGACAAGGGCCAGGGAGGCGCTGGCTGAGCCTGCCTTGCTTGTGGTTGTTGTGAGGACTCAGAAAGAAGGTGCCTTCACTTCCCCCTAAACAACGAGCCTTGGTATTCAGCACAGGGATTGGGAGGCCCATCCTCCCAAGTGGTCACTTGGCACAGAAAGATGCCTTAGTTGGTCTCAGGTGGGAAAAACTTTGTTAGGAGTTTGGAGATGTTCATGCATTGTCATTTTTTTTTAAATGAAAATTTTATCCCTTTTTTTCTTATTTTGTAGTTAAGATTTCTTACTTTATAGGCAATCCACTATATACCTTGGGAAAATACAGAAAAATATTAAGAAGAATATTTTTAGGAAGCACCCACCATCCCACCACCTTGATGAGATCATCCATTCACTCAAAATTCCTTCTAAAACAGCTGATGGAGCAGGTGAGCGTGTTAGCGTGTGCTCAGCGGGCAGGTGTCATGCACACGTAGCCACATGTGTGTGGACTCAGGTGTGTACACACAGGCCCTATGGTTGTGTGTTCATAAGTGTGTTCTGTGTATGTCATGTCTGTGCTTATCTGTGAGTGGCTCTCTGTGCTTGTGTTGGGCCCCAGGGTTCAACAGGGAGTGAGACAGGACCACGACCTTCAGTCATGAGATGCAGGTTCTGGTGGGAGGGAGACAGGCCACGGACAGGTGAACACATCAGTGCTCCAGTGGGTGAAGAGGCACTCAAGGAGCATGATAGTCAATTTTATATATCAACTTGCCTTGGCCATGGGGTGCCCAGATATTTCATTAAACATTATTCTGGGTGTGCCTGTGAGGTATTTCTGGATGAGATTGACATTTGAATGGGTAGACTGAGTAGATAAGATTGCTTTCCTTACTACCTTTTGAGGCCCAAACAGAACAAAGGGATGAATAAGAGACAATTTGTGCTGTCTGTGGTCTTCATGCTGGGACATCATCATCTGCCTTTGAACTCAGACTCAGGCTGTAACTGGCACTGTTGACTCCCCTGGCTCTCGGTTCTTAACCTGTGGATCTTGGGATTTGTCAGCATCATAACTGCCTGAGCAAATTCCTTACAATCAATCTATCTATCTATGTGTCTATCACCTATCTACATATATGCGTCTCCTTCTGGTTTTGTTGCTTTGGAGAATGTTGACTAATACAGGGAGAAATTAATTTTTTAGAAAAGCATTTGGGTAGCAGGTGAGGGCCTGGGGTCCTGGGTGGCAGTCACTAAGGCCAAGAAGGTGGGGCAGCTGCCATCACAGGTGTGAGGACCTGGGAGCTGCCATTGGCTGGCCGGCATCCAGCATGGCCCATGTGGCTGTAATGCCACATGTACTAAGGGACCCTGGAGGTGGATCTTTCCTCACAGGTACAACAGCTGCAGGTGTGTGGCAGATATGGAGGCTCCATGATTGCACTGAGTGGAAACAAACACATGACTGATATTCCTCTGAGACCCCCCCTTGGAGGACAGTCATTCTTGGCTCCCCTCTGTGGAATCTTTCCACGAGAACACGGCAATTATTGGTTTGCATGGTGCATGGTGGCACGATGGATGATGGGTGTCGGCAGCCTGAGCACTGAAGCTCTGGGCCCTCTCCAATGGTGCCAATGGGGAGTGAGGACTCAGCAGGGCTCTGGAATGTTAAATGCTTCCTTAGAAGACACAGATGTTGTAAAACAAAGCAGAGACCAAACCAGGATCCGGAGCGTGGGCATGGTGAGGAAGCGAGGATACCCCATGAGCAGAATGCCTGTGGGCAGGTCTCTTGGCCTCTGCCTGCTCTGCTCACCTGGAGCCAGACTACAGTGGGCCCAGCAGGTGGGCATGGAGCCCTGGCCCCCTGTACTTTCAGCAGCTCTTTCAGTGTCACACACAGTTACATAAGTGGAACTTCTGCTCAGGTTACAAAACAATTGCCCTGTTCCCAGAAAGCACTGTGTTCTCTCATGCTTCCCCCTCTGCCCTCTCTGCCCCCTCAGTCTCACTGTAATGTCCACATCAGGCAAACTGAAGTTGTCCTTGGATCCCGATGGCCCTCGGCATCCCTGCTGAGCCCTGTGTGTGTATGGCACCTCTTGTCACTCCATACTGCAGCACTGTCATCCTTTTCTCATGTTTTTAAACTACACTGTGCACATTTGAGAACTGGGGCTAGCATGCCCTGGGGCTGAGGAGGAATGAATCTCAGTGCACAGTGACCAAATGGCCTTCTCCACAGCACAGTAAGAGACACCACAGGCAGAGTTCCCACAGAGACCTGGCTTCTGTAGCTACGGCCGCTGCAGATGGCGCCCTGGACTCAGAGCAAGTGGTGCTTTGAGTCCGGGGCTCTGAGAAATTTTGACAGCAGCCCCACTGTCAGGAACACCAGGGCACAGATGCACACACAACTGGAGTACCTCTGATGGATTCTGTCCCATCTTTTCTATTTTTTTCTTTCATTTTCTCTTTTCAAATAACACTGGCCATGACCCACTAAATCAATTTCACAGCCATTAATGCACTCCTGGCAGACTGCCTGCCCTGCACGCTGTCTATGGACAAGCAGCTGTGACTGAGCCTCCCCTCCTGAATCTGTGTGTCTGCTGGGGTGGGGGGTGTGTGGCTCATTTTCATGTGCACGCGTATGGATTTGTGCGTGTGTACAGGCACGAGAGGGTCTCAGAGCGTGCTGGTGTTTCCGTGTCAGCTGCTGTGTGTGGGTTAGTGCTTTCCTCCCAGCTGAATGGGCTGCACACTCATTCCCTCATTTATTCATCTATCAATTCAGTCATTCTGTTAGTTGAGTCCCTGATCTGCACCTGGCACCGTGCCAGATGCTAGAACTTAGGCAGGGCACCAGATGGATGCCTTTTAACACATGGGATGCCCTCTGTGACACAGACAGGTGGCCACCTGCCTAATGATCACCTTCCAAGTGGGACCGGCTGGAGCTGTCCAGAGGCTGCTGCCACCCAAGGTGGGGTCTCTTCTTCCCATCTCAGCACTTTCTCCTGGGACTAGAGGGCAGGCAGTGAGTGGGCAAGGGCACCCATGAGGGCCCCTGGTACCTACCAGCACCTGTTGTTCACCTTGGGGCACTGAGCCCCAGAGCCCACCCTGACAGCCTTGGTCCCTGCAAGCCAAGGTCACCCTGTATCAACCCCCTCTGCCTGGGGCCTCTCTCTTGTCCCTTCCTCCCTAGGTGAGCTCATCCTTAGGGCTCTCACGCTGAACACCTCCTCCCCAGTCTGCACCCTCCGGGACCACACGCAGTTCCCCCTGCTTGGGGACCCTGATCCTCATGGTGCATGGCTGGACACTACTAATTCTTGCAAGCCGGCTTCTCCAGATCCTCCCTGCAGCGAGTCTTAGCTGTCCATCTGCCTCTCCCCAGATGGCTCTTTATCCCCGTCCCTGAGAATACACCTGCACGGTTTAGGGCTAGCTTCCTGCTGTCCAGCCTGTCTGTGTCACATCTTTATGTCCACCGCCAGGTGCTGAGTAGGTACGCAGCGTGGATTTAATCACAGAGACAGTGCTGAAGCTGGGATTGTGGCTCTCAGCAAGTGTGGGTGGGGTGGGTATCACGGCCTTAGCAAACTTCCAATCACACCCTGCAGGGACTCACTCAGCCTTAGGTCCTCACGGAAGCTCCAGGTGAGGTTGGCCAGTTCCGGTCTGAATCCCACCCCTGCACGTGTTCCATGCAGGGCCTAGTGTAAGTCACAGCTTCCCTGTGCCTCAGGTTTTCTCATCTTAAAAGTGGACATAGCGAGTCCACCCTCCTCAAGTCTGCTTGTGCAGGGGAATACTGCACGCGGTGAGGGGCTGCACAGGGACGATCGGCTGCCAAGGCCTCCAGAAAAGGCATGCACCTGGCCACTGAGGCTCCTTGCTGCCCTGGCCGCCCCCATCTGTCACTCCCTGCACAGCCCTTCCACACAAATCATCAGCTTGCTCGTGGAATTCTATGTTTCTCCTTGGGCAGAAAGGACAAAGCTGATTTAAGTGCAGGCAGCCTGTCAGCAGAGCAGAAGCGGGAAATGAGGATGGAAACAATTACAAATTAAAACTTGTCACTCGTGCAGAGTCCCTGGCCCATTCGCCTCCTGATGGAAGTCAGCTGCCACGGGAGAGGCCCTCTGTGACGGAGTCAGGTGCATGCCCTCCACCCTGTCCCCTGGCTTCCCTGCACTCCTTCCTCTGTAGGCCTCACCTCGCAGTGCTTGCTGTCTGTTCATTCATTCATTCTACAAGTACTTATGGAGTCTGGAAGTGGCCCAGGGCCTGGAGATAGAGACACCCAAAGACAAGACTTAGCTCGATCAGGGAAGTGACAACTAGGCCATTTCAGCCAGGAGAGCAGGGAGGGGCCGTGCCAGGTCTGCAGAGAGACAGAAGGACCGTGACAGGGGAGAGGCTAGGAGGCAGGAGCCTCAGGAAGGGAGCGGGGAGTTAGAGGGATGGCTGGGGAGAGGGTTCCCAGGGAAAGGGGGGATATGTGTTGCTGGGAGAACAAGAGACAGCAGGAGTAGCACTGGATGGGAATGAGCACACCAGGCCCAGGCAGCGGCCTTCAGGGCACAGTGAGAACTGACCAGTGTGTGGGGATTCCAGGCCAACGGCTGCCTGTCTGACTCCTCACCTTGCCAGATCTGCACTGGGGTCGTCCAGGCTCTCAGACCCCTGTTGTGCTTAGTCAGGAGTTGTGTCAGTCTAGAGAGATGTGACTGCCTTGAAAGCTAAGCAGGCTGAGGAAACCCCACGTCAGCATCCTGAGTCTTTTCTAGAAGGGAGTCTCAGTGATGCTACTCTGTGTCTGCCACAATAGCAAGTGAGTTTTGTTGGTCAAAAAGAGGGTAAGTCTCCCCCCTGCTCCTAGTCCTACCCCCTGGGCCCCAAAAGGTTCTGAAGAGGGGCCTGCCTGGTGTAGGGGGCACTGGGCAGGCCCGCAGCTGCTCTGGGCATGTGCTTCCTGGGGCAGAGGGAGAGACTTCAGGGTCATCACCCACTATGGGGACACTGCTGGACAAGGAGGCTGAGGCTCACAGGCTGGGGCCAGGAGACACGTCTTGGCTTCCATAGAACACTGGACAGTGCTGTTGGACAGGGAGCCTAGCATCTCAAGGCTCCTGTGCAGTTGGGGATGGGTAAGGGGACAGATTTTTGCAGACCAAGGCTACTAAGGTCTCCCAAGTTGAGACACTTTTGGCTGGTATAGGTGCTACCATGGAGTTTCTGTAAATTACACTTTGAGAGAGGCATCCTCAAACTACGGCCTGTGGGCCACATGCGGCCCACCTAGGACATTTATCCAGCCAGCTCGGTGTTTTTGCTGCCACTGCCTGTCCTGCTTTGCAGGCGACTCATCCCAGGGCCCACAGTCCAGCCCTCCAATGGTCTGAGGGACAGTGAACTGGACCCCTGTTTAAAAAGTTTGAGGACCCTTGCTTTAAGATATAATGAAAGAAAAGGAGGAGACACACTGTGCGGTCTCGCGGGCAAAATGGGCTCTGAACTGACCCACAAGCACACAGCTCTCAGGACCATTTGCTGAGGAGGAGTCTTACCCACCTAACCATTCCTGGAAGGAGCAGGGCCACGCCCCAGAGTTCCTGGAGGAATTCAAGGAGATACCAATGGCATTCGAGGGAGATTGCTGTCACAGGCAGCATGAGAGCAGCAGGAAATGGACACACACCTGGGAAGCCTGGGTTCAGCCTTGGATTCATCCCAGTCCAGCTGCGGAAGAAAAGCAGAGGTTTTCTTTCCCCAGATGTGGATTTCTTGGACCTGTGAAACCTGAGGTGCTCCATGAGGGACCGAATGCCAGGGCAGGTGTGTAGTAGCAGTGCCGCTGCTCTAAGGCTGTCCCTGACTCCTGCGTGGCACTCTGGTTCCCTATTTGGCAGATGGGAACTTACTCTCAGGGCCTCCCTAGGACTGCTGGGGTCACACAGTGAACACCTGACCTGGGGAGGAGCCCAGGTAGGTGGCCTCCCAGCCAGCCAGCCTGTCTGCTTTGCCTAAGACACTGCTCTTGGGGGCCTGAGGTCCTGCCCCACCCAAAGCACTGCCACTGCTGGTTAAATGGAGCCAGGAGGCTCAGCATGGATTCCTCTCCAGTGTGCAAATTCAGAAAAGGCAATAATTGGAAAATTGAGGTGACCAATGGTGCCCGCTGGACAGCAGAGATGAAACAGATCTGACTGCACAGTTAAGGAGGAGAAAAGGAGCTCTCAGGGCCTCCTAGCCCCCGCTTTGATTAGCAGGAACACTGGGGTCACAGTGAAGGAGCTCTTCTGTAAGCGGGCACCATTTTTATTCTGTCGGAGCCCTTCTATTGGGCTGCCTTGAGATCTGAAGGGTTCTCTGGGACAGAGGAAGTGGGGGGAGTAAACTGCCAGGACTTGGGGAGGAAGGTGGTCATGGCGCTGGAAGGCTGAGCGCAGCCATCCTGTGCTGTTTGTGATTTTCACCATGGCTAATTAACAGTTCCTGGAACCACTGTGTCCCGGGTAAGGCCCAGCATGGAGGGCAGGGTGACACAGCAGGAAGAAAGGCCTGGTGTTTAATGACTCCCTGGTGCCTGCCAACCTTGCCAGTATTGGGGCCAGCAAAGTTGCCAATGACCCCAGGCTGGACTCAACTGGCTTGAACCCTCTGCCCCTTATTCCCTCCACCCCTGCCCCTATGTCCCCTTCTGGGGTCAGGGGGCTGCGGCTATCAGCCCCAGGGCAGGTGGATGGGGCTAGGAGCAACAACAGACGGACCTGTGCAGTCAGGTCATGGCAAACTGCCCTCCTTATTTCACTTGCTCCTTCACTAAGTCCTGAACATCTGCTCGGTGCCAGGCACTTGCCTGGAGACGTGCCTATCAGATGCGTTTCCATATTCACAGTGGATAAGGCCTGGAGGGACAGACAGACACAGGAAGGACCCTGGTGACAGGGAAGCTTCTCTGTAGGGATCCCAGGAAGGGCTGGAGCAGCTGAGCTCAAAGAGTTGGGCCTACCCCCATCCAGGAGCAGGAAAGCAGCCACTGAGCCTGGGAGGAGGTTTCCTATACTCAGACCTGAAAGGACCTGGGGTGCTAGAGCCACGCCAAGGCAGGGCATGACCTCAGGTCACCCATGCACACGGTCTCGTCTGCAGTGTGACTTTTTATTCCCAATGACATATTTGAAAATGGTCACCTGCACGGCAGTTGATGACTTGGTTCATTTTATCACTGTGTGGGCATCCATTGATGTCTGTTCACCCCGTGCTGGAGCCCTCATTATCACTCACCTATCACTCCTTCATTCTGAGGTTAGTTTATCTATTCCCTTCCCTATTGACTCTTTTATTCACCAGTTCACAAAAATCACAATTTACGGAGTTCTTCCTTCCCCCACCTCCTTTCCCAGAAAGCCCCTGTGGTGCAGAGGCGGGAACTGGGCACTGGAGGGCGCGCGCGTCACGCGCATGTCGGCCGGCGCGTCCTGGTTCAGCGAGGCCGGGGATAATGAACCTCGGTGTATTTCAACTTGAAGGGCTCCTAGCCATCCAGGTTCTTCCACTCACTCCTCGCTGCACAGATAGGGGAAACCGAGGCCTAGACAATGCGCATGGTAGCCCAGGATCACCAGACTAGTAAGGGGCTGCACCGGAGCTGAAGAAGGAAGAGGGGCTTGTGCTGGGTGGCTGCGGAGCCACAGGAGGAGGCGTGGCCAGGCACTTCCAGTAGCCTTGGTGCTGGCGGTGGCTATTTCATCCTGGATGAACCCCTCCCAGAAGGGGCAGGAGTAGGGGACGCGTCCGCTGTCCAGTCCTGGCCTACCCACAGAGCCTGGGAGTCCGACCAGGGTGAGAGCTGGATTCTCTGCCCGCCTGTATTCTCTGCCTCTCACCTCCCACCCATCCCCCCACCCCCATCCCGCTTGGCCACAGCGGGAGAGCCCGGGAGTTTCCTTTCCAGTAAATAGTGTCCCTACTTAATGACCTGGATATTTGCCCATGGCTGACCAGTGGGAAGCAGTAAGCAGCGGTCAAACCTTCCCAGCCCTCAGTCGTGCAGCCAGGACAGGGCTAGAGGCTAGTGAAGTTGGGACGCAGGGTCAGGATTTGGTTCCCAGGGAGTAGTGACGGGAAGTGGGGACTGAGCTTCTGCGCAGCCCCGCCTACCCGGCCTGGAACCCCTAAGGTGGGCAGGTGCGGTGGGGGGTGGGGAGGGTGTGGTGCCAGGACACCGGCAGCGTGGGGATGGGGGTAGAGGGGGGCAGGACCTGTTGCCTGCTTGCCCAGCTATGAAGTGGGTCTAGCTGTGCTACTGTGCTACTCCCCACCCACGGCTTTGTCCAGAGTCAAGTGAAACAGCCAGGTGACCGGACTTGGGAATTACAAGCAACACGCCCCTTGGAAACTCTCAAGAGGTTGGGTTGGAGCTGGGCCCTGCAGCCATGGACCGGGCTTCCCAGTGCGGCTTGCATGTTGAATCCCTGTGGGAGCTTGGCCCAGCTCACGGTCTTCCCCACTCAGGCCTTTCTTTGAGCTTCATCTTCTTTGTGAGGCCCTGCACTTTGCCCCCCAGGCACCCACTTGGCCCCTGGGGCCATCCTCCACCTACCTCTTTCCTGCAGCACCTGTAGCACTCTGGACACTCCCACTCCACCCAGCTCTGCCTGGCCAGGTGGGGCCTCCCTAGCCTGGGTTATCATAGCAGCCTCAGGACTTGCAGCCCAGGTACAAGTCAGGCCACTTCACTGCAGCCAGAGGGCAGAGCAGAGAGCTATCCTGCCTAAACCTGCCATGGCTCCCTAGTACCATCTGGGATCAAGTTAATCTTTTTAGCATGAATTGCCCAGGTCAGGTCCTTACTCTCAGCTCTGGACTCATGCTCACCCCTCCCTTCTTACCCACATCTGCAAAGCAGACACACGCACACGCACATACTTTTGTCCACATCCATAAGGGTGCACAAACAGCAGTGTACATGCAAGTCTGCTCCCGCACACGCACACGTGTGCACACCCTCCCTGTGTGCACGTGCAGTGTCTGCGCACACACGGACATGCTCACAGGTGCGCCCATCATTTGCATTTTCTCTTTCCTAGGCCTTCTTACTTGCCTTGAACACACTTTTCCTCCCTTCTTTGTGTGTCCAATTCCTTCCTGGGTTTCAGCGCTCAACTCAGCTGGGAATTTCTCCAGAAAGCTGTCTAGACCACCAGTTCCTTGGCTGCTCCCATCTGGGCGAGATCACCAGTGCATTCAGTGGCCTTCCCTGGGTGTTCCCTGTCCCTCTGGGGTAGCACTGACCTGCCCTGGCCCCTCAGAAGACAGTGCATGTCCCCACGCCGGGCTGAGCGCTTTTCTTCTTTGTTGCTGGGTGTAAGGCCACAGACAAGGTTCTCTGGGAAGGTTTGTTAGGATGAATGAATGAGGAAACTCGGAGCATCCATCCCGCGGAATACACCTGAAGAAAAGTGAGTCTGAGAGACACTGCGGAGCAAGGCTGCCTCCAGAATGTGCTAGAAGGTCACCGTATCTGCAACAAGACAGACGGACCTGCTTCGGTGAGGTCGGGCTAGCTCAGGTGGCATCCCAGTGCCCCACAGACCAGTGGGCAGTTCACCTGCACTGCATAGCCATTGAGGTCAGGAGACTCTGCTCACCACTGTCACTCATGTGCAGCTAATGGAGCAGCCCCATGCTGGATGCGGCCTGTCAGTGTCACAACAGAGCAAGGCCCCAGAGAGATCCACCTACATGTTCCTTCTACTCCCAGCTCACTGGCCACTGCTAGGGGCCAGGGAGTGCCACCCTGCTGTATGCTCAGAAAGGAGATGGCTTGGGAAATTTGGCCAACAACGTGATGAAAACCACTGTCCTGTGTCACCAGGGGCTTCCAGAGAAAGGGGCTATGAGAAGTTGGAGAAGGGCTGGAAGCTGGCCTTCACAGTGCCATCTACCACAGCCCCAGGAATAGTAAGTTTGATTCTGCTGGGGCAGGTGCCTGCAGGTGCAGCCGTGTGGTGAATATGTCTGTGGGTTGAGTGAGTGTGTGGGCATGCATACATGTGAGAGAGTGTGTATTGGTGAGTGTAAGTGTAAGCATGTGCATCCTGTGCATAGTGTATGTGAGTTTGTGTGTGCATGTGTGTGTTTGGTGAGAGCAGTGCTGTCACGTGTGGCACCACTATGTGCCAGGCTGTGCTGCAGATGCTGGGCTCACATTGCCTCCTTAATCCTCCCATAGCCCCGCAAAGGTCAGCATTGATCTCTACCTACAGAGGGGAAATGGAGGCCCAAGGAAGAGACTAGCTCACTCAGTAGCACTGGGATCCTGGTTCAAGGCCAGCAGGGCTTGGCATTTGCCCGTGCCTGCGTCTGGGACTTCCCACATCTGACTGGCGTGTAGCTCTTGTTTGCCTTTCCCTTGATTTCTGGGCTGTGTATTTCCTGGGGTGTTGCTTCCTACAAAGTTTTCACTCAGCTTCCAGCTCTTTACTCGAGCTTTGCGAGCTCCCCGAGGCAGGGAGCTTTTGCTGTGCTTCTCTCCCCAGGGACAAGCCCAGTCTTTTCCCAGAGGCTGCTTCAGCCGAGTTGGAGGGTTACTGAGGAGAGCAGGGACTCCCCACTGCTTTCACCTAGGGTAGAAGTTTCCAGCCTGTCCTGAGCCTCCTGCTTTAACAGTAAGAGCCCGAATTTGGTTTGGTCTTGGACTGTCCCTGTCTGGGACGCACTAGCCGTGTGCCCTTGGCATGTCACTTTCCTTCCCTGAGTCTCAGTTCCTCGTTGGTCAAGTGCAGAGAGGTGCACACTATGATTCGGGGTGCACTAAGGATGAAAACAGTGTGACGTGCCCTGCACAGACCCCTGTGTCACCAAGCACACATGCACCAACTGCTTTCACCTTTGTTACCATTCTTGCTGCTGAGGGCTGGGATGGGGAATCTGCATGCCTAGGACAGGACATGTGCCCAAGGGACTCGGCATCTGGGGCTCTCCTGCAGGGGAGGTGCATGCGATGAAGAGGCTTGAAGCCTCAGCCTGGGTTTTGCTGGACAAATATCACCAAGTTTTTATACTTTTCCTGGATGTCTGTGATTTGTCCTCTAAGTAGAAATAAGGTCCTGTGGAGGACAAGGAAGCTGAGGCCAGGGGGAGGGAACTGCCCTTGTCTCTCTCCTGTGGGGCCTAGGCAGAGATCTCAGAGCAAGGCAGAAGGGCTGGCTAATGGAGTGGTGCTCAGCTGGGCTTATCCCACCAGAACCCCAGGAGAAAACTCCCCTGTTCGACCCACTCCAGGACAGCAACCACAGTTCAACCCCTTAGCGTCCCCAGTCCTGGGCTCTGAATGCCCTGTAGTCTTTCCAGACCCAAATTCCAGCACGCCTGCCCGGACTGGCTTCTTGCCATCCTGTAAAACTGCCCAATCCAGAAATGGGGTCGTTCTTGATTCCCCACCCCACCCTCCATCTCTGTCACCCCCACATTCAATGTTGAATCCGCCTGGTGGCTTCCGGACCATGACCCCAGCCCACTCTGCACTGTGCCCTCTGTAAGTTCCCAGCTGAGGCACTTCCCTGGTTGGCTTACTTGAGGCCTGGGCCCCACTCTCGCATTAAATAGCTCATTCTCCCCTGGGCTTCTCTTCCTAGCTTCCTCCTTTAAAGGCCCATCACTTCATTGGAAAACCCTTAAGGGCAGTGCCCATGGCTCAGTGAGTAGGGCACTGACCCCATATACCGAGGGTGGCAGGTTTGAACCTGGCCCGGCTAAACTGCAATAAAAAGTAGCCAGGTGTTGTGGCAGGCGCCTGTAGTCCCAGCTACTTGGGAGACTGAGGCAAGAGAATCGCCTAAGCCCAAGAGCTTGAGGTTGCTGTGAGCTGTGATGCCACGGCATTCTACCAAGGGCAACAAAGTGAGACTCTATCTCTAAAAAAAAAAAAAAAACCAAACCCTATCACACTCCTAGACCCCTCCCTCCCTTCCAGGCCTGGACCCAGACCCTGCCACCCCAGCCTCTTCTCATCAGTCCCTGCTGTGTTTCCTGTGTGTTTGCCTGAGGCCTATGGCTCCCAGCACACCTCTCTGCACCCTTGCTCACACTGCCCCCCATGGAAACACCCCTCCCTCCTGCTGATGTCCTTACCTGGGTGGACATGGGGTTGGTGTCCTTGCCTTCACTGTTACCTCCTGGCCCTGTGAGCCCCC
>NW_003852568.1:2934766-2995855 GCF_000181295.1 Otolemur garnettii
CCCCCCGTGGCGGTCACCTCTGCTTACCCAACCTGTTCTTTGATACCTGAGGCACAGACCTGCCCCCAGATCTGCCTTCTGCCTGTTCCTGGTAGTGCCAACTTTCACCTCAACGGCATGCTGACCTCTGCTTTCCTTAATGCCACTTTGGGAACCAGCTCTGGGGGTCCCAACCAGCTGCTCATGCCTCTTTGCTCTAATAGGACACTTGACCTGCTTGTGCCTCCCCTGATGTTTGCACAGATCTTCTCTCCTCCCACACAGCTATCCCCCCTGCTCTGGGACCTTGGTTTATCCCTCTCCATCCTCTGAAGCCCCTTTCTGCCTCTTCGTTCCTCCCGAGCCACCCCAGGTTTCTGGGGGCAACATTTCAGTGCTTGCCTACCCACCCCCAATTTCCTTGTCTCTGTTTCTCTCCAGTGAGTCTGCTCCCAGGCACCCACTTTCTCCCCACCTGCTCTGTCATGGCCAAGCGTTGTGGGAAAATGGCCCACCGTGGGACAGGTAAATTCACTGACCTCAAGTGGGATCTACACAGCCAGTGACTATGATTGCAAGGGAACACTGGCTTGGTGCCATTGGTTCCTGCTCTCCCAACCCTTTACCTCCTCTTGACTCTGACACATGGCAGGCAAAACAGAGGATGGTAGCACAGGATGACAGATTTGTCCCAGTAGGGAAAACTAGTTGGAAAATGATCCAACCGGAGGCTTCTGTTTGCTAAGAGTTCTCAATGGTCGAGGCTCCCAAGGAAGATAACCCTGGGAAACCAGAGGGAGAGGAGTCACAGAGACATAGACAATCTGAGTGGTGGCCTTAATGAGCCGCAGTCAGAGGCAGGGACCCTAACCTGACCCTACGAGAGTGTGTCTCAAATGGTGGAAGGTCCAATGGAGGATGGTGTCACCTCCAAAGTGGGCAGGCGCTGGGGACAGGCTGGCCCTTCTCCTGGCCCTCCCTCTTCTGCTCACTCTCCCAGGGTTCTTGGCCTAATTCTTTCACCCATTGGCTTTGTTTCCCCAGCTGTAAAAGGTCACACCTCAAAATAGTTGCACAGGGATTAAAAGAGGAGATATAGATCAAGACTCCTGTGTCGTACGCTGTGCAGCTGCTGCCCCTGGGCTCCGGGGAAGGAGGCCTGCTACTCGGGGCTGCTCTCCCACGGCCCCCACTCCCCCAGGGACGCAGCTCTTCTTTGTCTTCACCAGCCCCCTGACAGACACCTGCCTATGATGGTCCCATGGCTCAAGTTCTAAAATGGTTGTTGGGGACTTTTCAAAGGGAATTTGTCCATTTAATCCATTTTCTGGAAAGTCCTCAGTTTTTAACATAGAATCAGAATAATTTCAGAAATAACCATGCTTTTCAAATTTCCCATTCTTGGAAATTTGGTAGACTAAGGATGGGGCAGAGCCAGGCTCTCCTTACCTGGAAAGACCTGGGGAGGAGGCAGGGGCCAGAACAAGATGCCTGTGGGGTCAGTGTGACCATATCCAGTGTCTTGGGTGCCAAGCTCAGCGTGGGGGCTAGAAGAAACTGGCCAGGCCCTTTATGGCCTTCCCCTTCAGAGCAAAAGGGTTGGGTACGGGAGAAGAGGGAGGGAGGGAAGGGTAGGGAGTGTCCTGGGCATCCTGCTTGTGTGTGCCTGTTCTCCCTGTGATCTTCCAGGGCCCAGAGAGGAGATGGGGGCGGGGATGGGCTGATTCGTCCCCAAGTGAAACTTCCTGAGGAGACAGGGTAGGTTTTTAGATGGACAGGGGTCTGAGCCCGCCTCTGACTCCGGGTCTGTGTCTTCCTACCCAGAGAGTCGTCTGCAGGAAAAAGCTCTGGGGCCCCAGAATCAGCCTCCTGTGCACCTGAGGTCTACTGGCCCTGGGGAGGGGCTTCCCTCTGCTCCCCACCCCAAGGTTAAAAGACAAAGGTACCAACTGTCGAGCCACAACAGGGAGAGAGGACGTGAGAGAGGGA
The DNA here is from genome assembly GCF_000181295.1 of Otolemur garnettii. Taxonomy (NCBI): domain Eukaryota; kingdom Metazoa; phylum Chordata; class Mammalia; order Primates; family Galagidae; genus Otolemur; species Otolemur garnettii. Next base: position 2,936,735 of record NW_003852568.1, read on the forward strand.
GACGTGCAGGAGCAATAGTTGCCGTGGAGGGAAATGTTTTCGTATGATTTCCCATATGTAGAGATGCCAGGAAAGGCGGGTAATCACTGGAAACTGACATCGCAAGATGGTGGTGCAATTACCAGGCCTGTTTCTTCTTGGTCTTAGATGGGGACATGCTGGCCGATTGACTAAAATGCGATTTTGGTCTTAAGGGTCCAACTGGCACTGTCTGTGTGGAAGCCACTACCCCAGACCCTGCGTCGGGGCTGGTCCATGGCCACCCGGGTGCCTCACTGATGCCATACTGGCTCACTGTGTCCTCCCAGGGACTGGCGCTCTGGACCTGTACTCTCTCCAGGTCGATGCATCAGGGTGCCCAGGGTGGCAGGGCATCATCTCTGCAGGGCACCAACTGATCCCCTCAGAGAAGACAGTGAAGCACAGCATCCTGCCATGGGGGAGGATGGGAGGGCGGCGTGGGGTGATGGTCTAGGAAATCCAGGCTTCTCCCTCTAAGCTCAGAGGGGTATCGCTTACAGGTGTTGTCTGTGCTGCCCCCAGTCACAGTCTCTGAGGAGCTGGCGGTATTTTAGTAGTAAGTGTAGTTTTCATTCTTTGAAATTCCTCTTTTCACTTCACTACTTTTGAATTTAGAGTGTTACCCTCCTTCCATTCAAACTAGACCTTGAAGCTGAAACATTCTGGAATCTCCCTGGGGAACAAAGAGAAGCAATCTTGGTAGTGGGTTCCTAAGGGTGGGGAACAGCAGCCACTTCAGAAGAGTTGGGGATCGGTTGGGGGGCTCAGTGGGAAGGGACTCAGCACTTTCTCCTGGGGCTAGGGGTGGGAAGAGGCTCAGGGAAGCAGCAAGTTCCTTGAGTCACTTGTCTTCCCACCACTTACAGCCTCATACAGTAGAATAGACTTGGCACTGAGATCATTGAGAAAACCCTGGAATGTTCCAGAATGGGGTTTTCAGACTTCTGAGAGGGAGAGACTTGCTAGTAAGAGAGGGGACAGTGCTGAGAGGAGGGTCTTAGCCAAAGGAGGATGTCCTCTTTGTTGGTCCCAGAGTGGAGAGCAAAGGTGATGGTGATGGCTGAGCACTGGGCATCTCAGCCACTGCCCATGGCACTGAGGACCACGGCTGAGGAACAGACACCCTCTCCACACAGCCCTCCAGAGCTCAGATATCACTCCGGTGAGAAATGCAGAGAGAAAACCTGATGGAGGTGGGAAGAACAGCCTCATGCACATGGAATGCATAGGATTAGAGTTTTTGGAATTAGAAGATCGGGGTCTTGGGATGGAAATCATGTTCAATTATAGAAAACTTTAAAAAAAAAAAGATACCTTCCACATCTTTGGAGTTACAGCCTAGATGTCAGTGGAATCCCTGGACCTTGAAGGTCAAGGTGTACTTGGCATAATCTGCCCGCTGCCCCTTCCCGTAGCCTGGCAGCTCAATGAGCACCATGGAGCTTCACCAGGCACCTGGAGTTCAGCCTTCAGGTTGAAGGCTGAGGCATTTGTTGTATGCTGAGGCATTTCTTTGAATACAAGCAGTATCTGCAATTGCATTTCTACCTTGTTTTATGTATCTACATCCTCACACAGTGTAATAAGCTTATATAGAGATGTTTTAAAAATGCATTGCTTTCTTCCCCATTCAGGGAACAAGAATTGGCCCAGCAGGACTGACTCCTGAATGCCATGCCCGCTGCTGACTTGCTTTGTCCCTATCTCATGATTCCTGCTCTTGCAAGGAGTTTCTAGCCGCTGTTGGCTTGGTAAGGAGGAGAGAAAGCACAGTGCTCAGAAGCCCAGGACTGGCCTCAGGGGACCTGGGCTAGGCCAGTTCTGCACCTGCAGGCAGGTTCCGCCACCACCCTGAGACCCAGGCCCCTCCAACATCACCTATCCCACAGGCTCAGTGCGTGCCTGCAGAGCTTGCCGTGAAGCTTGTTGCAAAATGAGCACTCCACAGATGTGGGCTCGGCTGATTATTTTTTATTGCTACCCAGGAGTAAATGAATGCTGTCAGAGAAAACTAAATAAGCAATATCCCTTGAAGTTTAAAAAAGGAGAGAGATTATTAAGCCATTAAGAGGTTGAAATCATTTTTAGCTATGCTTTTCAATTTTATACAGTATTGATTAACTCTCTGTGTGGAAGGTGAGCGTATCAGCATCACTTACATCATTCCCCTGTATAACCTCTGATCATCTCTTGTTATTTTTTATTTCATCTGTACATATAATATCCATACTGTATTCTATAACCAGAGATCCTATAGTTGTTTAATATTAGTTATAGATGTAAACAGACTCATTGTTCACTATAATTTTTTGGTCATCAAGTCTGTCCTTGAATTCTTTGATTTCTCTCTTAATTGTCAAGAGGAGGTTCTTTTGTAAAATATTATTTTAGGAAGAGACTACTAGCTATGGTGATCCCTGAGCTTTTGTTTTCAAGTTTGCCTTTTTGGGTCTATTACCTAAATCATTTTAAGAGACATGTTGGCTTCTATGATTCATGGTGTCTTGGCTGGGTATTAGGACGTGCTGTTTTCTCAGGACTTGGGGACATTGGTCCCTTGTCTTTGACCTTGCTGCTGCTGTTGAGAAATTTGACTAATATTTTTTATCTTTCTAGGTTATTTTTTTATTAGGATTAGGATGGCTGACAATTTCTTTTTGTATCCTTTAATTTTAATAGTTATGTAGAAAATAAGACATTTCAATATTATGTAAAAATTTCCCTGATCATGATGTGCATTATTTTAACCTGTAGGCTATTTTTTCCTCCTGAATTTCAGAGAATTGGTTTTAAATTATCCATTCCATGTGTTGGAACATGTTTTGATTCCACTTGTCTGTTTCTCCTGACTATCACAGTGGCCTCCCCCTTGTCCAGGGCCATATGTTCCAAGACCCCCAGTGGATGTCCCAAACCGAGGACTGTACTGAAACTTTTGTCCCTCAGTTTCCTTAGGGGATCGGCTCCCAGACCACCCTTTGGATACCAAAATCTGAGAATGCTTGAGTCCCTTATATAAAAAGGCAGCTATTTGCATATAACCTATGAGCATTCTCTTATGTCTCTTAAATCATTTTTACATGCCTAATACATTGTAACTGCTATGAAAACAGTTGTTACATGGTATTGTCTAGGAAACAATGACAAGAGAAAAAGTCTGTACATGTTCAGTACAAATGCAACCATCTTTTTAAAAAATATTTTTGATTCACAGTTCTATGAATAGATGTACATGGAGCCCATGGATGTGGAGGGCTGTTTTCTCAATCTGGGAACTGAGATGGCTTCTGAGTGACTAATGGCTGGTGGTGTATATGTGAGGTTACGCTGGACCAAAGCACGGTTCATGTCTTGAGTGGGACGGAGCAGGTTGGCATGAGATTTCATCATGGTACTAAGAATGGTGGAGTGGCACTTAATTTAAAACCAATGAACTGTTCATTTCTGAAAATTTTCAATTAATATGCTTGGACTACAGTTGACCATGGGTGGCTGAAACTTCAGACAAGGGGGGACTACTGTATCTCTTTTGTTCTCTCTCTGTTTTTCATTTGTGTCCATTATCCACTCACTTCACCTCACTGAACCTCTGTTTCCTCGCTACAGAGTCAGAATAATATGGCTTTCTCACAGGGCAGCTCCCAGGATTAAAAGACAGACAGACCTAAAGCTCTCAAATACTGTGCTCAGCCCAGGGTAAGAAGGGTAAAGGTGGTTACGATGTTCATTGTTATGGATTTTTTCATTCTTCCTGTTTTTCATGGTGAAGTGGTTAATTGCAAGGACTCTGCAGCCAGACTGCCACAGATTAGCTGTGTGACCCAGGGCAAGATACTTGACCTTCCTGTATCTTGCTTTTCTCCTTTGAAAAATGGAGATAATGATTGTACTTAGCTTAGGATTGTTATGGAGAGGAATAATTAATATTAGTAAAGTGCTTAGAACAGTACTGGCGTGCGGTAAATGCAGTATCTGTTGTTAAATACACATTTTCTCAAGTTTTTCCTGCAGGTGAGCTATTATTTTCGGTAGTGCTCATTGTTTCTCGCTGTTTCTGTAAGAGCTGTAATGAAATTGTTAGGATATTCATTTGGTCCCATCTGCTTATAATCTCTTTTTCTACTTCATTGTGTTATATCACTCTATCACTGAGCTCTCCTGCTATATATTCTGCACTCTTTTAAGTTGTTCTTTAAGGGAATTGTGCGGCATTTCTTTTTACTCCTTGACTTGTGTTTTCTTCTAGGTATGGTTCTTTGTTCTTGCAGGCTCTGTCTCCTTCCCTCATTATTAGTGTGTGTGTGTGTGTGTGAGTGTGTGTGAGTGTATAACGTGCTTGTCTGTTCTTTGTACAGATGAATCTTTTCATCTTGACTTCTCCTCAGGCAGCGATGTTCAGAGCTCCTATCTGCTCTGCGTTACACTTCTCTCCTTCATTTGAGGCCATTTCTTGTGGTCCCCCAACCCCAACCTCTGTTTTATGCTGTGTGAGGGGACTCACAAGCTCTCTGAGAGGCCTCAGGTGGCAGAAGTATTTATTGACACTGGCCTGGGGACCTGCACGGGCTGTTCCCTGTTTCTCTGTGTGTGTGTTTTCATGGGTGGGGGTGGGGAGGGATTAGAAACCAGCAACCACTTTCATTCTTTTTCAGTAAGAAAAGATTAGACCTGCCCCTTCAACCTCAGCGGGCTTCCCTCTGAGTCTGAGAGTGTTCAGGAGAATTCTCAGGGTTCTGCAGACTTACTGAGTGTTCCTTGGGGCGGAGCAGGTGAGATGCAGCGGGACGTGGGGCCTCTTGTTTGGTGGAAGAGCACGAGAGTGTGGCCCTTGCTGTTGGAGAAACCTCTTCTGAGGGAGTGGGGCTTTTAATTTATGCTTTTGCTATTTTTTAAAATGGCAAATTAGTTTTATTTAACTTTTCCCCAACTTCACTGAGGCCTAGTTGACAGTTAGAAATCATATATTTTTAAGTTGTATAACTTGAGGATGTGATGTACGTACGCATTGAGATTTCAGCAGTTTTCGCCCAGATGGATAGGTATGGGGCTGGGAAGCTTGGTGATACAGTTGCCCTCAGCTAGGTTAGCGGGGAACCTCTAAGTGCCTTTTGATTAATCTTTTCCTTTTTTTGTTACTGCCACCCTGGCAGTCTTTAAAAGACCACTCCGTTATCCAATCTACAAAGGAAGCCAGGAAAGTGCTTCTGAAACTTGAATAAGGGCTTTAGAATGTGGCTAATATGTGCTCTTCTTTTCTTCCCTGGCCTGAATGAAGAAAACAGTTGCCCCCAAACTGGGTTGATTCCAAAGCGCTCCCGAGTTTGCAGAGAAGTATAAATTCTCTCAACTGCCTTACAGCCTCGAGGACAGCAAGGGTCAGGTTGGCTAATTTTAATTATATTCGGTTAGCATGTCTTCAAGCCCATAAATCTAAATGCCAATAAATTAATATATCATTCCGAGGGCCTGCCAGCCACGGCATTAAATCAGCTGCCCAGGGAGTGCCGTGCAGAATAGGGTGAACTCCCGGAAGCTCGAGCATTTCAATTTCACTGTATTAATCTGTCATTAACGGTGCCCTCAAGTCCCCATGTGCACACAAGCGACCCTGAACAGTGGCAACTTGCTGACTAAGAACTCGGCTCACCGTGCCCTTGGCTTCTGCACAGCTGTCCACCTCCAAAAGCCTCACCTGTGGGGGCCAAGACATTTGTCTCCACGAGCCTCATCTGGTTTCAGGAAGGGGGTGGTTGTTTTTATGTAGGGTGTTGAGTTAAGTTGAATTTAGGTGCATCTGACTTTTGTCCTTTGACATAAGGAAGGCTTTTATTTATTTGTTTATTTTGAGACAGAGTCTCACTATGTCACCCTCAGCAGAGTGCTGTGGCGTCACAGCTCACACCAACCTCAAACTCTTGGGCTTAAGCGATTTTCTTGCCTCAGTCTCCCAAGTAGGTGGGACTACAGGTGCCCGCCACAACGTCCGGCTATTTTTTTTTGTTGCAGTTGTCATTGTTGTTTAGCTGGCCTGGGCCAGGTGCAAACCCGCCACCCTCGGTGGATGTAGCTGGCACCGTAACCACCGTGCTATGGGTGCTGAGCCATCAGGAAGGATTTTAAAACACCTTTTACACTCAGGCTGGGAAGAACCTGGAGTTTCAGCAGGGCTGGCCTCAGGTTGGCAGGTGAGGTGCTGGATCACGTGTGAGCCACCCCAGTTGCTACTGGAGTTCAGCTGTGCACAGCCAGTGTTGCAGCAGGGGGTCAGATAGCATCTGGTTCATGCACGGGCTGAGGTTGTATGGTAACCTGGTGGTCCCTGGTTGAGTGCTCCATCTCCACTCAGGCCCATGAGCAGGCTAAGAGCTCTCTCCAAAGGAGAGTGATTGTCTTCAGAGGACAACAGGCTTTGCCGCAGAATCCTAGGGATCTGCAGTAAGATTCACCTGTGGGGCCTGACGAGACCCCAGGCAGCATCCCTGTTGTCACTGTTTCAGCTGGACTCGAAGCTCCAAGCAACAGAAGAACTTTCACTGAAACCTGGACCTTTTGCAGAGTTTTCTCTTATTCTGGAGCCTGCTCAAAACTAGCAGCTGCTTGAGATGTTTGGTAAATGGGCTAGAGCAGTGGTTCACAACCTGTGGGTTGCGACCCCTTTTTAACAATGAAAACACATTGCGGCATTAGGAAGGTTGAGAACCACTGGGCTAGGGTAACACACCCAGATGGGGAACATGCTGTCTCTGAAATCTAAGTCCTCCACTCTCCACTGGGTGCTCTGCCTCACATTTGATGGCGGGAGGGACCAGGTGTGGCATTGTGTCCTCCGAGTTAGGATAGCTCAGTATGCCCTAGACAGCGGGACTGCTGCGAGTCTTACTGAAGTAGAAGCACGCTGAGTCTCTGTGGGATTTATTTCCCACTTTCCAGCACATACACGTTTCACCAATATGTCCAGAGTTGTTGGTATTTCTTATTCATGAGGGTCAGTCTGCATTTCATGCATGTAATGGACCAGTTTGAGGCCTGCAGGAGATTCTACAGACCAAATTAGGAGAGAAGGCTGGGGAGTTGATATATCCCTTAGATGGGACAGTCAAGGGATATTATTGGCCTTGCCAACTAAAAGTAAATGTCTGGTAGCCTTTACTAATAGACAAAGAGGGTAAGAAAGAGCAAAGGCACTTACCAGATCAATAGCTGCATACCCAGTACCACGACCTGTGTTAATTTGCCGAAGCAAGGAGCCTATGAGTGGAATAGCAGTCACAGATGGAGTCAACAGCTGGTGAAGCTTATGATAATCCCCGGCCATGCCCTAAGACCCATCTGTCTTCTGCACGGGTCACGTGGGCAAGATGAACGGGGAGGGGGTGGGCATCACCACCTGCGTGTTCCTGCTCCTCCTCTCCAGGAGTATGGAATTGCTTCCGCTTTTCTATATTTTTAGGTAGAAATAGTGTAGTGGATGTCACTTGGGCTCTCCTACCATCACAGCCTCATCCCACAGGTCAGGGAACAGCAGGGGACGTCTGCCTGCTGCTGAGTGGGTGTGTTCCCATTACAAGTTCGAGAACTGGGGCAGTAATCACAGGATGGGTCTGAGGACCCACAAAATCTTTGGAGAGGTGGACCTGAGCTAGAAGCCTCTTGATCACCTGACCTCTGTAAGTCCTCCAACTGGAGGGTCACAGTGACGTTTGGGGTCTCCTGATACCCAGCCAGTGTTTGGTAGTCCCTGAAAGGTCTGACGATTTCCTTTACCCCACTGCCTGGTTACCCCGCTAAGTGAGCATACGTTCCTTTGGGGGAAGGCTGGGACAAAGATTGACAGAGTAAATTGTTTTTGAAATTTCAGATTAATATGAGGATACAGATGATTAGGTTACAATGTTTGTGTTGTTAGGTGAGGTCCCTGTTGTAGTTGTGTCCCACACACAGGAGGGGTGGCAGGTACCCTAACCTTGTGCCCATTAGGTGGGAACACACCTGTCCCTCTCCGTCTTTCCATTTCCTCATCCCCCCTCCCCTCAAACTGAATTAAACTGAGTTCCTCTCGTGTGAGCATGCATCAGCTCATCTACTGGCTTCGTATTAGTGTTGAGTACATTGGATACTTGCTTCTCCATTCTCGTGAAACTGTGTGCATTTTTGTCAGTATAGTGGGGTCCTTCCTTAAGGTTCCTGGCTTCCTCTTAATTCAAGAGGCTTTGTGTCTCTTCCTTGGATCATCTGGTTGATTGAGGTGATTTTCTGTCTGGTGAGTCAAATCGGACCCTGTTCACTGGAAAGAGTCCTTGGGACTGCACTGTGAGAGTTCAGTGGGCTCCCACCTGTCTCTCTTCTAGGGACACTGTCAGAGCCAGCCAGGGCTCAGGCCCCTGCCGTGCAGCAGGCTTTTCCAATTGCTGCTTTGGATCCCCTGCCCATTTTTTCCCTGAGCCTGACACAAGAGGTTGCCTGGGATCTGGCCTCCAACCTCTCCGTTCAGCCTCAGCTCCCTCTCCTCCCATTTCTCACCCCGGGCCTGTCCTTGAGCTGTCCCTATACCCACGTATTCTACCCACTCTCTGTGATTTGATTCTGTGAGAGGGATTCTCTGGGTGCTCCCAAGACCTTTCCTCTATTCCTCTGTCCCTGTATTTGACCCTGGCGTTTGGCGCTTGCCTGTGTGCTTGCGTCTTCCCCAGCTGGCTTCCCTTCCTGGAGAGGGCCGTGTGCGACTTAGCTTTGCCTTCCCAGTTCAGGGCCAGGCGCCTCGCTAGCACACGGCGAAGGTTTGTTCAGTGGTCCAGAGGACAGCTGTGGACATTCCAGTGCATGAGATATGAAAGTTGCATTCTCAACTTTCACTTAACACCCTCTCCAGTGTGCATAACCAGTCAGCAAGCCTGTGTGTACCTTGCAGATTCTTTTCCTGTGTGCTTTTGACAGCCTTTGCTGTCTGTCAACGTCATTCCCCATAAACTGTCCTAATTTATAAGTCATTTCACTCACAAGAAGCCAGGAGAGGTAGGAGCATCATAGGGTGAGGGGGTGCAGGTCGGCATCTTGTAAAGCTGTTGTGTTCATGCAGAATGTCAGGGAGGGGCTGCTCCCCTGGCGGGGGCACGGATTGGCTGAGCAGGAACTTTAATTAAAGGCAAAAAGTTGGCACTCCCGGGCTTCATAGTTCTCCCCAGCGCTGCTCTGCAGCCTCTGGAAGCTCCTGTGCCAAGCAGTGAATTATTCAACAGGACAAGGCAAGTAAACAAAGAAGTAGAAGAATTCACCTTAGCCCCGTGTGGTGTGCGGGAGGTGAGCAAAGAGACACAGCAGTGGCAAGAAGCATCCACCTTGTGCAGAAACAAGACTATTTACAATGCAAATGATTTTTAACACATCGAACCAAAAGCAAAAAGTCAGTGCACGTTTTCCCCTCTACTTTTGTTAGTCTGCTGTTTTATCTTTCTATCCATCCCCATTAGGGGCTAGTAATGTGACATATGTATTTATTTCCTTTTTTTTAGAGATTAGGGATTTACTCTTATTTTTAAGGTTATGTATCGAATGTCATTTCAGAAAAACACAGATGGATTTATTTATGTGTTGGGGCAGAAATTAAACTGAGAAAATGTGTTTATCTTATTCTAAAGTTCTTTTCAATATTTAATTCTAAAAGTTACATCAAGGTGGCAGGGGTCACTCATCTTAGACTTTTGGGGGAAAATTGATATTTTTATTTTGAAAAGGCAGGACATGTATTTCTGAGATTATTTTAGTAAGCAGATATGTTAGAATATCAAGGGAAAGCTCCTTTTTCAATCTATACCTTTTCCCTCCAGCTTTTCTCTTGCTCCTGAGAAATTCACACCTATACTCACCCACCTCCTAGAGCTAAGGTTAGGGCTGAGCTATGATGGGAGTGAGTGATGTGGCCAAGGTCGGGGGGTAAGGGAGCTACCGCATCTTGCTTCAAGGAATAGCTGTGGACAGTGGATCACTTTGGATACCTGCAATTTCTCTCTCTAGGTCCCCATCAATTAAAATAAACTCCTCACTCTTCCCTTTAACTTTGTACCCATCTTTCTACTATTGTTTCTACCTCGAAGGCTCTTTAGCAAATAATTGTGGATCCTCTCAATGAGAAACGGTCTTTTCTTAAACACTTTGTTTCTATCTTACACATTTTATCTCATTTTTTCATTATATTTTGTGCTATTTTGTTTACATACTTTATCTCTCTTTTGTTTACAGGCCACCAGCCACCTGACTGCAGGAGTCATGATGGGTTGCCCTTGTATGGTTGCCCATAAAAATTATTGCCAATAATTATAAATTGATGTCTTATATATGTTTAATGAGGGAGTGAATGAATGAATGGATAAAATCTCAGGTCTTAATATTCCATAAAAATGTTGGCTGCTACTTATTTATTTTTAATCTAACAATTAGCTCTGGGACATAGAAGCAGACGTGAATATTTATTACTTTTGTCAGGAATAAGCAACATTGCTATCTGCAGAGAGCCCTCACAGGGATGACCAACTTCAGTTGAAGGTACAAAGAAAGCATCATTTTGAGATGTGGAAAATAAGTCGTTTGGCTTTGCCCAAGGCTTGCTACTGTGTATCTTGGGGACCAGTCACAGAGACAAGAGCTTCTGGAGGGTATCATGGCCATAGATCCAAAGCCTGAGTGTACAGGAGCTAGAAATCTGTGTACACCAAATAGCATTTGTAAGGTGCCAGAGGCTGGTGTGCTACTGAAAATGCTCCAGGAATTCATTTGGAATTAGAATCGACTTAATGAGGATTTCATGCATAAGAAACAGCCCCTGGGCCAGGGGAGCTCAGCCCAGGAAGGGAGACAGAAGTGTTAAGAGTCTAAGTGGCCTCATGGCTGCAAGGACGGGCTGTGTCCTGAGTGTCCTGGAGCCCTGGTCAGCCGGGAGGAGTCAGGGCTGGCTTCCAGAGGTGTCATTACTTGAATGGAGAGTTGAAGGAGAAGTAAGAGTTAGCTAGGCAGATGAAGAGTGAGGACATCCTGGGAGAAGGAGACAGCACAAGACCCGGACCAATGACACCTCGGCAGTAATGGACACCTGGGTGCCCACTCTGGATTCTGAATACCGTGTCAATTACAAGGAAACAGTGCTCCTTAGGGAAATGGGGGTTCAAGGCCTGGAATAGAGAGAACACAGATTAGATTGAGACTGGGGCTTCTTGTGCAGACAAGAGAATGTTCCAAGAACATAGGGGCACATCTAGGGAGAAGGAGGAGGTACCCACCAGCCATCTAGGGGTCAAGTCAAGCCTCAAAGTAAATAATGATAGTGATGGATTATACCATAAAATGAAAGAATCTCTGAGTCCCTGCTAAATATGGGGAGGAGAAAAAAAATCAACTAATAAGTGTAGACTGTGTGGTGGAGCTGGCAGGACACTCATCGCACCGGAGCACCACATGATTCAGGGTGCAGTCATCAGCAGATGCCACACTGTGGGGAAAGTTTGATGATAATGGGCCACTTCCAGACTTTCAAAGTATCTCCCCACAAATTACGTACTAATTATAAAGGGAAAAAACAAGAAGTTTATTGTGGAGAAGTCTGGCAGATATCACCTTAACCAAATGATCAAAGTGAACGTCACCAGAAATGGAGCTAATCAGCAGCGTGTGTGCTGATGCGTGCTGCTGGCGCATTGTTCTGGGCTCTTCTGTCAGAAATGCATAAACTGATCTAATTAGAAGAAAACATCAGACAAATCCAAATTAAGGGGGATTTGTGGAAGATAAGCTCTGTGTTCTTAAAAATGTCAATATAATAAAAGACAAGAAAGGCCTAGAAATTATTCCACATTAAAGGAGGCTAAAGAAACACAAAAAGTTTGTGCCAAAAAGAAATATTACCTGAGAAAACTATTATGAGGAATGGGTGAAATTTGATAAGGTTATTACAGTAGGAAAAAATTATTGTATTAACGTCAAATTTCCTCATTCTGATAATTGCAATTTGGGTAAGTGAACATTATTATTATTCCTAGGATTACTGTGCTGAATCATTTAGGGGTAAATGGGAGTATTTTAAAATATTCAGCAACGTATTTTTAAATATTCAAATAGCTGAGAGAAAGAGAGAATAATGAAACAAAAAATAGGCAAAATGTTAACAATTTTTTAATAATATTCTTGCAACTTTTCCATAAGTTTGAAATTACTAAAAAAAAAATCTAGCTTTTGATGCCAAACTACCTGGATTTGAATCCAGGTATTGTCACCTACTGTGTGTTGGTGGGCAAGTTCCTTAACCTCTCTGGGTAAGCAGGGCCTGAGTTTTTCCATTGGTAGCATGAGGATAATAATAGCGCCCTCTTCAGGGCTGTGATGAGGTTAAGGCATTTAGACTTGTAAAACACACATGGGCGTCTGGCCCATGGTAAATGCCGGGCAGTTGGCTGCTGCTGTTGTTGGCATCTAAGAGATGAAATAATGGCAACATGGAAGGTGAGTCAGAGATTTCTCCTTAGATGGTCAGCCTGAGGACGCCAAGTGAGGAGGTGAGCCGTGCCTTGGAGGGCACCTGAACCCAGGCCCGAGGAGGACACTAAGTCAGTTCCGGGGGCGGGCATGAAATTGGTGTGAGACCAGGTTCCCAGTTCCTGTTGCTCTGATGTGCCCCTATGTCTGTTCTGCAGGTCCAGGAAGGGAGAGGGGCTGGCTGGGGAAGCCCTGTCCCTGATGCCCCTCCTCTGTCCCACCCGGTGGGCTGTGTGCCCTGGGATTGGCCCCTGGGTCATGCCTGAGCAGCAGCTGTTGTGTTTGGGAAATAAAGATCCTTTGGCTACCACCAAATGCTGGGGTCTGCCACTGGTCCCATGACAGCAAGAATAAGACCCCTCACTGCCTTTGGGTCTGCCACTGTCTAGTCTGTGATCCAACCTGCTGAGATGTTTGGGAGGAAAGATGGATCAGCTCCTATGAGTTGTGCTGATGTCATGTCACAGAGCTTGTTGAGGACCCTCCTGTCCAGGTCTCCAGGAGGAAGAAACAGCATATCCTCAGGAGCTTGGAGGCCAGGGTGACTGCAGGGGCCTCAGGAGCCTGGGGGAAGGACAGAAAATGCTCCTGGCATGAACTTTCTAGGATGAACTTTGTGCACTGCTTTGCGAAGTCATTTTAACCAACTTGTGGGCAAAGTATTATTTTCACTTTTAAGCAAAGAAGACTGAGCCTAAGTGCCATGGGTAATATTACATGTCAATGTGGTTGGCCGCAGAGCCTGGATATGTGGTCAAAGATTATTCTGAATGTTTCTGTGAAGTTGTGTTTTTGGTTTTGATTAGCATATGTGGGTGGGCCTCATACAATCAGCTGAAGGACTTAATTGAACAAACACTGACTTCAGAGCAAGAAGGAATTCTGCCAACAGACGCCTCCAACTCTTCCTTGGGCTTCCAGTGCTGGCCCACAATGCAGATTTTGAACTTAATCAAGCCATCAAAATCAGTCTCTTAAAATCCTTCTCTCTCTCCAAAGAATGCACACACACATACATGTGCAACACAGGACATATGTGCACACATACAAGTACCCACGCACATGCATGTGCACACACAGACGTGCACACATCCACACACGCTCTGTTGGCTCTGTGTCTCTGGTGAGTCCTGACTAATTTTCTCAGATGATGTGTGATGCTCAAAGACAGGTGATTCTATGAAGCCAAGAAGTTTGAATCTGGGCAGCTTGAAACCCTCTTAGCCATCCTGGTCCACAGTAAACTTTTGACTGACCCTTCAAGACAGAAGAAAAAGGAAAGAAAGAAAAGATCAGATATTTAGTCTATTTAGTCGTGATCAAAGATTCCTCCTTTTTTCTGAGCTATTGTTTTCTTTCTCTCAGTGCCAAAATGTCCTTTCCTTGGAGAAATGATTCTATACTTCACAATCACTGATTTTTTTAATGTCCTAATTTAGAAAATATAACAAGTTTAAAATCTTTCTGATATACCCATTTAAAAAAATTTCACAGGTCTCTCAATAAACACTCTTGGGCCCCACCATCCATTGGCACAGTTCCTGTAACAAATATGCCCAGGCGGTAGGGTATTTCAGCAGTAGAGTTGGGCAGGGCGCAGGTGCACTCCAGTCCCAGTGGAGGAACAGGGCATTCGTGCTCCAGGAAGGTACAGGTAGCAGCAGCTGGAGGCTGCCCAGGAGGGCTCACAACCTCCCCAGTTCTCCCCATCTCTCCAACCAGCATTGTGCATCGTGGGCCAAGACTGCTCCTGCTATTGGAAACAACCCAGCTGCCTCAAGTAACTTGTTCACCCCTCACAACGCACTTAACCTCTGGTGTTGAATTCTTCCACTAGCATATCCAGAAAGGATGTGCCCTGGGATTGTTGCTCATGAAGGGCTCCCTGCCAGGCCCTCCTCCATAACAGCTTTATGTTCTCTACCTTCATCTTCTGTTTTGTCTCTCGAGATGTCCAGGCCTTGCCTACCTTCAGAATCGGGGGACCCCCGCCACACCAGGGTCTGTAAGCATTACATACCTCACTCATAGTCTGTTCTAGATTGGAGGACTGCTCCTCTGGCCAGCAATGTGGTCCCTGGACTGACGATCAGTTCTGGGGTCCAGACACGTGAATGGGCTGACAGGCTGTGTGACCTCCTGCAGGTCCCCTTAATTCAAGTAGTGGTTAAAATATCTTCCCCAAATATGTCAAGTATGGCCAAGTGAAAACCAAATAATAAAAATGTATTTCCTTCTGATTCAAGTCTTCTTTTCTCTTTTAATTTAACTGATGGAAATATTCCTGTACCACCCCTTCTAGCATCCTAAATGCCACTATGACTGAGGATTGTCTTTCTGTGTCACCATGATTGTGCTGGCTGACCTTGGACATTTCTGGCTGGGGGATGCTCTGATTGTCCTACAAGGACTTAGGCTGAGTGTTTTTTTTCTCAGCAGTTTGTCTTAAAACCCTGCCCTTCCTGGGGAGTCAAAGTTACGTGGAGGTGGGGTTTGAACTCCTAAAATGTTATAGAGAAGAATGTGCATTCAGAGCTTGGCACAGACCCAGTAGGTGCCAGGCACTGCAGGTGGGGATGCAGCAACAGCACCAGGAAAACCATTGAGGCAGGTGGGATGTCAGCCTGGGGCCACTCCAAGGTCAAGGGGCTGCAGCAGGTTTTTAAGGTTTTCCACTCCAAGCATCGGGGTGTGTTGGGTGCACTAAAGAAGCGAAGACATGGACACGGGTAACTTTTTGTTATTGTTGCTTCTTCCCAACCCTTGGCTACATTTGTCCGCAGTTATTTGCATGTTTGTGGGGACAGACCCCTCCCCACAATGACCACCACCACCGCCATCACCGTGCTTTCCATCCCATGAATCTATTGTGAACTGGAAACAAAAGAAATAGAACGTTCTCGTAAAACTTTGTTTAACCCAGGAAGAACTGGGCTTTAAATGAGAACTGAGGATCTTTACAACCCTAAGTTCCTGAATTTCAGTTCATGGCACTTATGACAACAGCTGTGTCTGCTCACAGGCCTGTGCTGTTAACTGGGAGCCCTTTTCACAGCCTCTCCACTCTCTGCAACACTCATACCACTGAGCAGGACCCTCGGCCAGGACCACTGTGCATGTGAAGTCATTTAATCCCCTCAACAGCCTTAGAGGATGGGCAGAGTTAACCACGTGGAACATGAGGAAGAAGGCTTGAGGAGGTCATGTGCCTTGTTGGGGTCCCACGGCCAGTTAGTGATGGAGCAGGATTTGATCCAGGCCTTCCTGGCTATGAAGCCCTTTCACATTGTTTCCAATACTTCCGGGGCCTGCACATGCCTGCCAGGCTGATATTCCAAGTGGCAAAAAGCCTTACAAAAGATTGAGGACCTTGCCACAATTCCAAATAAAGCACCATGCATCTCAGTAAATTGTCTTGATCTCCTGCCATGATAAATAAATAAATACACTGATAGATAAATAAATGGAACCCAGTTTTGGAAAACAATTTGGAAGTATCTTTCCAACAAAAATCTGTGCCTACGTGCTCCAAAAGCTGTATTCTCATGTGTACTTTCTGGACAATCTTCAGTATCCTCACACCTGCAATAGCCAAGCATCCATAAGGAGGAGAGTGGAGGTGTGAACTGTGTCCTCACGGGAGATGCTGCTCTCAGTGGGAATCAGCCAGCTGCAGCTTCCTACATCAACAGGGCAGGACCTGATTATCCCCATATTGCTCCATCTTTGCACTGTGTATCTTTCCTACCAGCCTGGGACCTCCTTGAAAAACAGCTCCTCTTGACTGGGTCAGGGGTTAGGGCGCTGACCACATGCACTGGGGCTGGTGGGTTCAATCCTGGCCTGGGCCTGCTAAAACAAAAACAAACCAAAGAAAACAGCTCCTCTTTTTCTTATTTGTATTTTGGATTTATTCCCTACCATCACCTTTGGGAGTGTATCCTGATTCTCAACTCTCTGACTTAGTTGACTGTTCCTTTCCTCTGTCTCCAACAGATTAAATTCATCTTCCTACTTTATTTATAGGACAGTATTAAATTTGTTACTTCTCTATTCCTTGGGGCTGAAACTAAGTCTTTTATGTTTGTAATGCTTGGCCTGCAGGGACTGACCCTAGGGCAGAGTTTGATAGATGTTCATTGAACAAATGAATTGTGAGTAGAGACAGCCCAGTGCCTGGAAGGTGGTAGGGGAGCTAGAGAGGAATCTAGGAAGGAAGAAGACATCATTGACAAGAAAGGTCTGAGAATGCTCAAGAGGTTGACTTTCCAAGGAAGGACTGAACTCTGATTCACCTTGTGAGGTCCCTCTAGAGGAGGATGATTCCTGGATCTCAATATCTAGTGTCAAGAATGAGCACTGGTGCCCAGATGATGATGGAGTGATCACAAACACAAAGCAATCACCATTAACATACATTTATTACAGAACGAAAGTACACAAGCTATATGGAAATACATCTCTAGAGCCAGATGAGCCCCTCTCCACAGTGGAGAAGAGAGACCCAGAGTGGAAACACAGACCGCCATTTTTTTTTTTTTTTTTTTTGTGCTAGTAAAACTTTATTCCTGTCTTTATAAAAATAGGCAGTGAGCCACATATGGTCTACAGGTTGCAGATTGCCAACCCCTGGCCTTGATAAATTTAAAATTTTGTCTCTATATCCAAAAATTTGCTGCTCTAGAAGAGGTTAAAAGAGAAGACTTAACAGCATAGGACTACCAGATTTGTGAGTTTTACACAGACCACCTTTTATAGACTAACTAGACTGCCTGATTTGTCTCGCCTTTCCCCAGCAGGATTGGCTATTGCTTCCTGTCTTTGGTGTAATTGACAGGTTGGGGTTAACAAGATGTTGGGTTCCTAATGCATGCCTCCTTCCTTGAACCTTCTCCAGGAACCAATGGAGGTGAAAGTTTGCAAGTTTAATTATATGATAATAGATTCAATGGGCCCAGGTCAGTATAAGGTCACTAGGAGATCCTCCTTATCGGTTTCAACTGGGAAACAGCCTCAGCCTCAATTTCAGTCCTACTCCCTGTCCTTAAACATACCCCTTAATCTTCTATCTTATCTGGGAGAGAAACTGGGGGCTGCCAGCATGTCTCCTCTTAGGCCCAGCCATTCCTGCTCTAACTGTCAGAGAGAGAAGCTGGGGGCTGACCAGTCACATCTCCTCACAATGTGGAAAGAGATGGGGGTTGAGACTATATGTCTTCCCCCTCAGTCATGCAGTCACAGAGGGCAGGACAGCCCATGAGCAGTGGCAGTGCCAACACCAGCAATGGAACTGCCTTTACAGGCTGCCTCCTCCCTAGTGGTGTAGGCCTTCCTCTGCATGAGCCTGTTGGTAATATGGAGCCTCACAATCTCTGCTGGGCTGTCTTATTCTGTCCCACTGCCTCACATGGATCTTTGAGGTCCATTGTCATACTGACCCAGTAGGTTCACAAGCTGGTAGTTTGGAAGCTGTTCCTAATACTTAAAGAAAGGAATTCTGTGAACTTTACTAAATGATAAGGGAAAAAGAACTAATTAATCAAAATTTCCTTTGAAGAAAAATGCCACTTAGCTCATGTGGCACCCATAACTCTGTAATATTCAAGTGAGCACTCTCTCCATACTCCCATGACCAGTACTCTCCCCTGCCAGAAACTGAAGATGAGACATTTGGCTTGAATTTCTCATAGCTAAGTTATCTTTTGCTGCATAAGAACCACTTCAAAACTTGGCAAGTTGCTATAAAAACTGTTTTAAGTACTTAAAGTTCTGTGGGTCAGCCATTTGGCCTGGGGTCTGTAGGAGATAAACATCCCTTGCTCAGACATGGCAGTTCGCTTCAATGTGCTCCCCCAGGAGATTGATTCTGAGAAGCATTTCTTTAAAGATCGAGCTTCTGTACCATCAGGGGTCCAATGGGAGGCTCTTCTGCCCATCTTGCCTAAGGTCACATGTACATATGGCAGCACTCGCCAAGTGACTTGACTAGAGCCAGATGGTCACAGAAGTCTTCAATCATATATCTGGCAGTTGTTACTGACTATGGATTGGGTGATTTAGGGGATCTCAGCTGGGTAGGATCATCTCTGTTCCATATGGACTCCTATCCTATAGGAAATTACACCAGACTTTTACATGGCTGTCCCTGGGATGTATTGCAAAAGAATGTGAGTAGACACTGCAAAGCCTTTGGAGGTCTAAGCTCAGAAGTCACAGCATCACTCCTTCCACACTCTTTTGGTCCATGCAAGTTTTGTGGCCAAGCCAGGAGTCAGTTTGAGAGGTCACTACTCAAGAGTATGCACCAGGGAAAGAGCATAATGGAATTATCTATCACAGAAAGAAAGTACAGGGGCCATTGCTTGCTTGCCCTACATACCAGTGCTCAGACTGTTGCCATGAAATGAATATCTTCTTCAATTCCCACCATCTGAGAAAATGCTAAGATCTTGGCAATTTCCCAGAAGTGAGATAAGCACACTCTAGGAGGAGTGTGGATTAAGGTCCACTAAGCTCTATCTTCCATCAGCATGGAGACTGGATCAGGCAGGTATGAATCTGTAATTAGGACAAGAGGTCCTAGGGTGATATAAACATTTGTGAGTCAACAGAACACAAATGATGTCTAAAGACACAACAGGTGTGTGTGAGCATAATGGAGCATTCCTAAAGTAAGAGATCAAAGACTTAAGGAGAAATCAGCTATGGCCAATGATGTAGAAGGAAAATAAACTATGTTATCCTGGAAGTAGAGTATGAAAAACATAGCCAGAAGGAGAAAACCTCTTTGTGAAATGGCACTTATAACTCAAATAACAATCAGAAACTGAACTTTTTGCAGGGCAAAATCTGCGCTAAAGTCTAGATGACTTTGTTTTTGGTGATGAAGTTTTAGATATAACACCAAAGTAACAATCCATAAAATATTGAAAATTTGGACTTTATTACATGGAAAAATCCTGCTCAGTGAAAGATATGGTTACTAGATTCAAAAAACAAGTCACAGAGTAGGAGAGAATAATGCAAAACACATGTTCCATAAAATATTTATATCCAAAATGTATAAAGAATCCTTAACATGCAATCCAATTAACTCAATTTAATTAAAAAAATGGGTGAAAGATCTGAACAGACATCACACAAAAAGAAAGAAAATGAGAGAGAAAGAGAGATGGAAATAAACTTATGAAAAAATGCTCAATATCTATTTTTTTGTTAGGGAATTGCAAATTAAAACAACAATAAAATACCCTTACACATAGTGGAATGTCTACTATGTCTACTACTAATTCAAAAAACTAACAACTCTCATTCATTGCTGCAGGAATGCAGAAGGTTAGAGTCATTTTGGAGAATAGTTTGGTGTTTTCTTAGAAAGCTGAACATAGTTTTACCACAAAATCCAGAAGTATTTACCAGTTGTGTTGAAAACTTATGACATGAAAACCTGCTCATGAATGTTTATAGCTAATTTATTCATAATCAACCATACCTAGAAGCAACCAAAGTGTTCTTTAATAGGTGAAGGATAAATAAACTCTGGTATATAAATAAAATGAAAAGTCATTTAATAATAAAAAGAAATGAAATATTAACCTGTGAAAGACATGGATGAATCTTAAATACATAATGATAAGTGAAAGAAGTTAGTTCTGAAAAAGCTACATACTGTCTGATTCCACCTATATGGCATTATCAAAAAAGAAAAACTAGGAAAACTATAGTAATAACAAAAAGAGAAGCAGTTTCCAGGGATTGACTGGAGGAAAAGGGTTAAATAAATAAAATATGAGAGTGAAATATGCTGAAATGGTGAATATATAGCATTAAGCATTTGTAAAAACTCTTAGAAATTTAGAGCATAAAGAATGAAACCTTAATGTAGGCAATTTTTTTTGCAGTTTTTGTCTGGGGCCAGGTTTGAATTCACCATCTCTGGTATATGGGGCTGGTGCCCTATTCCTTTGAACCACAGGTGCTGTCCTATGCAAATGTTTTTAATGATCATTTAGGATGCCAAGGGATCCCAGGATACAAATGCAGACTATGACAAAAGAATTTGTCTCTGTCTTACAAATGTATGAAATAACCTCACTGAAGGGGATGCGGAGGAAAGATGCTGCCCTTGGAAGCTTTGGAAATGAGTGGAGTTTGTAAGACTAAAAGCAAAACTAAGCGTACATAAATTCTAGTTGATAAAGCACTTCCCCCATGGGGCACTCATTAACATTAACAATTCTATTATCACTGTATGCACATATTGGAACTGAACCATTAAGTAAAAGGATGAGAGTTGGAGGGAGCCAGGTTTCTCACTGTTGGAGTAGGTGGTTATAAATAAGCAACAGAAGGGGATAGAATGAGCCATGTGACCATGGATTTGAGTCAGAGAATC
Source organism: Otolemur garnettii (assembly GCF_000181295.1). Lineage (NCBI taxonomy): Eukaryota > Metazoa > Chordata > Mammalia > Primates > Galagidae > Otolemur > Otolemur garnettii. Next base: position 2,957,670 of record NW_003852568.1, read on the forward strand.
CGAATGATCTCATGATTACCTTAATATAGATACAGATGGCCACATACAGAAATAGAATACAGGTGTGTACATTAAAATGGACAATGACATCCAGGAGCAATGAGCACACCTAATGCCCACATCTTGGTTTCTAATACCATCCTCTGATAAAAGAAACTGGAGCTTCTTAGATAAATGGCTAACTTTCAGAGTAGGATGGGAACAGTCTATAGTTCCTAAATCACCTGATAGTGCTGCAAAGTAAGAACATGCAAAAAAAAAAAAAAAAAACAAACACACAACACAATACATACACACACACAAATCCACAATGATGGAGATTCATCAAAAGGGCACAAGAACCAATCAAAGAGTTCCCAGTACACAAATCTACAATTTAAACAATAAAATAGCAGTGTTAGATTTTTAACCGAAAGCATACAAATATCCAAATTGATATGAATGCATGCATAGATTAAGAAATAAATGGCAAATAAAAGGCAAATATCCCATGGGGAAGAATTCAAATCATTTATGTAGAAACTCATTTCCCAAGGAGGCGGAGAATGACTCCCAATGCCTTGCATGTTAGCTGTAGGTAGTGACTTCCTTTCAAAAGATACATCATAGAAACAGAAGAGGAGTGGAAAAGAATAACTTTTACAGTGGAGAAATCTGATAAATGCTACCTCAGTATTGATGCTGATCAATGTCAACATCAAAGTAGTAAGTCATGTTGATAGAATGTTACCTTGATATGATGTGTGAAAATTTCATTTTACCTCTATGTGCCTCCTCCTCCAAACCCCAGTCTCATCATGAGACAAGCATCAGACAAATTCCAATAGGGAGACATTGTACAAAATGTAAAACCCCTACTTCTCCAAATTGTCAAGAGGATTAAAAACAAGTAAACTCTTAGAAACTGTCACAGATCAGAAGAGGCTAAGAGAAATAGAGGGATAGATATATTTTGGGCATGAGACAGAAAAAGAACTTTAGGTATAAACTAAGGCAATCTGAATAATACAAAAAACCACTGAATAAAAAAAAAGACAACTTTAAAATGGTAGGAACATTTTGCTGTCCCATAATCACTCCAGCTTGGTGGCAATCTTGAAGATAGCAGCCTTCATTCAGTGTGACACCCAGGTCCCTAGTTCAGAGAGAGCAGACCTATTTCTAAATCATTGCATTTTTTTCTAATGGGTCTGGGGACTACCTAAAGGCTTGGCATACGGTGTTTGTTTAGCCTAACCCAGAAGTCACTCAATGCATTAAAGTGACAAAAATGCTCAAACACATTATAAGTCACATGAAAAATAGCATCCCCCTTTGCTCTTGGGGAGGAGGCAAGATGTCTGACTGGAGCCAGCTTTACACAGAGGCTCCTGTCCAGAAGAAGAGTTAAAGGATAGAAGTTTAGCTATAAGCTGATGGTTTGGAGCTGAGCCAAGAGAGAAGATTGAAGAGCACACATCACCCCTGCTGAGATGAGCTGCGACCCCAAGGAAACAAATAATAGGTACAAAACCCATCGCTAAGTGGATGGGAGTCACTTCCCCCATAAGAACAGCTTGCAGTATACTTTCTACAAACAAGTGAGCAGAGTTCAGATTTCCTCCTATTTTATACCATGGGAAAAACCCTCTGAAAACCATAAATCCTTCCCCAGAGAGGACCCACTAGTGTGCCATGGCATTCTCCCACCAGGCATAAAACTGAATATACACTCTACTTGCCATTCTGAACTCCTAGCACTCCCCTCCACTCTCACCTCATGATCCAAAAGCCTGTCCCCCATGGAGTTCAGATTCTTGGACATTTTCTTGAGAGGTGTGGACAGAGCATGGGCTGTTACAAGTCTGTGCTGAATTGGCAGCACAGATGTAAAGCAGGGATGTAGAGTGAGGGAGCCATACAGGAGAGGGAGAGATAGTGCCTTGCAGTGTAGAACAGTAGTGACAGTGGGGGGAACAATAGGGCTCACAGCCCTGGTGATGTTTTGGAGAAACACTTCCTGCTTCTCTTAGCAAGCAGAGGGAGCCAGGCCTCTGCTCTGGTGGTGGCCACAAGAAAAACAGATCTGCAATGGAAATGCAGGCCCCTGGACAAAGGGTATGCCTGAGGTGGTACCTGCCCTGGCAGAGCTTGGCGGGGACAGAGAATAGAATCTACTGTGCGTGCACAGAGACAGCATACTCCCGGGGCAGGGCTGAGTCAGAATTGCTGCTTTTGTGAGCCTAAGATGCAACTGGCCCCCAAGGGAGCATAGCTGGGGCAAAAGCAGGTGTGGCAGCAGCATCAGCCCAAGGAAGGGCAGGAACTGACAGCCGTTTGTGAACTCTAACAGCACCTGCCTCAACACAGAGTGCAACAGAGACAGAGATGCCAGCTCTGTGAGAACTGGTGCAGTAGCAGGCACAGGGAAGGACTGAGTCACAGTTTCTGTGAACAAACAGCACTTGGCACACAGAGGAATATAGCTGGGATGGAAATGCAAATTCTGCAAGAATATAAGTGGCAGCAACATCAATCAGGAGTGGGGTTGGAACTGAGTGAAACTCCCCAGCCTCCATTAAGTACCAAAGTCAGACTTTAACTCCCCCTGCCACCTGGTGGCAGAGTGTGGTGGCCTGGCCGAGGAGACATACATCTCTCAGTGACTCAGGCAGGCACAAACCCCTGGTGCATCTGCTTATTGGAGAGAATTGGGTCACAGCCCTGTGGGGTTACCAGTGACTGGGTGTGACAGAGGTGCAAAGTGGGGAAGGAGACACCAACCTTCCCGGACTAATTCATTTGCTGGGTGGGCCCTTCTGACTCCATGGAGCACCAGAGTGAGTCATACTCAAGATGCCAGCAGACCCCTGTTATCTAGTTGCTAGAGACCTTTTGAACTCTCCCACTTGAAACTGGGTGCTGACGGGAATAATTGATTTGGAACTCTTGACCTGGGCCAATCACTTGAGGACCATCCAAGGTGGTAGCCTGGTTGTGTTGTTGTGGGAAGGTTTGATTTCCCTTTTCTGGTTGTTGTCCATGGGGAGGAGGGTATCTTACTTGCTTGTATTTCTCCACAGTGGAGACTTCAACCCAGTTTCTGATTCACTAGGAGTGGACAGAGACCAGTGAAAACAAGACAGAGCCACTTAGTCTCACCACACCAAGCAGGTCTCCAGTGTCTCAGGCCATAGTACTGTATGGGTCCCTTGCAAAGCTGTAGGGGAAAAGCTGTAGTCACCAGTCCCAGCTCTTGGGCAAAGGTCTGGTTAATCACTACTCCAGGAGCCCCCAATCCAATTTCACCTTATCTGCTCATCTAGCCAACTGGTATAAAATAATGATCAGGAGGAATCAGCAGGAAAACTCTGGCAACATGAGTAATCAGAGTTGAATAACTCCCCCAAGGAACTACAAGGCAGACACATCAGAAGATCCCATTCATAAACAAATGGCTGAGATGTCAGAAATTGAATTCAGAATTTGGATTGCAAATAAGATTAACAGAATGGAGGTAAAGTTGGAATTAGAACTTCAAGGAGCATTTCAAAAGTTATCTTAAGAATTCAGTGAATTCAAAGACAAAATTAGCAAAGATTGTGAAACATTGAGGCAAGAACTTGTAGCCCTTAAAGATCTGAGAAATACAGTAGAATCCCTCAGTAACAGAATGGAGCAGGCTAAAGGAAGGATCTCTGACATTGAAGACAAAGCTTTTGAATGCTCCCAAATGCTCAAAGAGGAAGAGAAGTGAAGGGCAAAAACAAATCATTCTTTCAGAGACCTCTGGGACAATTGGAATAAAACTAATATTCACCTTATAGGAATTTCTGAAGGTGATGAGGTTGTTTTGAAAGGTCCAGATACTCTACTCCAAGAGATAATCATGGAGAACTTCACAAACATGACAAGAGAATATGAAATTCAGATAGCAGACAGTTTCAGAACCCCAGCATGACTCAACCCAAATAAAGCATCTCCCAGGCACATTATAATTAAGTTCACCAAAGTTAATATGCAGGAGAAAATTCTGTGAGCAGCCAGACATAAGAAAACCATAACCTACAAGAGGAAGAATATTAGAATGACTACAGATCTCTCTGCTGAAACTTTTCAAGCTATAAGAGGGTTGTCATTGAACTTTAACCTCCTAAAACAAAATAAATGTCAACCCAGGAGCCTGTATCCACCTCAACTGAGTTTCATTTTTGATGGAGAAATTAAATACTTTAATAACATTCACATGTTAAAGAAATTTGCCATAACTAAACCAGCTCTCTAGGATATTCTCAGACCTATCCTCCATAATGTCCAGCATAATCCTTTACCACCAAAGTAAACTCACTCAGAAACTTTTGATCAAACTCCACCTTCCACAGTGGCAAAAGGATTAAAAATGTCCACTGGACTTTTGAAAAACTCCATACCTCAAATACTACCAGGCTTATCAATATTCTCAATTAATGTGAATGGCTTAAATTGTCCTCTAAAGAGGCAAGGTTTGCTGACTGGATACAAAAACTCAGGCCAGATATCTGCTACAACAAGAATCTCATCTTACCTTAAAAGATAAATATAGACTCAGGGTGAAGGGATGGTCATCTGTAATTCAAGCAAATGGCAATCAGAAAAAGCAGAGGTTGCAATTTTATTTTATTTTATTTATTTATATAAATAAGCTTTAAACCAACAAAATTAATACATTAATACACCCAACCAGAATGCACCTCAATTTATAAAAGAGACTCTAACAGATATGAGGAACTTGATTTCCTCCAGTACCATAATAGTCAGAGATTTTAACACCCCTTTGGCAGTGTTGGATAGATCCTCTAATAAGAAACTAAGCAATGAAATTTTAGAGTTAAACATAACCATTCAACAATTGGAATTTATAGACATCTATAGAACATTCCATCTTAAAAAGAACTTGTATCTTCTCGGACCATCATGGAATAAAAGTTGAACTCAGTAACGACAGAAATCTTCATACTCATGGAAATCTTTAACTTGAAGAAGGACTCAGTGGAGGCTTTTTCCTGTTCTAATTGTGCCTCTGCAAACCACCTTATTTCTGGGGTGGGATCCAAAAATGGGAGTCTCCATACCCCTTAGAAGAGGCTCTGAAACTTTCCCTTCAGTTCCCAGCCTCAACCATCTCTTCCCCACCACCTCACCTGGGGGAAAAGAAGGACATGGATCCCCAAGATAGTCATTCCCTGATATTGAGACAAAAGAGAATCTGCAGACAACTGAGGTTGGTGGGCAGACTTTTCTGTCCCCACCTCACAACACCATAAGCAGAGAGAGTCAGAAGCAGACTCCTCCAGTCAATAGATTAGGGCTGAACCAGCCGGCAAGGCAAGCCGGGGCTGGAGATGAACCCATGGATGAGAAAATGAGCTTCAGTGACAGAGTGAAATGGTTTGAGGGCAAAGGAATGAAGAAGTCAGAACATGTTTTGAAACTCAAGAGGTCCCAGGAGATATTCCAGGCAGAGGGGCTCTGCACTGTTCCAACCAATAGATACAGGCCAAACCTGTCCAAAAGGCAGGCTTGGGCTGGACATAAGCCCATGGATGAGCAAATGAGTTTCAGTGACAAAGTAAAATGGTTTGAGGAGAAAGGAATCAAGAATTCAGATCATTTCCCCAAACTCAACAGGTTTTGGGAGATATTCCAGGAAGAGGGTCTCTGTACCCCTGAGTAACAATCTAGTAACAACCTGATGACCAGCGAGTCAGAAAGCTCCCCAGTAATAAATGTGTTCCATCTCATTCAGGTCTGTGCTGATGACTTTGTTATTTGTTTTCTTCTGCTGGCCTTTTCTGTAGTTTGCTCTTCCTATCCTAGTTCCTTGAGATGTGGTATTAGGTGGCTAATTTGTGATCCTTGTGATATCCACAATATAGAAGGAACTGGAACAATTCAATGCTAAAAAACCTAATAACCCGATTTAAAAATAAGCAAAGCACTTGAATAGACATTTATCCAAAGAAGACAGACAAATGTCCAACAGGCATAAAATAATCATCAATGTCCCTAATCATAGAAAAATGCACAGCAAAACTGCAATTTCATGTCACCTCACGCTTGTTATCTGACCTGTTAGTATATAAATAAATGGTAAAAAGTGTTGGCAAGGCTGTAGAGAAATTGAAATCCTTGCACACTGTTAGTGGAAATGCAAAATAGCTCCAACATTACAAAAACAAGTTTGCAATTTTCTCAAAAAATTAAAAATGGAATTGGCATAAAATACAGCAATCTCACTTCTGGGTGCTGATCCAAAAGGACAGGAATAAGGAACTTAGAGAGACAGGCAGCCTCCTATTACACTGGCTACAAGAGCCAAGATGTGGGAACAGGGGATACTGGCCTCGAATGGATAAAGAAAGGGTGGTATGTTCAGACAGTAGAATACCATTCAGCCTCACAAAAGAAGAATATTCTGCAACATTTATGACCCTTGAGGACATTATGTTATGTAGAATAACCCAATCAGAAAGACAAATAGTGCATAATTCCATTTGTAAGAGGATCTCAAATAGCCAAATCCATAGAATCAGATGGGAGTGGTGGGTGTCCAGTGTTGAGGAAGAAAGAAAATGGGGACCTGCTAATCTATAGACATTAGTTTTAGTCAGTCAAGATGGATACACTCCAGATATCTGCTGAAGTACATAGCACCTATATAGTCAATATAAAGAAGGCAAATGTCATGGCAAATGTTCTTATTACAACAAGTTAAATAGATTTTTACATAAAGATACATAAGAACCAGGCATTAAAGTGATGGTAGACAGACGACCATACTGCTGTTTGTCAAAGGCCATATCTTAGAAGTGACTGCCTGAGTCATGCAGCCCGCCACACACTGAGGAGGGAGACCAGAGCCAGCCCCTCTCTGTGGGGCCCAGGTGCTGTGGGAGGCACTTTCCTGCCCACCTGAAGAGCTCCCTCCCCACCACTGATTCCCCTACCAGGGAAAGGCCTACACCAAACAACTCTCATCAGGGTCTGTGGCCACAGGGCTCAGGAGTGGCACTTTAGGCACAGGGAAAGAGCACATTTGAGAGCACAACCTCCTCTGGCTTCCCCTCAGCCTGCGGGGAGTACCAGTGCTCTGTGTACACTCTGTGCCTCTGTGTGGATCCAACCCACATCTTTTGGACTCCCACTCCCTGTCTTGACCACAGCACAGAGCCACAGAGGTAAAGGGTCTTGTGTGAGGCACACCGGGTACACTCTGTTCAGAAAACTCACCCCAGGCCCGGCCAGAGCACAGCCACCTATGTACAGCCTCATGTGCCAGGATCCAATGCAAGCTCTACTCCTTCCTGCTGTGTGACCTTGGCTACTATACTTCACTGCTGGGGCTCAGTATACCCAAGACAAATCAGGCATGGTGATGACATCAGGTCAGTCAGGAGGCTGTGAGAGTTGTTGATTTAGGGCATGGAGTTGGTCCCCACAGACCTCACCAGCAGCTCAAATCTTCTTTTGCTCATGTAGTGAACAGCAATGTGAGAGTTAAGACTCACATGTCCCTCCAGCTCAGTGGTTCTCAACCTTCCTAATGCTGCAATGTATTTTCATTGGTACAAAGGGGCCGTGACCCACAGGTTGAGAACCGCTGCTCTAGCTTAAATAAAAAACAATAGCCAGGTGTTCACATTCCTCTGTGAATCCCTAACAGTCACCAGAGAAGCTCCCCAACTTTTCCTTACACCTCTTCTGATCCCTACGGAGAATGGTATGTGAATCTTCACAGGCTGGTCCTGAGGGTCCTGATGTTTCTATTTATAGAAACATACAGTATAGGGCATACAGAGGGAAAGTTAGGATCTGGAACATGGGGATCAAGAGTCGAGGTTGGATCATGTGCTGGTTGGGCCTGAGGCTCCTCTGGGGCCAACGTCATAGCCACAGTCTCCCTATTTTCACCCAATACCTGTCCCCAAGTCAAAAAGCCATTCAGACCTTTTTGTCCCCCTGAGAAGACACTTTTCCTGACAAGTTTCACAATATTGGAGATCATTTCTCAGGTAAGTAACAGCCTGAAGCTAGGGAGCCACTTTCCTGCACTTCCCAAGCAGAGATCTAACTGCAGGATGGTGGTTCATGCTAAGGCTTTTGTTTGGGGGCCAGGATTCTCCATCAGGCAGCTGGTATTGGGGACAGGCTGGAATGTAGCCTTTCTGTGAAGGCTGTTGAGTCCTGGGTTCTTCCATTTTATTTAACAGCCATTTCAAGGGAGAACTGGTGGGGATGGAGGCGTCCTGTGCCAAGGCCTCTGTGAAGAGAAAAGAAAGAGCAGGCTTCCTGCAGGATTTGGTGTCCCAGCAACCTACACACCAGAGTGCATGGGAGGCAGCTTTGTTAGCCCCTATCCAGAATTCCCTCTCATTTGAGGCTGGGTGGTTTCATTAGGCCCAATCCATGCTTCCTTAGATGGTCACCAGACCAGATGTCACTAGTCCCAGTGTACTGTCTGTGACTGTGTGGAGTCACCGTCCAGCTCCCCACAACTGTGACTATCATGAGGAGGTCTGTAAACTTGGATACCAATTGTCCTCCCAAGAGAGATTCTGATGACAGAAAGGCTCTAAGTCAGGAAGTCTAAATAAGGGAAATAAGGAAAGGATGTCTGCCCTAGATCAGAGATTGTGGCTACCTTTTACTTAGGACATCACGCCTCTTCTCCCTGGACTTAAGCATTCTGTCGCCTCTTTAACTTTTTAACTGTGAGGTTCTTTTCTAGACCAGACCTCAAATTTGTACTTATAAAAACTAGGGCAAAGTTACAGAGAATGAGATCTCCATATGCATCCTCCAGCCTTACTACACTGCTGTCAGAAGTGGCCATTCCCATTAACTTCTGAGTTAGAGGGTTTAGCAAACTTTCTATTTTCCACACAAATGTTTGTAATTTGCTTTCACAAACCCTACCACAACTTACACAGACCATCTGTAATGTGTCTGAACTTTCTACCTTTGTCCCAAACTTTCTTTATCTAAAAGACATCTTTTATCCTTAATTATCTTCACATGTGTCTTTCCTACTGTTTCCTTTCCCACACAAACCCGTTCCTGTCTGTTTAATCCTTTCTTTGTGAAAATATGTTTCCCTTTTCATACCCTTTTCCTACATGTTCTTATTTAACCATTTTTCCACATGTATATATTGAATTAACCAACTCTGACTTAAATGAATTTGTATATATTTTCTCATTAACTATATTTTTCATATTTTTTCCATAACATATTCTGAGAAAGCACTTTGTTTTTTCTGTTTTTTTTTTAGTCAGGGCTGGGTTTGAACCCACCACCTCCGGCATATGGGGCTGGCGCCTTACTCCTTTGAGCCACAGGAGCTGCCCTCATAACACATTCTATTCCTTGGTACACCCATATACAGAAACACATCCGTCTAGTCATTCAGACTTTCCATCTCTAGTAATTTTAAATGTCAGTGAAAACCATACAAAACAGGAATCCAGAACTGTCCTTTACAAACATCTATTGCCAGCTATTAATTTTTATTTCTCCATTTTATTATTCTCTGACCTATGGAAACCAGACATTCCCGTCAGTAAGACCTTCAGAATTAAACAGATGAGCATTTGTACCAATAACTTATAAGACCTGGGTGTTGTCATCCAACCAACAATACCAGAAATTAGTCCTACCTAAAAAAAATTCCACAAACTCAAACCAAAATTTCCCCCAAGTTCCAATCATGAGCCACAAAAGAAAGTAATGTTTCTTTTTAGACTCTCTACCTTAGACATGTTGGTGAGGAGCCATTTCAGGGGGGATGCCCCCATCTCCTCTATGGTAAGCAGGTTCTTGTTGGCCATAATGGTAGGAAAGTGCCTAAGCCTGGCAGAGCACCACTAAGGCCCAATCTTTGTACCCTCCTTCTGCCCCATGTTAGCAAACCAATACTGGCCAAATCCAGCAACGTCAGAGTTAGTGAAGATGGAAATCACAAACACAAAAACGGAAGTCTTGTCGGGGAAAGATGGGACACAGCAATGCCAACGCTATCATACACACATCTTTTCCAGATGTGCTACCGGTAGGGCAACAGGAAGGCAGCAGAAAAGGAGCCAGTAAAACACTTCACCAGAGAAGCCCTAGAATATACACAGGGGCTGGGAATTGACCGTCCATCCTGAGGGCAAGGGAGGAAGGAGGGAAACAGAAGTTCTGCATGTTTGGGGAGAAATAAGGGAAAGGAACACCATAGAGACAGTACTGCTACGCAGCCCCAACAAAAACACAAACAGCCTCCCACACACATGAGTCTACAACCTAAAAGTACCCTCCAACAAATGCACAAAAAATCACCCGCCAACAAACACACAAAAAATCACCCGCCAACAAACACACAAAGAAACCATCATCTAACCTCAACAGAGCTAGAAGGGGTGAGAGAAACCTACAGGAAATTTATGGTTTCAGCACCAAAATATCTGTCTGGAGGAAGATGTTCCCTGGTTCTTCACTGCAAGGGTCAAGGATGAGCACTGGTGCCTAGGCTGCCACAGTGATAGCAAACACAGAGTGATCACCATCAACACAGAGTTGTTACAGAACAAAAGCACAGAGTGTAAGAATACCTCTCAACAGGGAGAGGGAACTCTCCCCAGGGCTGGGGAAGAGGTCCTGAATACCTTCTGACATAGGCTTACTAAGCCAAACGGTTTATCCTACCTTTCCCCAGAGAGGATCGGCTGTCACCTCCTTTCTTTGGGGGTAGTGACAGGCTGAGGTTTCAAAACAAGCCTCTTCTCAGTGTGTGTATTCCAGGAACCTTTCCTAAAAACACGTGGTGATCATAAAGTGCAAGTTTAATTACATGATAATGAGCCCGGTGTGCCCAGGTCAGTGCAAGGTCACTAGGGGCTCCTCACTGTCTGTTCCAACTAGGAAACGTGCCCCCCGCCAGTAATTTGGTTTCTAGTCCCTGCCCTAGCCACACCCCTACCCTTCCGTCCTATCAAAGAGAGCATTTAGGAGGCAAGGAGGTCTGTCTCCTCCCAGACCACGCAGCTGCCCCCACATCCAGGTCAGAGAGAGAAGCTGGGGGCCTAGGAGGCTTGTCACCCTCTGCCAGGTAGGAAGAGAATAGCCGGCTGAGTGTACAACTCCTCCCTCAGGCCCTGCAGCCCCTACGGGGTGGGGGTAGGGGTGGGGACAGGTCCTGACTGGCTGGAGTGGCTGCCACCCTCTTGGAGCCCCCGCTAGAGCTCCTCCTCTCCTTGGCTGTGGCTCCCACCTCCAGGGGCCACATCACACAGGGGCACACAGACTAGGAAGGCGCCTTCGTGGGTACCTGCTTCCTGGTGGTGTGGGCCGAGCCCAACACTCTTACCTTACACGAACCCAGATAAAAAACCTTTACTTACTTAGTTTCATGAATGTTGAATAGTGTGTTTTTTGTTTTAAATTCAGCCTCCACTTTGTTCAATCAGATTCAATTTGGCAAGAAGGCGCCACAGGTGATTGGTAGCGGCATAGCGGTGTGGCTGGGGCAGGGACTAGGAACCAAATTACTGCTCCACACGTGATTGCAGGGAACCTGTGGCTCTCCATCAGGAGCCTGTACTGTGGGGCCAGCCCTCTTTAGCGACCCTGAGGTGCGCCAGTCTGAGCCTTCCATCACAAGCTTCCCCTGGGAGATTCTAGTGGGCGTCTGGAGCTGAGAACTCTGCTTATGACAAAGTCTTTCATCTTTCAGGTGAGTTGGAAGGGCGGTGAGAGTCCCATTTCACTGCAGGATGTTCATGCACCTGCCCTGTCTCTGGGACTCCTTCTGGGTGTCTCACATTCCCTCCCTACTCTAAAGAGTGTCAGGGCATTTCCCGAGGACATCTGGTGACCAGTGGAGAGGAGCTTGAGGTGTTCACTGACTTCATCTAACTGTGGTGTCTATTTAAAGGCCATGGGAGGCTTTGGGAGAGCCTGCGGGGTACCCAGAGCACTGCTTTCAGACGCTCTCACAAGGTCATGTGTGGTGGTCCTGGGTCCCACTGGCCCCATCAGAAGCCTGGGGAGGCTGGTTCTTGGGGCCATCAGTCCAGTGTCCACAATGGAGCTCCGATCTCTGATGGGGAGTGAAGGGCTGAGGGTCCCTGAGGGCCCCTGGTGCCTGCTTGGATGGTTCTTGCCTTGTGGCTTTGGGCAAGTTATGCTGAGAATGGGCTCTGCCTTCAGGCTCACACACACAGTTCTGCTGGTCTCTGAGGGCCCTGCTGTGTTGCCTGCACTGATCCCCAGGCTGGGTGGGAAGGCTCATTTCCTGCCTGAGGCACAGATCATGCCCTGCTGTGGTCAGGGGTGGGCTAGTGTGCACTGAGCAGCAGAATCTCCAGAGAAGCAGCCCTGAACTGCAGCACCTGCTGATCCCTGGGGTGCAGATTCTCCCTCCGTGGTGCCTTCAGAGTTGGCCCTGTTAGCTGGGGAGCGTGTGGCTAGACTGAGCCACGGACAGATCCTCACCCCAGAGGCCCTCTGGACCTGAGCTGGGCAGGAAGCAGGACAGGAGACTTCATCTTCATTCCCTCACCACCCGCCTCTCTCCTCAGGTTTTCCCAGGACAGGTCCAACACCTGTTAGGAGACAAGTGATGTCTTCAGGCCTTCTCAGGGGACTCCATCTGGGTTTCCTTTGCCTGACAAGGTCTCTCTGGGCTCTGTTCCACAAGGCCCTCATCTCAGACTTGGCAGGTGGCCCCTCCTGTACCCAGGCTGGTGGGAACAGCACATCCACATCAGGATGGCAGGAGACCTTTTTGGGCTTCAGGTCCCTGCCTGTCCAGCCCTTCCTTTGGCTGGTCCAGTTGGCCAGGGATAGAGGTGGGAACTTGTGGCTGCCATGCCCTCCCCGAGCACTTATTCTGACCTCTGGCTCAGATGCAGCTTCTTCAGGGACTAGGTGGACCCACTGAAGGGTCTCTGCCTTCTTTCCCATCCTGCCTTAGGAGATACCCTCACTGAGTCTGGGGCACTGTGTAGGTTTTTATCCAGTTCCCTCAGCCCTTTCATGTGTGAGTTTTAACGGGGTTCCAAGGGGATATCCCAGTTCCCAGGACATTGCCCTAGAGGCAGTGTGGTGACCCACTTGTGTTCTAAGCCCTTTATCCTCACAGCTTCCTGACTGACTTGATGTCATCACCATGCCTGATTTGTCTTGGGTATACTGAGCCCCAGTGGTCAGGTATAGTAGCCAAGGTCACACAGTGGAAAGGAGTACAGCTTGCATTGGATCCTGGCACATGAGGCTGTGCACAGGTGGCTGTGCTCTCCTGGCCGGGCCTGGGGTGAGTTTTTTGAGCAGAGTGCACGCAGTGTGCCTCACACAAGGCCCCGTGTAGCTGTGGCCAAGACAGGGAGTGGGGTCCAAAAGATGTGGGTTGGATCCACACAGAGGCACAGAGTGTACACAGAGCACTGAACCTCCCCGCAGGCTGAGGGGAAGCCAGAGGAGGTTGTGTTCTCAAATGTGCTCTTTCCCTGTGCCTGAAGTGCCAGCCCTGAGCCCTGTGGCCACAGACCCTGATGAGAGTTGTTTGGGGTAGGCTATTCCCTGGTAGGGGAATCAGTGGTGGGGAGGGAGCTCTTCAGGTGGGCAGGAAAGTGCCTCCCACAGCACCGGGGCCCCACAGAGAGGGGCTGGCTCTGGTCTCCCTGCTCAGTGTGTGGTGGGCTGCATGACTCAGGCAGTCACTTCTCAGATATGGCCTTTGACAAACAGCAGTATGGTCGTCTGTCTACCATCACTTTAATGCCTGGTTCCTCCTATGTATCTTTATGTAAAAATCTATTTAACTTGTTGTAATAAGAACACTTACCATGACATTTGCCTTCTTAAGAGATGTTGGAGTATATCTTACTGTTGACTATAGGTTGTTCAGCAGATCTCTGGGGTATATTTATCTTGACCAGTGGTTCTCAACCTTCCCAATGCTGCGGCCCTTTAATACAGCTCCTCGTGTTGTGGTGACCCCCAGCCATAAAATTAGTTTCATTGCTACTTCATAACTGTAATTTTGCTACTGTTATGAATCGTAATGTAAACAGCTGATATACAGGATGTATTTTTATTGTCACAAAGGGGTTGTGACTCACAGGTTGAGGACTGCTGACCTTGACTGACTGAAACTTATGCCCATAGATTAGCAACTGCCCATTTTCTTTCCCCTTCTATGCTGAATAACCACTATTCCTGTCTGATTGATTTGGCTATTTTAGATCCTCATAGAAATGGAATCATGTACTATTTGCCTTTTTGTGATTAGCTGATTCCATGTTGCAACATACCCTTGAAGTTCATACATGTTGCAGAATATTCTTCTTTCGTAAGTCTGAATAGTCTTCTGCTGTCTGAACACACCACCCTTTCTTTATTCACACACAACCAGTTCACATTTAGGTTGTTCCCACATCTTGGCTCTTGTGACCAGTGCAATAAGAAAGGGCCCATCACTCCAACATCCTGATTTCAGTTCTGCATAAATAACCAGAGGTGGGATTACTATATCGTATGGCAAATCTATTTTTAATTTTCTGAGTGAACTTCAAACTGCTTTTTGTAATGTTGGAGCCAATTTGCATTTCCACTAACAGTGTGCGAGGATTTCAGTGTCTCTGCAGCCTTTCCAACTCTTCTCTCTTGTTATGACACCAGGAGTGAGGTGACATCCTGTTGTGGTTCTGATTTGCGTTCTCCTCATGACTGGGAATATTGAGGAGTGTTTTATTCCTGTTGGACATGTGCATGTGTTCTCTGGATGAGAGTCTATTCAAGTGCTTTGACTGTTTTTAAATCAGGTTACAGGGTGTTTTAATATTGAATCGTTTCTGTTCCTTATATATTGTGGCTATCAGAGGGATTACAGATTAACAACCTAATATCACATCTGCAGGAACTAGGAAAGGAGGAGTAAACCAAACCCAAAGGCAGAGGAAAATGAATAACAGACCTAAATAAAGTGGAGCACATTTATTACTGGGGAGGTTTCTGACCTGATGGTCCTCAGGTTGTTACTAGAATGTTTGTGAAGAGTGAGGAGCTCCTCTGCCTGGAATATCACCTTGGCCTTGTTGAGTTTGGAAAAATGTTCTGCATTCTTGATTCCTTTTCTCTCAAACCAGTTTACTGTGTCATTGAAACTGATTTTGTCATCCATAGGCTCATGTCCAGCACTGGTTTGCCGTGAGGGCGACTTTGGCCTTTATCTATTGGCCCATACAGTTTGTTTCTTCCTTTTTTATTTATTTATTTATTTATTTTTTTACAGTTTGTTTCTGACTTTCTTTTCTTATGGTGCTGTGTTGGGGGAATGGAAAAATCTACCTGCCAACCTCAATTGTCTGCAGGTTTAGTTTTCCTGTCATCTCACTGTCAGCGGGTGACTGTCTTGGTGTTCCCTGTCCTTCTTTTCCCACAGGTGAGGTGGCAGGGAGGAAATGATCCAGGCTGGGAACTGAAAGGAAAGCTGGAGAGCCTCTTCTATGGGTTATGGAGACTCCATTTTTGGACCCTACCCCAGGAATAAGGTGGTTTGCAGAGGCAAAGTTAGACTAGGAAAAAGACTTCACTGAGTCCGTCTTGATGTTAAAGATTTCCCTGGATTCACAAACCTTTGGGGGCACACCCTGTAGTATCCTCATTTGAAAACTCCTAAATTGAGCTTTGAACATCTGTGTCGAGTTAAGGAAGCACAGCTGCTGGGAGGTATTTGGGAGGTGTCCTCAGCCATCGATGGTGCCGAATTTCTGTATTTTATTTGGCTGTGAGAATTCTTTAGAAGATGGACACTCTCCTTGTGTGGAATCCATGAGTTATATATAGTTCCTGAAATCTGGCCTTCATGAATTTGCTCAAATTGCGTGTTAGTTTGTCTTGTCGTGGCATATTCCAGTTTTTTCAAACGTGAGTTGACAAAAGAGGCCCATAAGTGCACAGAGGAAGGGGAACTGCTGAATCATGCTCGTCAGCAGTTGCAGCTGATATTTTTGCTAAAAGGTTTGGTAGGTCGTCTGACTTATGTTGCTCTGGAATAAATGTGGTTTTGTTTTCATTTTCCTTTTATAGTAGGAAATCACCCTTTTTCTTAATATTTTGCTCCAAGAGTGCCACAGCATCAGGGTTGGAAGGAGAGGTTACTGTGTTTTATAATGTAGGCTTCAGTTTTTCCAACAAAAGATGTTGCACAAGAGTCGGGGACAAGATCGCTCTCATGAAATTACCTTATGAGAAAGTGAAGGGGAACAAGCCCTTGGCGTGAGCCTGCCATGGAGAGATCTCTGAAGTTGCAAGACTTTGAGGGTCAGTGCCTTTAACTGTAGGGACATACGTGAACAGTTCAGTGCTGTCTGGAATGGACAGCCCTGAAGAAACTCCAATAAGATGAAAATTGGTTTAGATGGAGTCATAGTTGAAGTACTGGGGGTGGTGAAGCAGACAGTGCTGGAGGTGTGTGATAACACGCACGGGGGTCACAGGGATTCTTTGTTTTGGATACATTTGGTAAGGGATCAACGTCCTGGATAAGGTTTGATTTGAATGTAAAGAATGTGTTCATAGACACAGAGGCATCTCGAGGCAACCAGGACCTGCTTGCTGAGTGTGATGTGGTGGGGGACGGGGAAAGGCAAATGACTGGGGTGGGGAAGGTCCATCGGGAACTTGGAATGCAAGGGAGGAACAGGGTCTGGGGGCAAAGAGTCAACTAGTGATGTGGGTGAAGGTAAATATATTAGGTAAGGGGTCATCAGGTCAGCGAGAAAGTGGAAAGTGGAGGTAGAAAGGGATCTAGTGCAGGGGCCGGCATTAGGTCTTCAGAAGACCTTTCTGAGAGTGAGGAGTCCAGACTGTAGGGTGAGTCTCGGTGTGAAAGTCCAGCCTCTGAAGATGGCACAGAGACGTGAGAAGTATCTTCCCAGGACTTCTATAACTGCACTTCATGATCTTTTTGGTTTCCTGCTACAGACATCAGAAAGTAGT
This sequence comes from Otolemur garnettii, assembly GCF_000181295.1. Classification (NCBI taxonomy): domain Eukaryota; kingdom Metazoa; phylum Chordata; class Mammalia; order Primates; family Galagidae; genus Otolemur; species Otolemur garnettii. The sequence continues at coordinate 2,974,671 of NW_003852568.1, forward strand.
TTTGGATGCAGTTATTTGCTGAAATGTGATAGTGTCGCAGTCTTGACCCCAGGGGCTGCAGAAGACAGGAGGAACAAAGCTGTAGCCAGGACCAGAACAAGGACAGGGGGCTGCTTGCCTTGTGGGGGTGGGGCCCCCTGAAACCTGCTGCCCCTCTCATCTCACCCCTACCTCTGACATCACAGTTCATTCTATGGCCTCTGCCCATGGCCTTCACTCCCATTGCCATTACCATGGCCACACCCTTCATGACTGGGGCCGCTGCACTGAATCCCTGAATGCACGGAACATGCTTTTAAAAGGTCTCAGAAGAGGAGGGAAAAGATTTATCACCTTATTAGCATAGAAATCCAGTTCTTTTCCTCCTTTCCTCCTCTCTGGTGAATTCTTCTTCCTGAGAAACTAAGAGTTTGGATTGTATGTAAGGAAGGGAGAAGCAGAAAGGTCATACAGGAGTCCCTTTATGGGAGGCCCTTGGGATATTAAACTCTTATCAGGAGATAAGATTAATACCCAGACAGGGCCAAATGATCAACAGTAATATGAACAATGTTCACATGTATATGTGGCCTCATTTCTTTTTTCTTTTTTTTTTGAAACAGAGTCTTGCTTTGTCACCCTTGGTAGAGTGCCGTAGTGTCACAGCTCATGGCAACCTCAAGCTCCTGGGCTAAAGTGATTCTCTTGTCTCAGCCTCCCAAGTAGCTGGGACTACAGGCGCCTGCCACAACACCTGGCTATTTTTAGAGGCGAGGTCTTGCTCTGGCTCTGGCTGGTCTTGGACCTGTGAGCTCAGGCAATCCACCCACCTCAGTCTCCTAAGTGCTGAGATTATAGGCGTGAGCCACCACGCCTAGCCCTGTGGCCTCATTTCTGAAGTATCCCACATGGTGCTCAAAACTACCATGTGAAGGCGTGCTCTGAAAGAAATCTGAACCCCCAGGAACAGACTCAGGGAGCAGAAGTTGTGACTCTAAGCCAGTCAGTCATCCTTCCTTAACATCTTACATGGCCTCCTATGGCCTTCTCCCAAGGCCTGACTCCCATCCTTCCTCCCAGGGCCACCTGCTCCCATGACTGTGGCAGGACCACTGAATCTCTGAATGCATAGAACATGCTTTTAAACGTGGGGTACCCACACTGCCCACACCTGGGCAGAGCAGGGACTTTTGAGAAGAGCCTCAGGTCTTGTTGCCATCCCGTGAGGGCCTCTCCTCACAGCTCTGTTTTCACACAGAGACTGTATCTAGCAAGTGACACACTCAAAGGTCACGTGCCTGGGACCTCCTAGAAGAACAGGAAAGCTCACCCTCGGAGATTTCAGGGCAAATAGAACATTACTCTCCATGTTCCACCTTTCTGCCTCCTCTTGGCTCTGCCCTGGCAGTCTGGACTCACTTCTCTCAATCTTCTTTTCTAGGAAGCTCAGACATTCACTAGCCATGAATAATATGGCTCTCCATCTTAATAGAAATTTTTGTTTCTTTGACAATTTTTTGAATAATAAAATATTTCTAATTTTTCCTTCTTTGAAAAATTCACAGGATTTTGTCTGTGAAAACCTCACTTGGGGTTCTCAGAAGTCCTGTGCTCAAAGAGGACACAGAATCAGAAGACACCTGTCACATCTGCTCCCTCAGAGGACCCTGTAACCTGAGGACAAAGCTCAGAGGCTCTCGACATTGCTCCCCTGATCAGCCCAACATGAAGGAAAGCTTAGTTCAATGACACTTGACGTGGGAAAGTGATTCAACATCAAGTGCCCGGAGAGATTGGTCTCCTCCAGGGGACCCACACCTTATATGCCAAAACCAGAACCATGAAACCACTGTGTTTGGGTTTTTTTCCCTGGAACCCTGGAAGATACCCTGGCAGGCAGCCTGTGAGCCTCAGCTGGGCCTCTGTCCTCCTGAGCACCTAGCCCTGCCTGACCTCTTCTTCTGGAAGGGGTGTTCTAGCAATCTCTAAGCCAGCCACACTCATTTAGAAATGTCAGAATAGGATCTCTCTCCCCCTCCCCCCTCACTCTTCTCTGCTCGCCCTCTCTCTCTTCTCTTCTCCACTCTCTCATCTCTCTCTTCTCTCTCCTCTCCTCTCTTCTCTTTTTCGCTCCTCCTTAGTGCTGCTCTGCAGCCTCCCTCCCCTACCAATAAAGACCTTAAAAAAAAAAAGAAATGTGGGAATAGGAATGGGAACCAACAACCAAGAGTTTCTCCCAAGTGTTCTTTACCATGTGGATTTCTTTGCTTCTCTGGGTGGTTGATAAGCATGATGTCATCATTTGGTACCACATATAAACAAAGAGAAACCCAACCCAGCCAGGAAGGCGAGTTGGGGGTCTGTGTGCAACAGAGCCGAACCGAAGCTCAGCCGTCGCTCAGTCTCACAGTTTGGAAAACGGAGCCCAGCGTCCACCATGTGCACAGTGAAGCTGCTGCAGCAACTGAGTGCTGAGGGCGCCCACGCTTGGCTGCAGCCCCAGGCCTGCATCACGGAGCACAGCAGAGTCACAGAGGCTTTCTGGGGTGGCAGGTCCTCCGTCTTCCCCAACCCACCCTCTGGGTCCCTCGGCCTCCCCTGCCATGTTATTTTCCAACCCACCCTTTCTTCATATTGTATTTGCCTCAGTGAATGTTTTATTTGTTTCATCCACAATCCAGATATTAGCTGAATCCCCTGTTACCAGGAAGAGCCCTCGTCTTGGACCTGGACAAGCTGGAATTTCTGCTAATATCCAACCTTTATACTCTCAGGATCATATGTACCCTCAAATCCATGCTGTCCCCCGGTTGCTCTTGCTGTACACTAACCCATATGGAAAGCCTTTACATTTAATTTTATGAATGTTGAAAAGTAAATTTTCTGTTTTAAATTCAGCCTCTACTGTTTTCAATCAGAGAGGCTGACTCGGATAATTAAGACCAATAATTATTCAACATCCACAGAATGAAAATAAATATAAAATAAACGTATATCATTAAAACTTAAAGTGATCTTGTGGGTACATTTATAGCACTTGTTTTTCTGAAGTTAGTGAAGCTTAAACTGCCCAAAGACTTTGGAGACATGCTCCGTACACATCCTCATCCTTTGTCAAATCAATCTAATATTTTCAAATCCAATCATTTCCTGCTTTGATTTCAACCTTTCACTCATTGTATTGTCCATGCTTTTTCTAACAGTATCTGAAATACAGATAGTCCCAGTCTTCTACAGCAACTTCACAACAGGAATGTGAGTCCCTAAAGCACACACAGGTCACAGTGTGATGAGCTACCGACTCCCTCAGTCCTTGGTGGGAGGGTAGGACCTACGAGTGTCAAAGCTTCGGGACAGAGTTTAGCTTGAGCAGCATCACCTGAATGTCATAAGGTCAATGTGGTCTTTTCCTCAGAATGCCTTGACACATAAAGAGAGCTGGAAAAGCTCTGCTCTATGTAATCACCCTACTAATGTTCTAACATCATCTTTCTGCCACACTTTATTCAGGCTCTTGTCAGCTTTAAAGAACTCTGATATCCCCCCACTCTTTTTCCTACTTTTCTAAACTCTTTGTCACCGTGGGCTCATTAAATTTCAGTGTTCTAGAAGTTAGGAGAAAAGTACTCTGTTTTGTTATGAAACCCAAGACCAGATGCTGTGACAGTCACTGGCATAGTCAGTGGCAATATTCACAAAACAATGTCCCCTGTTCCAGAGGGGACGGTGCAGAGGCCAACTGAGGAAGTGGCCCCTGGCAAACTTGACTTCCACATCACAGATGCATCCTCTCTAATTGCTGTATCTGTATTTCCTTAGTATTTAGATACCACTGAAATATCCCAAAGCAGCAGCCCACAGCTGTGGTGTTTCCTGGAGGCTGCGGTGGGCAGCAGGCCGCAGAGATAGGGTGTGGAAGATGCACTGAGACCGGGGGGCTGAGTTGCTGTGTGTAGCCCAAGTCAAAGATTCAGAGTCAGACATGGGAATGGGGCTTTAACAGAACAGCAAGGAGAGTCCAGAGCAAACCAACCGGAGGCGGAGTTACTTGTGTAGTGGTGAGACCTACGCTGCCAGGGATGCGAGCACTTGCTGCCCGTGGCTACCGAGCAGTTGGAGGACAGTGGTCGGTCCCCACAGATATGGCTGAGTGTAAAATACTCACTGTGCTGCCAAGATTAGTGAAATACTTAATATGTATATATGATCTATGCTTAAAATAATGCAAAACATAACATTAATAAATGTATACTGTTTACATATTAAGTGGTATTTGGGATACATTGGATATATAGTTTTACTTTCTTTTTTTAGTTTTGCTGCCAGGAAATTTAAATTATGTATGTGACTTATACCCCTACCATACATCATTGGTTTAGATAATGGTTCCCCAACATTCTTGAACACATATCCCCACTAGTAAATGTAATTTAAATAAATCCCCAGTAGTTATTTTTAAATAACAAATCCATTCAACTATAAAAAGATGATGTATTTTGTGAAGTGTGTTGAAAAATAGAAATTCTAAAAAGCAAAATAAGAACAGAGATAGGAATTCCCATACTTCTAGATCCTGAGTAGATGATGTGATACGTCTTTTCAGAAGTTAAATAAAATTGTATTTGCAGCTTGGTTTATAAGCCAACTAGATAATCATATGTTACCTGGATAATCCCACCAGGTTTAAAGGATCAAATAGAAGGAATCCAAGAAATATGTTTACTTGTAAGTATATTTAAGTCATACTTAAAATTTTGCGTTGTGTTTAAATATACTATTATATTAAAATTGTTTAGTACTCATGCAAAAATAATTAAAATAGCATAAATACAAATTTAATATAATGTGTGATGTTTGCTTTCATTGAAAAAGTCCATAAAAATAAGTGGTGAGATGGGCAAAATTATAAATCTGAGACTGATGGCTCATTTCTCTCATTGTGAAGAAGAAAAATGGGAAACGATTCAAAACATCTTCTGGAGGATATTTTACACGAGCTGTGCTTTATTAAATAGGAATAAGTGCTCATTGCAATTAGAGAAATACTCGCCTTGGCCTCACCACTAGCTATCAGAGCCACAGGCGCTTTGGCTTGTGTACACTTGGCACTGGCCTTTTTGCTGCTCAGTGTGCAAAGTAGGAAACCTGGCCCAGCTGCTGCTGCACCCAGAGCCGGGAGACTGATGGAGGTTCGGGGGATCCGTGTGTGGAGCCCCAGGCACCTGTGTTTGCTTCCTTGCCCAGTCTCTGAGCAACTGTAAATTTGACCGCAGTTTCTACACCTTGGCCTCTAAGAAAGGAACATGTAATACTTCTCTCACCCAAGTGTGAGGTCCTGACATGGTCATGTCTGAACAGAAATGTCCCAAATTTCTATAGGGACTGGATCAGTCTACTGGAGCCATGGTCTCTGGGCCTGGCACCTGCCTCCCTGCCCTCCTTCCTGTTTTCCTGCAAACCTCTCTGGTAGTCAAGTAGACAGCACTCCTGCAGCGCCACGTTAATCCCTGGGCATTTAAAAGTGAACAAAACACACTGCTGCCCTCAAGTTGTGCCATACTAGTTTTCTGGGTGATCATCTGAGTAACAGCACAGGATACCTTTCCCAAGAGAGGGGACCTTCAACTCTCAGTCTTTGGGCAGCACAAGAGAGGGCATGATGGACATGACTTGGGTGGACTGGGGAAGGCTTCAGGGGAGGGAGGGAACATGGGTGGGTCTTGTGGGATGAGCAAGAGTGGGGCACACAGGCCTGGAGAAGACAGCCAGGCAAGACAGAGTGACAGGAAGCAGCCCCGGGGGTCTGCAGACCGTACGTCCTTCAGCACATTTGTGGTGTCAGGCATTTTATGGTTGACTCCGAAAAGTGTTCATCCTTCACCATTCACCTCATGGCTGCCTGCATCTGAAGGGTCCTGTGCATGTTTTTCCTTGAAGCCCAAGGCTACCTGTGCACACACGATGCCCTGAGTCCAGCAAAGATGGAGCCCCGGAAGCAGCCACCACGGTGATGCTTTGTTGGCCTCTGGTTCTCAGCCTGCCAGGGAAAGATTTCGGCAGATGTTTGCAGGGCTGCCCTCCGTGGTTTGCACAAGGAGCTTGAGCTGGGACTTGTTCTTGTGGGAAATAGGGAGTTGCTGAAGGTTTTGTTTGCAATGATCTGTTTGTTGAGGGGCACGATTCCATGTGAGACTTCGGTACACTTTCTGATTCTCCTCTGCTGTTGTGACAGCAGGAGGAGGAGGACGACAAGTGGGGGTGGGACTGAGTCACTTTTAAGGCGGAAGGAGCAGGCCATTCCACTGGCTCCCTTGAACTGGTAATCAGGGGACAAAGACCAGGAGGACGACTCTGGAAGAAAACTTGTCTAAAAACATAATTCAAGATGCTTTTGATGGAAAGCAAAGGAAGCTGAAAGGAAAATAGCTTTGAGAACAAGGACTTGTATGACAAGCCACAGCAAAAGCACAGGGACAGGTGGTCCCATAGTAGTGTGGTGGCTCCAGAGGTCCTTGGGGCCCCACAGACTTTCCATTTTCCCTCTTAGCATGCCCTGCCTGCCATGATACCACCTTCAGAGGTTGCTGTCTGCAACCTTTCCAGGCAGCAGAAAAAGAGAACTCTCCTTTTCAGCCTTTTCTTATTAGAGGGGGAAAAGTCCTTCCCCTGGAGTCTATGCCAGAATTCCTATCAGTGGCATTGGCGGAGGTTGGCCCTACACCCGGGACCCTGAATGCAGTGTGGGCTGGTGAAGGTGTGTCCAGGTGAAAGGTGGGCTGCGCTCCCCCTGGTGGGGGCTCCTGCTGTTCCAGGCCCAGCTCAAGGAGCTACTAGGCTATGGAGAAAAAGAAGGCAGGTCCTGTGGCAGGAAGTAAAGGGACCCCAGAGGGGGTCAGGAGCTTGATCAGCTATCAGGGGACCTTCTGAAGTGAGCACAAGGAAGAACTCATGGTTAAAACACAGCCATCTTTTGAAAGGCCAATGTGTGCCAGGCAGTATGGTTAAATTTTTGCTCATGTGTGACCCTGGGGCCTAACCTTGCCGAGTAGCTAATACACAAGGTTTCCTGTCAGCAGCTGGTGGCCAGGAGACCCTTCTCTCTTCCCTTCCCTGTCCCATCCCCGTGTGACTCTGAGTTTGCACAAGATATCTGCATTCCCAGAAGGGCGTTGCTCTCGTTCCAGGTCCTCTCTGGTTCAGGAGCTTGACACAGGACCCTTTAGGTGTAAGTTGTGATTTTTCCGTTGTCATTGGTGTTTTTTTGCAAGCACTGCGGTGGTCTTTAGCAGATGGTCCAGCTCTTGAGTGTGCATGTGTGGGGGGTGCTAAACCACTCTTTGCAAAATGTTAAAGGTGCAGAACCTTCTAGGGAGTCACTCTGTCCAGCATGCTGAGTCCCCGGATGCTCTGGCTGTGCTCCGCTGATCTGTCCTGAGCATTTGTCCCCCCTCTCTGGAGCTGGCCTTGTGGGGTGTCACCTTTGCTGCCCTCTGACTGCTTTTGTCCACTGCTCATCCTTCCTTGCCTCTTCTCGCTGAGCATGGAACCAGGTCCCTCCTCTCTCTGCCCAGAGTATAAGTAATGCTAATAACGGGCATTTTACAAGAAGCCCTTTGAAGCTCAGGAATGATCACGGAGATTACAAGGCAGGGGAACACAAATTCACACTGAGTCTCAGAGGCACACACACAGAATATCCAAGGAAGGGTGACAGTCCAGTAACGCAGTGGGGACTTGACTGCTGGACAGAAGACGAAAAAGACAATCTGAATTTTGTACTTAAAGTTTTGAACCATGTACATATATTTCCCTTTCTGATTCAACCAACAACCAAACAGTAACACAAATGAGATCAAGAACCACGTTTCTAGTCTATAGGCCTTAACAGGGGGCCTCCCTGGGGTCCCATTTGCTGCCATTTTGTAGGGATCAGCTTGTCCTGAGCTCCCTCCCTGAGTTGCACAATGTCAGACTGGCCAGAAGAGACAGCCAAGTGACCCCTATCCTGACCTCCAGCCTGGGTTTCTCTCATCTGTGCCTGATTCTCAGCTGTTGGGCAGACAGCCTCTTGCCCCTCTGAGGGGTACACCTCTCCTTGCTGCAACCAGTACTTTTTTAGAAGAGGATCAGGTTGTACCTGCATAACCATGAGTCGCATTGCAGCGTTGGCCTCTGGAGAGGCTCAGTGGGCAAAACCCAACTGAAGAAGGTGGACTGTATTTTTCACACTTTGCGGGGGGTCTGGAGACGTTGGTGTGCAACCTGCCCATTCTCCAGTGAAGACATTGAGGCTCAGAGGGGAGAAGGGGTAGGGCTTGAATTTCTCCCCATCTGTGAATGCTGGTGCCCAGTGCTGGTAGCTGAGGCAGAGACCCTGACACTCCCTGACCTATGATTCCTCCCCTCAGCTCAAGTCACTGCAGAGTGTCCTTGGGCAGGGGGAGAAGATTCAAGGAAAGGCTGGTGCCGGGCAGAGCTGTGACAGTGGGAAGGTTTTGCAGCCCCATGACGTCACTCCTGGGAGGTCTGGCCCGAGTCTGTGGGGGGCACCCACTCCCAGTGGACACAGGAAGGAGCTCACTCACAGGCAGGAAGCAGGGCACTGGTGCAGGCTGCACTGGCTCACCGGCAGCTCTCAGGCGAGACCACAGCTCTGCTGGGAGCCATCCTGGCAGTGCTGGCTGACATGAAAATATGGCGGGGCAGTCTGTTATGGTTAGGGAGATGGTCTTAAAGTTAAGGGTGATGACCACCAGGGTGGCATCCTGGCACATTCTCCACCTATCTGTGTCCTTTTGGGCTTTTCCGTGTTCTTTCAGAGCATTGCTTCTTAATTATGTGTTCTCATCCTTGGAACTATTTCCCCCCAAATTGACATGCGGAGACCCAACTCCAGGGTGTTCTGATGTGGGTGTCTGAGCAGTGAGCTGGCTGTGACAATTTTGAAATTGTTCCCAGGTGAATCAGATGCACCAGACCATGATCCTCAAACGTCGTTCCCTCTGCACAAGATTCAGCAGCAGGGGTAGGGCTGGTCTGAGCCCAGGACTGGTCAGGCCCCTCCCTCCCTCGTCCTCACACCTCTGGCCAGGGCTCCAGCTTCTCTGAAGGTCCCACTGGAGCCTGTTCTACTCCTCTCGAGCACACCCTGCTCCTTCTACCTTCATCCCTTTACTTCTGTCATTCTCTCAGCCTGGACTGCCTAGCGCTTCCTCCTCCAGGAAGCCTTCCCTGCTGACTTCATCCCAGGCCCCTGATTTTCTATTTCACTCCCAAATGGTACTCTTGGGTCAACAGTGCTACATCCCGTTCTCAGCCTGAAGTCTAGAGACTCTTTCCTCCTGTTAGGGCCTATTTCTATCTCCTAGCCAAGTGCTACATTTACTCACCAAACAAAGTAACAAAAGGTGAATGCCCCTATGGGTGGACGCGAGCTGAAAGAAAACACAAGTAAATGAAAGAATGAATAAGTGGTTGCCTATCTTGTTGCCGCCTCACCCCCTCCAAAACTAGCACAAACCTGGTCATTCACTCTTACCCTCCTTCCCCAGCCTCTTCCCTCTTCTCAAAGGGGCTGCACTTGGGAGTAAGCCTCATTTCACCTGCACAGTTCTTAGTGGCTGAGCCAGCACCAAATAGGCCCCATTTTATGGGGCTGCCCCATCCTCTGCTTAGCAGATGGCCTCGTCATACCCCGGGCTTTTTCTGTCTTTAGGGCACTTGGGGTGACCTGCGAAGGCCCAAGATTCCACAGCCACAGGCATATTATCAACAGCCTCTGCCTGCTTTTTCCGGCCAGCTGTTGCCGGTGCCCAGTGAGCTATTAATACCCTGCCGGTCAGCTGCCTTGGAGGAGCACTCTGCAGGCAGCCCGAGCCCTGACCCTGGCTGCAGTCCCTGTCAGCTGCTGGTGGGGGATGTGGGTTGAGGGAGCCCTGGGGTCGCACTGGGGTGGTACCTGGATGTGTTTGTAGTAGTCCTGCCAGCACCTCTCTAAGTTGCAGGTTTTCCACATCTAAATGTGGGCGCCCCTTGACCAAAACAGGCAGAGCTGTTTCCCATGTCCTAGAGTAGGATGGAGTGATTACCAAGGGCCTTGGGATTAGGGCACCCTGGCTTATCCCAAAGGAGCAGTGATTTACAGGAGACCCTGACAGGAAGACTTAGGCAGCTCTGTCCAATCAACGACCTGAGGTTAGATGCAGAGAATCTCAATGTGACGCCCCCACCCTTGTCACCCCATCCGTATCCTCCCAGCTGCCTCTGCTGCCCTCTAACAGCACCGTCGCCATGACGACTGTGCCATCCCAACTCGAAATCATCACCACCACCACTAACACCCCCTCCCAGCACCAGCGTGGTTCTTACCAAAGAATCATTGGATCATGGGTCATTCAGCCAATGAACGCTTGTCAGACACCTGTGAAGGAGTGACACAGTGACCTGAGAAGGCTGGGAGGTGGGGCAGATGTCAGGACCAGAGAAGGCTTCTGAGGAGGTGACCTCTGAATGGGAAGGAGCCAGGCATTGGTAGATCAGGGAGAAGAGTGTTCCAGAGAGAGAGGAATTGGCAGCACAAAGGCCCTGAGGTGGAAAGAGCTTGACAGATTTGAGGAACAAAGAGGAACTGGTAAGCCAGTGTCTCTTCATTTCCCGAAGGAGGAAACTGCGTATCCTGCACATGTCATCAGGATTCCGTAACCTGGTGGGTTTTTAGTCCCTGCCGGCGCACAGCATGGAGTTTACATGCACCGAGCACTAAACGAAGAGCTCTTAGTCCACTTCTTTGTCCCTTAAAGCCTTTGCCTCGCCAGCTCCTCTGCGGACTCCTGGCACTTACTGACACACCAGGGATGAGTGGGGCATGTGATGACGTCCGTGAAGTGGTTGACTGGGAACAGAAAAGCATCGATGGCAGAGGCGAAGTGAGTTAGTAAATCCTAACTTTTACTAGAAGCCATGAGCAGTCGTGTTGAGGTGGGTAGGCCGACACTGCCAGATAAGTAAGATGTAAGAATTACTTTTCACATCCCAGCAGATCCTACTCATGGAAACATACCTTTTGGACATTTGCTAACTGTTTCCTGAAAGTTCATCTTCCTACTTCTTGAAAACTTCTTCTTTTCTATAAGAATGGGAGTTTGATATTCCTGGCTACAAAGCTTTCAGAGACGCAAAGCAGGATCTTCCTCATAAATAAGCCTCATGTTTTAATTTTCTTTATGTAGATCCCGTGGTTTGAATATTTGTGTCTCCTTCAAATTTTTTGCTGAAACTTAATCCCCAGTGCAGCAATATCAGAGGTGGGGCTTTTACAAGTAATTAGGCCAAGAGGGCTCCACCCTCTAGATAGAATTAGTCCCTTATAAGAGAGCTGGGGAGAGCCAGGTGGGACCCCTCACACCTTTTCATCTTTTCTGCTGTGGGAGGGTGCAGCCTTCCTTCTTTCTGGAGAGTGTGGCGACAGGGCTCTCAGCTGACACCAAACCTGCTACTACCTTGATCTTGGACTTCCTAGTCTCCAGAACTATGAGAAAGAAAGTTCTGTTCTTTATAAATTACCTAGTCTCAGCTGTTTTTTTTAATAGCAGCCAAAACAAAGCTAAGATGGTGGAACTTAGATCCCAAAGTGCCCTTTCTGTAAACAGCACCTCCTGCCCTTCCAGTACTAACTACTGGCCTCGAGTTTGAATTATCGGTGCCTTGATTAATATCCGAGAGGAGCCTTTGCAGAAGCAAATACCCAGAAGGGCCCAGCCAGCCTCACACTGAGTGAACTGTTACACGGACTGACAAAATCATTTGTTTTGTAACAACATCTGCAGTTACATCATTTTGGCGCAGATTCCGTTTGCTTTTTAATTGCATAGGTGAGCAGGTGAGCCCTTGTCTTCCACAGAGTACTTGGCCTAGGACCTGTTGGCCCAGGATGGTGCCTTTGGAAAAGTAAAGGACCATCCTATTGTTCCTTCATCACCTGTAAAGGAACAGTGCAGGGCAGCGATCGATGGCGGCTGCCATGTGACTGCAGGAGGGGAGGTGATGGAACTCGGGGCAGGTTGTGGTCAAATAAGAGAATGTGCACAGCCTACAGCAGGCAGCCACTGCTGGCTTCCAGCACCTTGTTGTCAGCAGGGGGACAGCCCCAGATGCTTCTGACTTCTCTAAGCTTTCAAGAGAATCCAGAAATCCAGATATCTGTGGATGTCTCCCAATTTTTAAATGAGGGCAAGTAACTCAGTGTTTTAAAAATCTCCATTAGGGCAGCACTGTGAGACCCAAATGCTCCACAGCTGTAGGGGTGTGGATGTCTGCAGTATTCACAGGGCAGAGCACGTGAGACCTGCATGCATGGGTCACATCACCTGGGTCCACCATGGAATTTTACTTACAAAACTACAACTTTCTTCACGCAGTCCATGGTAGGCAACATGTCTGCCCAGAGCTTTGAACTGGGTCCCCTGGCATCACCGTATAGTTCCCAGTAGCAGAAGAGGGCTGAGGTACGTGTCCTCTGGACTCAATTTAAAAATCCTACAGAAGGGCTCTGAGCCTGACTTGAGTCAAATGCCATCTTCTGAATGAGTCACCTGCGAGGTAGGGAGGGTTTAAAGTGCTGTGATTGGCTCAGCTTGGGTGAGGTGCTTCCCCCTGGACCAATCAACTGTGGCTGGAGGGCACGTCTCCATGAATATGGTGGCTGCTACAGAAACTGCAGAGGAGCAGCGAGAGGGGGCATGTCTTTGAAGGGAAGGGTGCTGGGCAGACAGAAACTGAGATATCTCCAACAGTGAGAAATAGGGGGCTTCTGCCTGCTGCGCATTGAATTTGTGCCCCCTCCATTCATATGTGATGGTATTAGGAGGAGGCACCTGCCTAAATCATTTGGGAAATGATTAGGTGTAGATGAGGCCATGGGGAGGCGGGGTGGGGAGGGATCATGTTGGGATTAGGTCCTAATAGGAAGACACCAGAGAGCCCTCTCTCTCTCTCTTCTCTCTCTCTCTCTCTCTCTCTTTCTCTTCCTTCACCCTGAGAGGGCACAGCAAGAAGGTAGTATCGCAAACCAGAAACAGGGCTTTCCCTAGATGCTAGGATTTTGGACTTCAGTTTCCAGAACTATGAGAAGTAAATGTCTGTGGTTGAAGTCGCCCATCCTTGGTGTGGTGCCGGGAAGCCGCAGCTGGCTAATATAGTGCCGTAGGCAAACTAGACGCTTGTTAGGAAGATCACTCAAGCTGTTTCCCTGAACAGGAACTAATTGCTAAAAACAATCCTTGCTGTTTCCAGGCCCTGCCATTTACTCATTCTGTCACCTTGGGTGAGGTTTTGTTTGTTTGTCTGTTGTTGTTGTTTATTTCCGGAATCTCAGAGCTTGAATTTCTTTGGCAAAGCTAACCATGTTTATCTCCTGGTGCTGTTGTAAGGACTGAATGAGATAATGCTTTCTGACAGCCTCGTCCGGCCCTCCGCACATTAAGTAATAGCTCACTGTTGCCCCTTCTATTTTCACTCCCACTGTGGCTCTTACTGACAGCTTTTCTTCTAGGCTGATGTCTTGGGCTGGGGCTGCAGAGCTGGGGTTTGCAGTATCTAAATGGCAGCCATAACTATGGTGATCTACATTATTGCTTGCGCTGCCCAATTTGCTAACTAGATGCTACTTTGGTGCTAACATGGGATTGGTCATTGTAACAGTGACATAGTGCTTGGACTGACCCGTCTCAGGCTTCTATTTAATCCTGGTTGGCTGGGAAGAGACACTGCTTCCTGGTCATGCACCAGAACTGTCACCTGAATCTCTAACCTGTGCTTTAGCCTGCTAGTGGCCCTAGGCTTTCCACCAACTTGAGAGGGACAAGGCTGATGGAGGGTGTGCAGGAACCACAGCCTGGGTGGAGGGTGGTCCAGAAAGGAATTTGGGGTAGGTTGAGGAATTCGGGAGGAGCTTCTACTTTGAAGAAACTTAGGTAGGTTTGGGGTGAGCGAGTGAGTGGTGGGAAGCCTCAGTCAGAGGTAGGATGTGAAGAAAGGCCGAAAGCCAAATGTGGGACAGAAGCCTGGACATAGGGATTGACAGAGGGACCCAGGGCACCATGTCATCAGAAGCAGGACTTTTACTTTTGTGGTTGTGCCAGTTTAAGGTGAAGCTGTCATCCCTCAGCCACAAACACCACCTTTGTAACCCACTCTGTGACACTGAAGTTGAGAGTCTGAAACCACATTTGGCGTTACCAGCTCCTCTCTCAGGAAAGTCGAGGCACCAAGGCCCCTGTGAGGCTCCATGAGGATCCTGCGTAAAGGCCAGCTCCTTGCTGCCCCTGGCCTTTCTGTCAACTCCTTGTTCCCAGAGGATCACCCAACAGTGGTTCTTCGCTGTAGCAGTGGCAGTTCTTTCCCACTGCAGCCACTCACATCCCCAGCACCTCCTGAGCTGTGCTGTACCCTAGGCCTCCCGCCTGTGGGCTCAGACACACCAACAACCAGGGCAGAGATGAGAAAGTCCATGGAAAGATCAGGATTGTGGGAAACAGGTTTTCTTCATTCCCTTAAAAATCCAGGTTCTCTCATGGAAGCGCAATCTAAGTTCCGCTGTAAAGTAGGTTTCCTGGAAGGGTGGGCCTGTTGCATTTTCTGTTCTCTATTCATTTCCATCTGTCCTTGCCACCCTCCCGCCCCCATCTTCACCCATGCCTCATTGCTTAATTACTTGAGATTTATAATAATTCTTAGTTTTGGATTGGGTTTTGCTTCTTCGGGACTACCTTGGCTATTCCCATTCTTTGCTCTTCTTTTGCTCTTTCTTCTCCTTCTCATGTCAGTATTAGAAACAGTGGATCAAGTTACACAACTAGAAACACAAGAAAAAGGGAACAGATTGTATTCCAATTTGATTGGAATACACTAAGGACACAGATCACTGGTGTTCTCTAGTGGCTTCTGGTCAAGTTTATAACTGCTTACATAGTTCAGGCACATTCTTTGTGACATTTATTCCAGTGGACTTTATGTTCTTGAGACAATTTTAAACAGTATGTTTATTTTCTTATTTATTCTTTTGAGACAGAGTCTCAATTGTGTCCCCCTTGGTAGCATGCCATAGTGTTATAGGTCAAAGCAACCTCAGTCTTGGACTCAAGTGACCCTCTTGCCTCACTCTCCTGAGTAGTTGGGACTACAGGCATCCACCACAAAGTGCTGCAATTTTTAGAGATGGAGTCTGGCTCTTGCTCAGGCTGGCCTCGAACTCTTAAGCTGAAACAATCCACCCACCTCAGTCTCCCCAAGTGCTAGGATTATAGGTGTGAGCTACCGCATCGGCCTGAAATGGTACTTTTAGAAACAGCATTTAAGAAATTGTTGTTATTGTATAGAAATGAAATTTTTTAAAAACTACTATCTTGGCTCAGCGCCCATAGCTCAGTGGTTAGGGCACCAGCCACATACACTGAGGCTGGCAGGTTCAAACCCAGCCTGGGCCACCTAAGCAACAATGACAACTGCAACAAAAAATAGCCGCGCGTTGTGGCGGGTGCCTGTAGTCCCAGCTACTTGGGAGGCTGAGGCAAGATAATTGTGTAAGCCCAAGAGTTTGAGGCTTCTGTGAGCTGTGACGCCACAGCACTCTACTAAGGGCAACATAGTGAGACTCTGTCTCAAACAAAACAAAACTGGTTCAAACCCAGCCCCTGCAAAACTGCAACAAAAAATAGCCAGGCACTGTGGCAGGCACCTGTGGTCCCAGCTACTCGGGAGGCTAAGGCAAGAGAATCACCTAAGCCCAGGAGCTGGAGGTTGCTGTGAGCTGTGACACCACAGCTCTCTACCGAGGGTGACAAAGTGGGACTCTGTCTCAAACCCCTCCCCCCACAAAAAGAACAAAACCAAACTGCTGTTTAATAATCTAGTTCACAAGTGAAAAATGCTGAAATCTCTTATTAACTCAATAATTCACGTGTAAGTTCTCTGGGTTGGCTCTGTGCATATCATATGATCTGCAAGTCTGGCCGTTTGGCTCTTCTTGTCTTGTCTGCCTGTCTACACCAGCGAGGACCTCCAGTTCCCTCGAGATGGTGAGAGTGGGCCTATAGCTACTCCTAATCTCAAGGGAAGGCTTTCAGTTGTAACTGTTACATGTCATGTTTGCATTACTAGGTTGAGAAATTTCCCTTCTATTATTAGGTTGGCAAGGATTTTTATAATGAATGGGTGTTAAGTTTTATGAATTGCCTTTTCTGCATCTAATAGATAAAACTATGTTTTTTCCCTTCGATGTGAGACTGCATGACTTTCATTCACTGACTTTTTAAATAAATTGTTAAATCAACCTTACATTTCTGGAATAAACCCATTGTGGTCTTTCTTATACATTGCTAGATTCAGTTTGCTAATATATTTAAAGTTTCCTTACATCTATATTCATGAAAGACCGATTGCCTGTCATTTTATTTTCTTGTACCGTCGTGGTTGGATTTTGGTTATGCCAACTTCATGAAATGTGGCCATTGTCTGTTTTCTGGAAGAATCTCAGCAAAATTAGGTGGCACATCTTTGGGGTATTTAGAACTTCATGGATGTAGTGCTCTCTTTGTGGGAATAGAGGTCTCTAACTACTTCCCAGTTTGTTTAAATGGTTATAGGACTATACAGAATTTTTGCCTTGTATTTTTCCTTAGCATTGGTAAGTTATTTCTTAAATAAATTTTGCTGAAGTTTTCAAGTTTATTAGTATAATGTTGCTTATAATGTCCTGGTATTGCCTTTTTAATATCTGTAGCCAAGTTATGTTTTCTGTTTTACTTCTAAATTATTTATCCATTCTGCCTTTCATGTTTTCTTTGATTACTTTTGTCTGAAGTTTTAAAGTTAGTCTTTGTTATGTCTATTGGGTGTGCTTATTTTTCATTAATTTTTGCTTTCATCTTTAGTATACTCTCCTTTCCATTTTCTTTAGGTTTATTCTATTGTTCTTAAGTCAATGCTTATTCTTAAGTCAAATGCTTTCTTGTTCCTAACATTAATATTTAAGGCTATAAATTGCCATCTATACAAGGAGACTTCAAAAAGTTCATAAAAAAAATGAAATTCAAAGATTGAAAATAAAAAATATAAACTTTATTTCTCAGCATACCACCCATCAAGTTCAAGACACTTTTGTAAACAGTGATATCTGTCATTTAGTCCAAAAAGAACTGAGTGTCCTGGGACTTTAACCCTGTCAATGCAGCCTTTTTTTACATTATTAACCTAAGAAAAGTGAGTGCACTTTATCGATTTTTTAATATTAAGAAAGAAAAATGAAGTCAGATGGAGCCAAATGTGGACTGCGAGGTGGATGCCTAATGATGTCCCGTAGCAACTCTCCTGCTCAGAGGTTGAGCAGGAGCATGGATGTGGTGGAGAAGGATTCTCTAGCGATGCTTTCCCAGGAGTTGTTCTGCCAAAGCTTTGGCTAAGTTCCTCAAAACACTCTCAGACTGAGCAGATGTTATCATTCTCTGGCTCTTCAAAAGTCAACAGGCAGAATGTCTTGAGCATCTCAAAAAACTACTGCCATGACCTTTACTCTTGCCGGCGGGCTTTGGCTTTGCCTGGACCACTGCCACCTCTTACAGCCATCACGATGGTTGTGCTTTGTCCTTGGGATTGTAGGGGTTTGGGCAGCCATTAAATAAAAAAATGTGCTTGACTTTAATTTTTGGGTCAGAATCATGTAAGCTGAACAATTGGGATGTCTGGTGTTGGCTATTGTTTTTGCTTTTAACGATCAATCCTCTCAAGTTAGGGTACTGTAAGATTAATTTTTCCTTCGGCATGCCCCCCGGGGTGAGGGGCTGTCCTACAACTTGAACTTTACCTCGGAAGTGAGAACAATGTAACCTAAAAATTTGCGCACTCATTTAATTTGAAATTTAAAGAACAGATTAATTGTTCCTCCAAAATTGAAGTCAGTGGTCTATCCTGGCAGGATTCATCTTCAACATCAACTCAGCTCAGCCCTTCTTAAAATGAGTAATTCATTTGTAAACTGTCGATTATTTACACAAACTTTTCATAAAGGATCAGTGATTTCACTATGCTTCCACCCAAGCTTTGCCAGAAATTTGATATTTTTCTTGCTTTGATTTTAGCAGAATTTGTGTTGCTCAGATAGGGAAGATTTTCAAACTTATTTCTTATCTTTCTTAATGCCTCAAACTACATTCTGTAGATGTTATAAAAAGTTAGTATGAGTTTATTTTGGTGCAAAATAATTTTGAAATCTATGCATAATTTTTCCAAACACACACTTTCCGTGAAGTTTTTCAAGACCCCGTATATCAAATTAGCACTTCATTTCATGTTCAGGTGCAGTCTTTTATTGCCTTCAAGTTTTAACCATTTTGAAATTTCTATTATAATTTCTTTTTGACTCATGTGTTATTCAGAAGAATGTTGTTGACTATTTATGTTAAATATATATTAAATATTTATAGTAAAAATATAATCTTTATGTTATTGATTCTTAAATTACATTCCAACCAGAGAATGGAGTTTGTAAGAGACTAAGATACCAATTCTTTAAAAGTAGTTGAGATTTTTTTTTTTGGTCTTATTGTGTAAACAATTTTTGTAAATATTCTATGTGAACTGGAAGAGAAAGTGAATTTCTTTACTGTTGGATTTAATGAGTATTCATTGATTATCTATTAACCAACCAAGTTATCTTCTGTCTATCGTCTACCTCTGCTTCCTCCCTTCTACCTAATTTGACGTCTAGTATATCAAGATTGATGTGTTCTTCAAATTTTATGCATCTCTTTTTCTTTCTTTTCTTCTCTCCCTCCCTCCTGTCCTTTCTTTCCTTAGCTCCCTTCTCTCCCTTCCCTTTCTCCCTCCTTCCTTCCTGCTATCTCTCTTTCTCTCTTCTTTCTTTCCTTTCTTCTTTCTTCTTTCTCGGCGTCCTAGTTGTGTCAATATGGCCTGAAACAATGGTGGATTTGTCTATTTCTCCTTGAAGTTAAGCCAATTTTTGCTTTGTATATTTCAAGATCAAATTTTAGCTGCATACAAGTTTGTAATTTTTATAGTAGCTTTTTGAGGAGAATTTGTATTTGCATGGTCTGTTTTGTTTTTACTTTTATCCTCTCTGTGTTGATATGTTTTAGACTATTTCTTATCATGAGCATCTGTTTTACTTTTCTATCATGTCAATCTTCTCTTTTAAATGAAGGATTTAGTAAATTTACATAAATTATGTTCCTAGTATAATTGGATTGGCTTCAGTAACTTACTCTGTATTTTCTGTCTGATCTTTTCTATATTTATTTTTCTTCTTTTCTTTGGAATTTATTAATTTTTCTCTCATTCCACTTTTGAGCTCTGGTTCTTTACACATTTTTTTCCTAGTATTTTATTTAACAGGCTTGTGTAACTTATCAAAGTCAAAATTTAACAAATATCTTTGTCATTTCTCCAAACAAGATAAGACTCAAGAACATTGTAATTTAACTCCTCTTTCTAAATGTGATGTTGATGTTCAACATTTTAGTTTTACAATATTTCTAATCTTATTGGGCATTATTATCATTGTTTTATAAAATCAGCATTTGTTTAGATTTACTTTTTTCTTTATTTCATTTTGTATTGTATATGTCTTATCTAGAATTTCATTCTTCTTCCTAAATTATTTGAGAATTTCCTTTAGTAAGATTTCTCATTTGTCTGAAAATGTCTTTCTTTCATCATGCTCTTGATAAATTCTAGGTTAAAATTTTTCCCTAATTTCTTCTTCCAATTTTTGTTTTTCTGGATTTTTTTTTTTTTTGCAGTTTTTTTTGGCCGGTGCTGGATTTGAACCTGCTACCTCTGGCATATGAGGCCAGAGCTCTACTCCTCTGAGCCACAGGCACTGCCTTTTTATGGCTTTTTTATGGCTGTTGAGAAGTTATCTGTTAAAATAATTGTTGATACTTAAAACTTAACCTATTATTTTCTCTTTTACTTATAATATATTCTTGTTCTCATCACTATTTAGCAATTTCACTAATGATATCCCTAGGTGGGGAGTCTTCGTATTTATCCTCCTTGGGTCTTTGAAATTTTTGTATTCTGAAGATTGGTGTCTTTAATTAATTCTGGAAAATTCTCAGTTACTTCTTTCCTCTCACCATTTCTTTCTTTCTCTTCTACAAATATGATTAGGTGCATATTAGATCTTCTTACTCAGTCCTCCGTATATCTTTCATTTCTTAATGTCTCTCTATCTTTTTGTTCTTATTTGCTACCTTCTGGATAATTTCTGCTCAGTATATTGTAAACAATCCATTGCCTTTTGGCTTCCTTTGCTGCTGTTAAGGAAATCTTCCATTAGCCCAATTACTGTTCCTTCGGAGGTAATTTCTCTTTTCTCCTCTTCTATGATTTTATAAGAATGTGTCAAGGTGTAAACTTAACTTTATTCAGAGTTCTGAGTTCTCAGAGGGCCCATTTTCTCTTAGAGTTGGGTTTTCTGAATTCTGAGCCTTCCTTGTCAGGTAAATATTTTTATTTCCTATTATATGATCCAGCCAGAGTCACCCCTAAGTTAGCAAGCTGGTGCCTCTCTGTATTTCTGTTTCTTTTCTGAGTCCATAGAAATGTCCTCCTTGCTTTTGAGGTTACTTTTTTTCTTTTGTAGTTTATCTCGTATAATCACATATTTAGAGCAGAGGTAATGCATCAAAAGAGGAAATTTTACCTGAGCCATCTTGATTGGAACCACTACTCCTAAAAGTATATAAAAATGACAATAATGATATTAAAAGTAAATTGAATGATTTTCCTATGCTGCAAGATCTTTGGGTCCAGTTTTTCTTTCCCACCGAATCAGAGAAAGGAATCCAGGCTCATGTACGGTAAGTGCTTATGTGTTGGTGGGTGCTAATATGTTGGTAGGTGAGTGGTAAGGAATTATTCAGGGAGACGAGGTAAGATTTGCATGTTGTTCACGTCTTTTCCAGAGATAACATGTTCTTCCAAATTAAGGACTTTTTTAAAATGGTGAGAATTTCCATCCCTTTGGCTTCTCGTAGTGGTAAACTTGCTGTTTCTAAATTCCAGATCTGATGGTACCACTCCTTTCTGAGAATCCTCCAGATGACCCCACTGATTTTCGGCTTTGTTACAGAGCAGAAACTTCATAGCTTGACCTTGGTAGTGGGCATCTTCCTGCCTACTTCTTAAGA
>NW_003852568.1:3007227-3012810 GCF_000181295.1 Otolemur garnettii
CGCAGCTCGCCTCAGGAAGGTTGAAGTGCACTCTTCAATCTTCTCTCTTGTCTCTGCTCCAAACCATCAGCTAATTTGCTAAGGTTCTGTCCTTTCAGCCTCCTTCTGGACGGGAGCTTCTGTAAAAAGCTGGCTGCAGTTCGCCATCTTGGCTCCGCCCCCCGGCCCTAGCCATTTCTGCCTGATCACTAACTTCTTCCTGAAATCCCCCATTTTCTAACTCAAATAATTGGTGACTCAATACTTCTTCTCTTTATCCATTCAGACCAACATGGTTCTCCCTCTAATAAGGTCGGCTTGACCAATGCTTCTCTTCCCACCCTGCCATCTTCTGGATCATGTAGGGAAACATACTGTGGTTCCCCGCACCCCTCACTTAACAAGCTTTGTTGACATTTTCTGGTTACTTTCTTTATTGTCTCCATGACATTCTTGAAGGCAGGCATTCCTCTCTACAGCCCCAGTGTATACACAGGGCCAGGTACATCGGCGGGTCTGTGCACATGCTCAGTGACTTGGAAGGAAGGTGCATTTTCTTACTGTGTTATGCATATGGTACTCTGCCCACTCAGGATCACACAAGTTCTGCTCTGCCTTGGGCAATGAACAAAGCTTCCCAACTCAACTCCAGGGCAACACCATTTCCAAGGATTTTCCTTTGTGCTGAGAATTGAGTGTCTGTATCTAGTTAGAACATTTCTGGAGAATTTACCATTATTCCCTCCACCATCCCATCCAAAGAAGACATCCCTCGTGAATCAGGGAAATCCAGAAGGAACAGCTATGTTGTGGGGTCTCTCTGGGGAGGTGTTTGCTCTGGCCTCGGGGGGGTTGCTTGGGAAAGCATCTTGGTTGGTGGAATAAATGCCAGCTCTGCAGATGGGGATGTTGGCTCAGCTGCATAAGAGTTGCAGATAAATCCACCCACCTTGTGCCAGGCAGGAGTGTGGCTGGGCCCTGGGTGAGCAATCTCCCGCAGGCCCCCAGGTTAAAGAGAATAGTTCTTAGGAACTCAGTGTAGCTCTTCCATTTCAGATCTAGCAGTTTCTAAAATATTGTGCAGTGTGTAAGTGCACTGGGCTCAGCTTCTAACTTTGCACTTTGTGCTGTGCAATCTGGATACACTTTCTAATGTTTCTTTTTCTTAGTTTCCTCATCTGTAAAATGGGCAGAAAATAATAACACATACCTCAGAGGAGAGTTGTGGGGACTGACTGAGTTAATAGACCACACCTGTGCAAAGTAAGTGCTCAGTACCTTAGATGCATTAGTCACAGCTCACCTGTAATGCACAGTGTGTCTCAGACAAGCCCTTACCCCATCTCCTCCTGGTCTCCCCACCTGTTCAGGGAGAGAGCTTAGCTATGCAACCTCTTCTGTGGTTCTAGCAGCTGGGGCCCGGGTTCTCTTTCATTTCACTAGCCTCACCCCCAGTAAGCTTCCAAACATCTATGGCATGATTACAGAGCAGCATGGTTGGGCCTACATCTGAAATCACTCTCCGAATCCCTTTATTATAATTTGAGTGATAACACGATGATCTGCCTTTTCTCTGTTTAGTTCTAAAGGCCCCTGAAGCTGAGAGGTGAGATAATCTGTATTTTGCAATATGCCGATCCTTGGTGAGGTTCATCTATTTTATTTTTTTTTCTTTTGATTATATATTTAGTAGAAGATTTGGAAAAGTACTTCATAGGAGGAAAGCCTCAGAAAGCAATGACTCATAGCCTGTTGGTCTCTGTAAAGAACTTCTAGTTCAGATCTGAGGCTGTCTGCATAGTCAATGGAGCCAAGTGTGGCCTGTTTGCAGAATCTCAGGAGGTGGAGTGACTCACAGTGCTGTGGGTGGACCACTTCGACAGGAGGTGGACAGCAGGATGAGGAAACCCATCTGGAGCCAGGCCTGGATGGCAGAGAAAAGGTGCATGCTGAAGCTTTGGTCTTGGCCTCCAATGAGGAGAGTCTCAGGAAAGTGTCCTTGATTCCCATGGAAACATCTCTTAATGGTCTCAGCACCCTAAATAGTTACTGTTAATATGCAGGTAAACTTTCCCCATCTTGCCTGTGTCTTTGTAGCGTGCTTGAGTTTACAAACTGAGTGTATTTTGTTTCAGTGTTTTTTACTTACTATTGTATCATAAGCATCTCCCCAGCATATTAAATTCCTTGCAGCATCATCTTCTTGCTGCAGAATGTCTACCTGTAGGTCTGCATCACCATTCTCAACATTCTTCCAATGTTGAACACTTAAATAGGTCTATGTTTCCCTCCTGCAAGAGCTATTATCAGTTATAAGCCTTTTTAAAACTGAAATCTTCGCCTGTATTTCAGAATGTTTTCTCAGGATATACTTAGTTTTAGAGAAGTAGAGTTTCCAGATGTGAACATTTATGAGATTCTTGACACACTGCCAAATGCACCACCAGCGACGTCATGCCCACATTTTTATTCACCAGCCAGCACGAGCCCATTGGACACCTAATGGCTTGGGTAACACTCTTAAATAATACCTGTTTGTTATTTAATGTGTGTTAAATGTGATACATATACATCCATACTTATATATATGCAAATATATATACATATATTTATATATGTGTGTGTATAGTTGACCCCTGAACACTGTGGGGATTGGGCAACATCTCCCCACACAGTTGAAAACCCACATATATGTTCTGATTTTTCTAAAACTTAACTACAATTGACCAGATGTCTTAGCGGTAACGAAAAGTCAATTACCACATATTTGTTTGTTATATGTACTATATACTGTAGTCTTACAATAAGATAAACCAGAGGAAAAAAAAAGGTTATTAAGAAAATTATAAGGAAGAGAAAATATATTTATGATTCATTAAGTGGAAGTGGGTCATCGTAAGGTCTTTATCCTCCTTGTCTTCACTAGGAGCAGGCTGAGGAGGAGGGAAGAGCAGGTGTTGGTCTTGCTGTCTCTGGGGTGGCCGAGTTGTAAGGAAATCCACATACAAGTGGACCTGGGCAGTCAAATCTGTGATGTTCAGGGTTTATTTGTCCATGTATATACACACAAATATATACACACATATATGTATATTTATTTTTTTGGTTGGTAATACAGCTGCACATTTTTTCCTGTTAGAACCATTTTTCAATAGCAGCTGATTAATATTGGGTGGAATAAACAAGTTAAGGAATTTCCTTTTACCTCCCTTGGGGGTAGCTGCAGTTAGCTGCCAAGAATTCCAGTTGAGCTTGGCTGTTTATGATCCAGCATTGCTCCCCTCTGCTCTCCTGTGTCCTTCCCAGTCTGTATCACACCAGCATGGCTTGGCACCCCTTTCTGTTCTCCCCTCTGCAGATGGAGAAGAAGGGAGGCCTTGGGTCCTGCTGTATCCCTGCTTGCCCCTGCCTGGAGGGCCGCATGTGGCAGAGAGCCTTGCAATATTCATCTTACAGAAGCAAAGTTGAGTTGTGGAATTTCTGACTTACTTGGGTTGAGAGTGAAACGTTCTTCCCTTGGCATCTCAGGTGCTATCCAGGGTAAGCTTTGTCTTTATGAGGCAGTCCTTATGAATCCTTTGTTTTCCTTTCCCTTCTGGAATTCTAGCCAGGTGTCTTTTGTCCCAAAGGAGCTGTAGATGTGTCTACATGATAGTGAAGAACTTAGTCCATTCTGCAAAGATTTTAGTTATGAAAGCAGATGAGCAGAGCAGACTTCACTCACAAACCCAAGTGCATTTGGATCCTGCTCCCAGGGGGCTGCAGTGTTCTGCACATGGGGCACCTCGTCATCAGTGAGGGGACAGGTGCACCCACATTGTGTCAAAAGAAGATTTGGTGTCCCTCCCCTGGGACCTCTTCTAAGGTGCTCTCCCCTATTCAGGTCTCAATCATTTCTAGACCATTTCCTCCCCTGAATAAGCCTTCCAATTCCTCTTCACTGTTGGCTGCCAATGAGGGGCAAATCTGATTGTATTTGCCCATATTCACTCCCTGTCTCTCCTGTAAATCCTCCCAATGATCTCACCACCCACAACGCTCCACAGTATAGCAGCCAGGCCCTCACTACCTGGCTCTCTGCAGTCTCCAGGTCCAGCCTCATCCATGGTCACTGCCATGCTCCCCTCGTGCTGCAGGAAGGACAGCACACTTGCAGGTTCCCTCTGGCCCTGTATCTCTGCACCTGTCACCCTTCACTGGATGGCTCCTTTAGAACCTGTGTCAGAATTCCACCTCCAAGAATTCTTCCTGACCTCCCCATTGGCTAACCCTTCTCCTGGTGAAGTGACTGTCCTCCGTGTATTGGCGAGGCCTTGCTGAGCTCTAACCTCTGGCCTAGTACCTGCTCTAGAGCAAACTCAGATCATTCCTGAGATGAATGCAGGTGCTGCCGCTGCCTGGGCACCAAGGTCTGGGTGTCCTCCGTCTTTTTGTCCTAACGTCACCTTACGCAGACAGTGCCTGGTGCACATGAATGTGGAGGAAGGAGTGGTCTGGACCTCCCAGTAGCCTGGGAGGCTGCTTTGTCTCAAGAGGGCTGGAGAGAGAACTCTGTCCTCAGTACTTTCTGAGAGAGAAAAAAGATAATAATATTAGCCCTTGGAAAAATAAAAGGTGGTCGAAGTGTTTGGTTCTAGAATGATTAGGAGGCCTGCATTGGCTTTGAGGTCTGTAATGTTGGCAAAAAAGACCAAGGTGCTGGAACTATGAATCTGCCCATTCCCACAGCAGTGTGCCCCCTAAGTGCTCATGTGATGGTGAACAGTCTTGGAAGATGGCAATAATGTTTTCCCTAGAGCACAGGGCAGAGTCGCTTACTGCCCATTATTGGAGATTCTGGTTTTCTTAGTTCAAAGTTTTCCTGCTGGGACTCAACCCACCGCGTGGGTAAGAATCCTCTGTGACCATACTCATCCCCCATGTAGGACCTGGGGACAAGAAGATATGATGCAAATATGCTGATGTCACACTGCTTGCTGGGATGTGAGTAATACAGCCCTTTGTGTCCGACCAAGGAGACTTGTGTCTTCCGCCAGCCTTCATGGAGCAGTGACAGGCTAACTTGCTCACTTGACAGCAGGCAAAACCTCAGACTCTTCACCAAATTCTTGGCAAGCTTGTATCCTTATTTAGATGCATCTTCTAAAAACCCTCAAGTTCAAATATGTTGGCCTTCACGTTGTAGCTAAGAAGACTGGATCACGGAGGTGTTAACTCTTCCTAGGTTGCAGAGCTAGAGAGTGCCTGAAGCAAGATTTCTGTCCAACTCTGTCCGATTGCAGAACTGCTGTCTTTCCGTAACATCATGCTGACACGCTACATGGCAAACATTGAAACGCCTGCAGCTGTTCTTGTGGCACTGTTGGCCCCTAAATCATTCCCGTTGTTATGATGACAAAAATGTTCAGGCAAGGAATGGAAAACAATTGAGCAGCCTCTCCTCCAAGGAACATAAACGGATAAAATCACGAGTTCCTTCCATTTAAAATAGACAAAAATGTTCTCAATACTTACGTAACAGCTGGCTGTAAGCCCTGACCTACTGCCTTTCCTCTGGTGAATGGGGTGAGATCTTTCTCTTGCTGGGCAGGCTGGTCTGAGTCA
>NW_003852568.1:3012976-3014270 GCF_000181295.1 Otolemur garnettii
TGTCTTACTCTTATAATGCAGACCTGCCCCCTCCTTTGCTGGGTCCCTATGACCCATGGGACAAAGTCCAAATTATTCAGGTTGGGGCTTAAGGTACTCCATAGTCTAGCCCTCATCCCCTGTGCAGCTGACCCGAGCTTCCCTTCCCCTCTGAAGCCTTTCCCAGTCCTTCTCACCCCCCAGTGGCACTGGTCCTGCCCCCTTAGTGTTCCAAATTTAGCTGTATCACTTACCTCTCAGCAGCTGAAACGCTTTGGGGCTTGTGTACATTTACACATTTATCTTCTCTACTAAGCCACAGACCTCTTAAGGTAGGGACTGCTACCTTCAACTCTGTAAGCTGACACTTAACACGGATACCTAATAAACGTTTGTGGATCGCAGCAACACGCTTAGGCAGACCCACATGTGTAGTACCTCTCTCCTGGGTCTGAAGTCTCATCATGAAACACTACGAGTTTGGGAATGGAAGAAACATTTGTAAGAAGTACAAATCATTCCAGAAGCACCGGCAGGATGCTTCAGCGTGATGCAATCTAGCTGGGCGTCTTCCTTGTCATAAGAGTGCCAGGTGCAGGCTTCCTGGGCGCCGGAGGTGTGGGTGTGGTGTGGCCCTGCCTGTAGCACAGGCTCCACCAGATACTCTCCTCCCACTGCTTGTCCCAGGTCAGCTCTCAGGTGCCCCTGTCACTGCTGAGCCATCCTTGCATCCATGCATCCTGCCAGAGGGAGGAGGGTCCATTTTCTAGTTCTCTGGCCAGTCAGGTGCTGGTTGAACCCCTCCTCTGCCGTTAGGAGCTATGACCCCCCCACAAAGCTTCCAGCATTTCTGAGCCTCAGTTTCTACAGATCTAAAGGGGTGTGGGGGATACCCACACAACACGGTACCTCAAGGATTAAGGAAGCTCATGTGCAGAGCAGCCAGGAGTGCGTGAGGTCTGCCTCCTCCCAGCCCTGCTCCCTCCACCCCTTCCTATCTCACCTCTCTTCCTTTTTCTCCTCATTCCTCTCGGTGCGTGTCAGTTTGTGCGTATTATTATTCTGACCAACATGTGTTACAGGCTTGCTGCAGAATGACTTTAGTGCATTGCCGGGGGAGACAAGAAAGAGAAACTGGTCCCTAAGCTGGGGGAGGGTCATTTCCTTGCCCACCAGTGCGCACGTTATCGCTTTAGGTGGCTCTGCTCTCTGACATGGCCATCTGGCCTCTGCAGTTAGCCTGTGACAGCTCTCTTCTCAGGGTCATCTGGACTAGGCCACCTCGGGTGAGCCAGCCCTACAGTTTCCTTGTCAT
>NW_003852568.1:3015233-3023944 GCF_000181295.1 Otolemur garnettii
GAAGTCCTGGGTTCAGGAATGGGAGCGGGGCTGGAGTCTGTGCCCAGCCCCACCACAGGGAGCTGTCACCACTGCCATCACCGGAGGATGGGGCTGGCTCAGTTTGTCTATGGGATTCAGTTTTGCTATGACTGTGCTTTAGAAAATCGATGCTTTGGCCAGTGCACTGGACCCTGAGACTGTCTATTTCTAGAGGGATGTCCTGCTTTGCCATTTGTCTCATGCAGCTGGTGCCTGTGTGGGGAAAGGGACACTGGTTCCTCTCCCCCTCCCTGGGTGGGTGCAGGGTGGCTGTACCGCCTGTGCTGTCTCAGAACTGGCCCTTGGGAGCCAGGAGGGGGCTGTCCCAGCCCCATGAATAGACTCCACGAGGGAGCATGGAGTCACACTGGTGAGAAGCAAGCCCCAACGCTGTTTACCCTTCCCCAGGTGACTACGGTAATGCTGTGGGACTCTGAAAGCTCGGTTACATGTCAAATTTATTTCCAATCGTTTCAAGCTATATCAATGGGAGACAAAGGTACCTTTTAGCTCCGGCACCTGCTGTTTCCCCCAAATGTCAAGGACTGACATTTGATGCCATTATCCCCAGGCAGCGCACCAATGACTCACTTCCTTGCTTCCCCAGCCCTCTGGGCCATGCACCCTGTTCACCCTCAGCAAGGACTTTCACGCCAGTGAGATGTCATCCTGGACTGCCCAGGGGGGCCTGTATGCCCAGACTTTCTCCCTCTTTGGCCTTTCAGAATTGCCACTGGCTCCCTGGGTCCTGGGAGAGGCCTCATGTAGCTGGAGCTCCCCACTTTCCAGCCTGGGCAGGCACCCAGTGTTCTAAAGTATGGCTCTTAGGAAGAGGCAGGAGGATGCTCTTGCAGTCTGCATGGTGGTCCTGGTAGTGCTAGTGGGAAGTGGGGTGCATCTTCCTTGATGGAGCCTGAGGAGGCATTTGGGGAGCTGAGGTCAGTGCCCCTCAGATAAAGTACTCCTTTCTGCTGCTGCCACCAGCGTCCTGGAGGGCAGGGTCATCCTGCAGGGCTGCATCCGCACTCTCAGCAAATTCTGTGCCCTTGGCCTCGTTGGTGTGGTATGTGCCCTTGTGCCGACACGTGTAATGTAGCATGACAAGGAGAAGGCAGACCAGGACGATGGCCACCGCAGCAATCACACCTGCAGGTGGGAAGAAATGTATGGGTCAGTGTGGAACAGGGGCTCTGGCACCTGTGACAGGGGCCCACAGGGGGGTGTCAGGATAGACACTCTGCTGTAACAAGCACAGATGCTCTTCACCTTAAGATGGGGCCACATCCCTACAAACCGATCATGAGCTGAAAACACTGTAAGTCAGAAATGCATTAATACACCTGCCTACTGAATGTCGTAGCTCAGCCCACCCATCTTACACGGCCTTGGGACACTGACTTCAGCTGACAGTTGAGGAAAATCCCCCAACACAAAGCCAACATGTAATACAGTGCGTTCTTGCTGTATATGGCTAGCCTGGGAAAAGATCAAAATTCAAAATCTGAAGGACAGTTTAGACTGAATATGTTTACTTTTGTACCTTTGTAAAGTTGAAAACTTGTAAGCTGAGCCACTGAAGGTTGGGGACCGTCGGTACCCACAGCAGACAGAAGGGTCCCATCACCCTGCCCGGTGTGCGCCAGCTTCTCATCTGCTCCCTCCTCCACGGTTCACTTTGTCTCCCTCCCTCCCCCCCCTTTTCCTTTCCTTTCCTTCCCCTGCTCCTCAGCCCTCGGGGATCACAGCGGACAGGCTGGGTAGGTGCCCCAGAACAAAGCCTAGTCAGAGGTGCTCACAGTCTCCTGAGAAAGAGAGACTTGAAACTGCAGGGGTCCATGGGTCATAGAAGTTCACCTTTAAACCAGCACAGTCCCCACTGAAGGGCTTCTGGGAACAGGGGACTGTGCATGCTAGAACCAGAACGTCCAGAAGACTGGGAAGCGCGGGCTGCTCTGTGTGCTACACAGGGAGAAAGACCAGGGCTGCTAACCGTGGGGAGGGAGGGTGCGAGGTGTGCTTTGTGTTCTCCCTGCGGAGGGAGGACTCCCACGGACCTGCAGGAGGATTTGCTCACACGAAGGCCTGAAGAGGGAGGACCCTGCGGGGGACGCTGTGCCAAGGCGGGGGGTGTGCTGGAGGTGAGGGATGGCCCATCACCTCTGCTGACAGTCAGGAGGGTGTTGGGCCACTCAGGGCTTTGGAGTGACAGGCGAGGGGTTAGAAGGGCTGAAATGTCAGTCTCACTGGGGCTGTTTTCAGTTTGGGCACTGACTTTGAAGCTGCAGAACCAGCCTCTCTGTTTCCTTAGAATGTAGATGATGTAGGGACCATGGGTAGTGGTGAGGCTGCCAAGTCCCATCTTTATAAAACAATTCCCTAAACTCCCTACTGCCTTCAGAGAGCACTTGTGTTGGTACAATGCGATCATATTCTCTAAGACCAGCGCAGCAGTCCAGAGGGTTGGAGGATGTCACATTATTCCGAATCACACAGGGGTCCTTCCTGCTGCTGCTGCTTTTTCTTACTTTTTTAAATGTAGAATTTCCCTGAACTATTAATAAGCTAATGAGGGTGGCGCCAGAGGCTCATAGGGCACTGGCCCCATATGCCGGAGGAGGTGGCATGTTCAAACCCAGCCCCGGCCAAAACTGCAAAAAAAAAAAAAAAAAGCTAACGAGAAGTGTGGATCTCAAAGAACACAAAGCATACAGCATTTTCCAAAACTGGTTGCTCCTGAACCTTAATTTGGAGTCACAGTCATGACCCTCAGGGAGTCACCTGGCCAGGGTTCAAGGCAAGGTGAGGGCAAAGTCAGGCTTCTTGAGGGTGGAGGGGTGGGGGTGTAAGGCACAGGGTGGGCAACAGTGTGATGTGAGGGAGATGGGGAGAAATCACCTTCAAATTTCCCTCTCCAGAGCCACTGTTGCTCTAATGGGTCTCTAGGCCACCCACCAGAGCTGGGACGCCTCCTGACACATGGGCCAGGGGTGCTCATTTCACCCTTATTGCCCCAGCTCTGTCTCCTCTGTCAGGACACTGGGCTGGATATTTCTTAATTAGGGCTTAACTTCCCATTCCACATTCAAAACCAACACTGAGGCAGGGAAAATGCTGGTGACAGCCACCCCCCACCCAACTCCTCAGGCCAGTTCTCCCTGGCTACTTGAAAGGCCCGAAAATGAGAGCTTACCTGCGATGATGGCGATGTCCGTTACGCTGTGGGCTACTGGGCCAGGATCTGTGAACAGAGAGAAGGGTCTGAGGTGAGAAAGGAGGGCTCTCCACGGCATGTTGGCTGGAGTTGCACCCTCGGTTCACAGCTCACGTGTGAGCCTCTCTGTGATCAGGCCCAGGTGGACAGGAAGTGTATGGTGCAACTGGGTGTACCGTGTCCACTACTAGGTCATGCACGAGCTGGCTGCTGTGTCCCTACACTGAGGCTGGGCTTGCACCTGGTAGAGGGTCAGCCGTTGTCTGTGGTCTGCATGAGGGCAGGCGTGACTGTGGTGTCCAGCACAGACCACTGTGAGGCACTGCTCATACTAGCTGTCTTCATCTGCTCCCTGTTGTTAGAACACCTGACACCGGGTTATGTATAAAGAAAAGCAGTCTAAGATTGTGCCACTGCATCTGCCCAGGGCCTCACGCTGCTTCCACTCATGGTGGAAACTGGGAGGGGAGCCATGTGTACAGGAAAGGAAGCAAGAAGGGGTCTGGGGAGCCAAACTCACCTCCATAACCACTGCCCTCCAGTCGCTTATCAGTCCTGAGAGTGGGAACTCCCTCCCTCCCATGGAGAGGCATTAATCTATGTGCCAGGCATCCCCTCCCGCTGGGCCCACCTCCCAACACTGACACTCTGGGAATCCAGTTTCACCATGAATTTTGGTAATGACAACCCACATCCAAATCGTAGTGCCAGGTGTCGGTTCCTTTTTATCCATAGTATCCTGTGGGCTTCATGGCAGTCCCTGAGGGGCCTGGTGCTATCATCCCATTTCGCAGGAAGAACACTAAGGCTCAGGGAGGTGGTGTGCTCACAACCTCAAGGCTCCTTATACGGAAGCCCAGGACTTAGGGTGCTCTTGAGTCTGGTGTGTATTTTCTGTCTTTCTCTCTCAAAAAAGCCCCTCCCAAGGCTCCTGTCCAGGCATCCCTGTCTGAGGCCCCTCCCTAGGTCCCTGCATTGACCCTCTTGTGGGAAGGACGGCTCTGTGGTGCTATCCAAGTCACTGAATGTGTTTTTTCCACAGCTCAGTCGACTGGCTGGAGGGCTGAGATTCCTGTAAGAGATGTTCCCTGAGCAGCTTGTGAGAAGATCTGTTAGACCATGGAAATATTAGTGTTAACATGGAAATCCTATGTTCCCATCCCCATGGCTGTGCGTAATGAAACAGAGAAGGATGTTCCATAACGATCATTTCTGCTCAGATAATCACTTTAATTATAGGGCTATTAGGTCATTCTCCTCAGCACAGCAGCCAGATGCCCCTTTCTGATAAGAACCCGGCTGGCTGCTGCTGCCAGGAGGGATAGCAGGCGTGGTGGTGGTGGTGGGGTGGAGACAGATTCCAGGCTGCCCGGCTCCTCCAGCAGGAAGCCTGGAGGTGGGAAAGAAGATAAAACACAGCAGCAAGTCAGAAAAGGGACAGAGAAGATGTACTCCGGCAGGCAGGGCGGGGCCCCCGGAGCCTGGCCGGGAGGAGGGCTCAGCATTCTAAGTGCTTCTTAGGGAGGTGCAGCAACTAGGTGCGCGCTGGACTCTGCAGTCCAGGGTGAATACGTGCAGTCTGCAGTTTCGTACGCAGCAGAGTAAGTACTCAGTAAACATTCACTGAGTGAAGGAATAAATGCATGCACATATGAATGAATGGAGTTCGAGACCTTTCCAATCACTAAGCACCTCTCAGTTCACTAAGAAAGAATAGCGCCTTGCTCAGGTTGGCATGGCTAGAGAAACTCAAAGACCCAGAACTGCCCTGGCCAACATTTCCACGCCGGTCTGTCCAGTGCAGCCAGGGTGAGAAGAGACTGTTGTTTCCTCTTCCTTTAAAAACAATTAGCAATTAGGTGCTAGGTACTTCTCTTCCCATTTACCACGCATTTAACTCACTCTTCCCACACAGGTTGGAGTTATTACAGATATGGAAGCTAAGTTCCAGAAAGGTGTATTGTTTCCCTGGGCTCAGCCAGTGCTTTGACAGTCAGGAGTTATTAGGTTCAAGCCCAGAGAGCTCTGAGTCCTAGGGTTCAACCCTGCCGGGCACTACCCCATGGAGACCCCTGGAGAGCTGACTTCCAGATGAGGTATTTGTCTTGAACCACTTGGGGTGCAATTCTTGGCTTGTGTTTAGGGACCTGTACCCAAATCTATATGCTGGGATACCAGATGCACCTCCAGTGGGCCAGCCAGGCTGGGAGGGCAGGTGAGACCTGAGCCCCCTAGTGCATGACAAGTAGTACCTCCCCACATGAGCTCCCTACAAGCCCCAGAGCACTGAGGGGCACAGGACCAGGGAAGTCCCCTTGGTTCAAACCGCTTTCTCCGTGTCCTGGCCACCTCCCAGTGCATGGAGCTGCATTTATACACCCTGCACAATGCACAGACTCTGGAAAATGACCTTTCAGCCCAATCAGAACTGCCATATAGGTCAGTATCCACATCAGGAAGAAAGGGCTGGCCTGTCTGGGAAGGTAGGGATGGTGTGAGATAGCCGTTCTCAAAGTGTGGTCCCTGGATCAGCAACACTCTGGAAAGCCTGTTAGAATCAGATTTACTGCATCAGAGACAATGGAGCTGGGGCCAGCATCGGAGTGCTACCAAGGCCTCCAGGGAATTCTGATGCACACACTTGGTGGAGAAGTGCTGGTGTAAAGGAAGCCTTCCCAGAAG
This sequence comes from Otolemur garnettii, assembly GCF_000181295.1. Taxonomy (NCBI): domain Eukaryota; kingdom Metazoa; phylum Chordata; class Mammalia; order Primates; family Galagidae; genus Otolemur; species Otolemur garnettii. Next base: position 3,021,148 of record NW_003852568.1, read on the forward strand.
CAGGTATTTCAGGAACAGCTCTTTAAAGTTGAACAGGTGTTTGCTGCACAGAGGGTCTAAGCATTCTGGGTAGAGAGCCATCCCCCATCCATGTGTCTGCTTGCCAACCCTGGTTCTGAGGCTCCTGAAGCCTTGGTCCCCACCTCCTGTCTCTGGAGATGGCGAGGGGAGAACCCTCAGAGGCTGCACCCTCTGTGCTCTCCCACTCGGCCAGCAGTAATAATAAGTATGTGGAGCAGGGTGGCAGGAGCGAGCTCAGACCCTGCCCAGGAGGCTGGTGGGTTGGTATCTGATCGGATTAAGGAGCCTGGAATGAAGTCCACTCCTCTGCCTTAGGGGCTGCAGAGGGAGTCCTGGCTTCTTGTCTTCCACTGCTCATCTGGTCCAGCAAAGGAGGAAGAATTCAGGCACAGGGCGAGGGCTCAAGGGAATGAGATTCCTTGGGTATGTGAGTGAGGATGGCTTCAGAATAGGAAACCTCCGTGTTCTGGGAGGAGAATGATTATCACAGCCTTAAAATCATGAAGGTGATGCAAGTTTGTCATGGTGGCCCCTGGAGAGTTCCAGAGATGACAAGTCACGCTGGGGCCAGGGTTGCAGCTGCAACAGTAGCACCTGTGGCTTGATGGTCGGCCAAGCGCTATGATAGCTACCAAGAGAGATCATTGTCAAGAAACCTATGGACTTGGTTAGAAAAGCCACTTTACCAAGTGCCCCAAGATAGCAAGGGCTTGTGTGAGTCTGACTTGGGTTTCAGAAGCGGGGCGGTGGGAGGTGAACTTTGTGGGCAGGGACAGTTCTCCTTGGCAGGTGTCAGGGGATTTCCTCCTGCTCCTGATTCCTGTGTGACCTTGTGGAACTCTGCGGACAGGTGAAGTGTGTGAACTGACTTTTTTAGGGGGAGGAAAGGTCAAATCACATTTACTTCTCCTTGATGATGTGCTATTTTTGCTCCTGGAAAGGATGCAGTGTTCAGGTTCTAGGTCTCAGAATATAAGTGGCCCAAAGAAATAAATGAAACTTTTGTGCATCCACCCATTTCTCCTGAAGCTGGCTGAGTGCTTAGCATCTACCCAGCCCCAGAATTAAAGGAAAGAGAGGAAGACGGTGCCTGTCCCCAGGGAGAGTATGACCCGAATGGGGAGGTGCAACACTCGTATATGTAAAGTCAGACTGCCCACACCCCCACATGACAGAGCATCACCACACGCAAGAAAGAGGTGCCTGTGGCTGCCGTACAGGAGACTCAGCCATGAGACTTCACCCCAGGACTACTGGATTCTGGGACAGTGAGGAAGCTCGTGATTGTGCTCCTTCAGCTTTTCCTTCATCAGACTTTTTCTAGCCTCTACTACAGGACAGACCCCTGCTGTCAGGAGCTTACTGTGTAACCAGGAGAGACAAATGCATCGCAGGGCAGGCTGGGAAAGAGATGTTCTATGATGCAGCCCGTGACATCTGACGGGTGCTGCCAAGTCTGGCCTCCCGTCAATGGGAGGTGGGCAATACCAACAGCCGCAAGCCAGCATGGTGGTGACATGGCAGGCAAGCCTGTGGTGGTGGAGTGCTCAGCGGGGATTCTGGGCTGGGCAGAAGGTCTCCCTCAGTCAGTGCCTAACTGCCTCAATGCCTGGACACCGTGCGTCAAAGTCTGGGCTCCAGGCAGCTGCTGGAAGTATGCTATGGGGGCCTCATCCGCCCACACTTTCTGGCTTTGTCGTCTTTCCCGTCTGTGCAGAGAGCATGCATGCATTCACCTGGGCTTGCAGAAAGAGTTCAGAGGCAAGGCTGACATGAACTAGACCACCCTGGGAGAGCTCAAGGTCAAAATAATTGCCCTGGGGCATGTAAAGCTAAAAAGCTACTGCACAACAAAAGAAATCATCAACAAAGACACCCACTGGGAGAAAATATTTCCAAACTACCTATCTATGAAGGATTAATAATTAGAATGTATAAGGAGCTCCAACAACTCGATAGGAAAAAATTAAATAATGCAGTTAAAAATGGGGAAAGGAGCTGAGTAGACATTTCTCAAAAGAAGATGTGAAAATGGCCAGCAGGTGTACGAAAAAATGTCAACATGATTAGTTATCAGAGAAATGCAAATCAAAACTATTAGGCAATGAAATGTCACCTCGTCCCAGTTAAAATGGCTTTTATCAAAAAGGCAATAACAAATGCTGGTGAGGATGTGGAGAAAGAGGAACCCCCATACACTGCTGGTGGGAATGGAAATTACTGCAACCAGTATGGGAACAGGATGCAGGGTCCTCAAAAACTGAAAATAGAACTACCCTATGCCTCAGCAACCTCACTGCTGGGTATGTATGTTAGCAGTTCAGTTTGAGAAGCTGTCTGCACGCCCATATTTACTGTAGCACTATTTATAAGAGCCAAGAATTGGAATCAACCTAAGCAGCCATCAGTAGATGAATGGATAAAGAATCTGTGGCAAATATACACAATGGAATATTATACAGCCATAAAAAGGTTAAAATCCTTGGGTGGTGCCTGTGGCTCAAAAGAGTCAGGCACCGGCCCCATATGCTGGAGGTTGTGGGTTCAAACCCAGCTCTGGCCAAAAAACTGCAAAAAAAAAAAAGTATAAAATCCTGCCATTTGCAACATGATGGACCTGGAGGATATTGTGTTAAGTGAAATAAGCCAAGCACAGAAAGACAGACCTTGTATGTTCTCACTCACATGTGTGAGCTAAATATGAAACACAATTGATCTCATGGAGGCAGAGAGGAGAATGACAGTTACCAGAGGCTGGGAAGGTGGGGCAATGGGG
>NW_003852568.1:3023997-3044987 GCF_000181295.1 Otolemur garnettii
GAGCACAACAAAGTGACCATAATCAGCAATAGTGAGGGCATATTTTAAAATAAGAGTAGAATTCGAATGTTCCTAACACAAAGAAATGATAAATGCCTGAGGTGATGGATACCCCAGTTGTGCTGATTCGATTAATTCACACCGTATGCCTGTATCAAAACATCAAATGTACTCTATAGAGATATACAACTATCCATAATGATTAAAAATGAAAATTAACAAAATTATTGAAGGTCTCTATGGGTCACCTTATAAACCAGTCGTTCTCAACCTTCCTAATGCTGTGGCCCTTTAATATAGTTCCTGTGGGTCGTGACCCACAGGTTGAGAACCTCCCAACTTCTAGGGCTGCCACAGTGCTGAGCCATGTAGTGGAACTGCTCTGACTCTCTGTCAAGTGATCTAGGCAGGCTTTCCTCCTCCTAACACGACCCTGTCTTGCCTGATGCTACCCTGTGGACACGTGGCCTGCCCTCAGCCCTGAAGCACCACCTCACCTGCATGGCAGCGTAGAGGCTTTGGGGGGTGTGTGTGTGCTGGGGAGATGTGGCCTCTCTGGCCTGGAAGAGACAGTCATTCCCTCCTCCGTAAACCGGGGATGAAGCAGGGACTTGACAGGAAAGGGCAGCTCTTCCGTGTCACCTGGCAGTCTTACCGGGTAAAGTTTCATTTCTAGGCATTTACTTTTGGGATATACTCCTAGAAGGGGGAGTGTACGAAGGGGGAGATATTCTAAGTTACCATTCCAAGATTTTCTTTGTGTGGCCTTCCTTGATAACACCCCTAAACCTCTTTTTGTTAAAACAACAACACAAATCAAACACGGAGCCTTATTTGAACCCCACAAGCCACCTGCATCAGCTGAGCTATAGCGTCTAAGTACAAGGAATGAGTGTTTTGATTCCATTTTTGGTTGCCAAAGTCTAAAAATACAGAACGACCTTCTCCTAAGTCCAGGATGGTGACAGGCACAGAAATCAGTAAGAAACCCTAAAGGGAAGAGGAGTCTTGGGATAAAAAGTCTGGCTGAGCAAGATGAGATGTGCCTGTCGATAGGGGAGCTCCTCTGGGGACAGGACCTTGTCAGCATTGGGCTGTGTGGCTGTTTGGGGTGAAGGTATTACCAGTTGCCTGGCTGGGTAGGGGGCTGGGGTGGGTGTCAGACATCAGCAATCAACTGAAGAAGCTCGATGCCCTGACCACCAAGGGGAAACTGAGTGAATCTGTTTTCCTTCTAGAAGAAGATAATCCACCCTGAAATGGCTGGCGTGGCCTTGGCACACTGAGAGGAGACCCAGTCATCTCATTTCTAATTTGCACCTGGCTCTTTATCAAGGTGACCGATCTTCACAGTGAAAGAACAAAGGCCTAAGAGGTAACCAAGCCGAGGGGAGAGGCAGGAGATGCCACCTGACGGGGAGGCAGCATCCCCAGCTGAGGTGGATGGGGACCTGGCATGGTTGAGAAGAGTGAGACTCTGTCCCCTCTCTCTGCTTGTCCCCCTTCCTGCCCCCTTGAACTGGTGCTGGGTACAGGAATGGGGCCCTTGTGCCAGGGTGTGGTAGATGAGCACACCGTTCCAATCTGTGTCTGAGACTGTGGTCCCCTTGGCCTTGTTCTTGTGAAATTAACCAAGTTTTCAGGCGCTCTCTGTCCCCAGACACCACCTCCAATGGCAGGCCTCTGCAATGAGGCCAATGGAAGGATTTAAGGATAGCTGAGCTCTGACAATGCATCAGGAAAATGCTTCTCATAAAAAAAGGTTTCTGGGACACCAAAACTGAAGAGATGTTTGCAGGTGTTTTAGGAGCCAGCAAGGGGCTATGTGTGTGTGTGTGTACCAACCACAGAGTGTCTGCACAGCTTCCTAGCACACAGCTCTATCAGAGGGGGCTGGAATACAACAGGCCCTGGAGACACGTATTTCTAGCCCCAGCTCTGTCCAGACACCTCCCTGAGGAAAGCAAGGGTGCACAGGAAGGCCATGGTGCTCTGGGGGTCTCCCAGATGCCAGGCTTGGGCTGGAAGCCTGGCCATGCCCTTGTGTGGTCAGCACACTGGACAGGCCTGGAGGGCACAAGAGTGACAGCTCAGCACTGGGACTCATCTCAGGGGTGAGCGGCCTTTGTGGCCTGGCTTTCTTCTTTTGTAAAACCCAATGGTGCTATGTAGGCTCATTGCAAGTTAGCAGGGGGAAGCAGCGCTTGGTATAGGTTGGGCTATTTGAATGTCAATTTTTGTCATTGTTAATTATATTGGCATTGCCTCAATCAAAGTGGGATTTTCAAAACCAGGCACCTTCAATGCTCTTGTGCACTATTTGGCAAATTATCACCTTCAGAATCAAATAATCCACTGCTTGTAATCAGGGGTGTCCAACCTGCAGCCAGAGGGCCACATGCTGATTTTGTGAGGACATTTTTCACTTATCTGTGGTGTTGGGTATCACAAAATGTATGTATGGACCTTTTTTTTTTTTTGCATTTCAGTTTTCATTAGTGTTTGTGTATTTACTGTGTGGCTCAAGACAATTCTCATTTTTCCAATGTATTGCAGAGAAGAAAAAAGTTTAGATGACCCTGTTCAAGAATTCTTGAGAAGTAATCTGGAATGGAAACAAAAATCCATGCCCAGGAAAGTGTACTGCAATGTGGTTTAACATGAAAGTTTAAAGAGAGAGAACAATCTAAATGCCCCATATTACCCATATTAGGGAACTGGTCCTGTAAATCACAGTACATGCACCTGTTAGAGCATTAAGCAGTACTGATGGATACATGTGGATTCTTAGTGACAGGAAGCAGTGCTTATGGTGTGACGTTAAGTGAAAGGAACAGGACCCTGCAAATAAACGTGCTCTCAGTATTCAAACAACGTCTAGGCCAAAAGAAGAGGAGGAAACACACCTAAAATGTTAGGTGGTGGTGGCTTTGGGGTGGTGATGAGTGGCTTTGTTTTCTTTGAATATATAGTTTTTTGTACTTCCCAGGCCACCCACAATCAGATTGTGTGGTCAGGGAATGGGGCTGTATGCCCAGAACTGGCTAATGTCTCACACGATGCTCCAAGCATCAGACTAGAAGGTCCATACGGTTCCTACCCATGCCTGGACCCGCCGGCCTCACTCCAGGGCCCTGCTAGGTGCCTAAATTCCCTGTCTGGTGACTCCACAGCCAGCCTTGGGCAGTTGCTGAACAGCAGGACTGTGGCCATCTCTCAGAGTGATGCTCTGGATCTTGTGTTTGCACATTCTTGCCCTATCCAGTAAAGAGATGCTTGAAGCAGACAGTTTCATTTCCAAGAAAGACAAAGGTCATGTGGAAAAGAGCCAGTGGAGTGCAGTGATCACAGCTCCTTGCCTCTTCCCAGGGCTGCAACTGTAGGTGGAGGTACGTGAGCTGCGGTTTCAGTCCAGAGCCCTCACTCAGGCCCTTGAATCTGCAGGAGGGAAAGAAGGCGAGTTCTGACTCTCAGGGAGTGGGTCGGGGCTGGGCATGGGGAATCACAGGCCTCTGGCCACAGGCTTTGCTTCTCTGGAGCTCTCTGAGATTGCCACTGGTGTGCTACTCAGCTGGCTTCCAGGGATGTCTGCAGGGAGGCCCCCTTGTCCCTCGGGTTTCGATTTTGTGGGAGAGCACGTTATGCTGAAATGTGCACACTTGGTTTCTCCTCTGGGCCTCCTCCTTCTCCATCTCCTTTTCTCTTGACGCCCGTGGCCAACTTCAATCCCCACCTTTACCCACATTGGTTGTTTCCTTCCAAAGTATGTTGAATCTTTCTTTTATCAACAATATTGCTGCACAGGTTTGTTCCCGCATTTATGAGGAAGTAGTGGGGTTTGGCCTTTTGAAGCAGTCCAGACCCCTTCGAGGTCCTGCACCGGAGTTGGAGACACACAGTGAGGGACTAACAGGGTGGACCATGGAACCCATTCATGTGCACGGGTGGAAGTGAGGAGCCCTTTAAAACTGTGAAAATCATTCTTAACTAGTTGACAGCACAAAAACAAGCCATGTGTTGCCTGTCATCCACACCATTAAAATGCTTTGCCCATCTCTGCACTAATTTTTGAGCTTCTAGAGGACAGGACTGTATTTTATGTATCAGCATCTGACACAAGGCTAGTTGAATGAGTAAGTGGTGTTGCAGTCAATATCCCCTGACAGGTCTCAGCAATCCTTCTATCATTACTTTTTTTCTATACACCTGCCTCTCTGATGCAGGATAAATAACCTTCCTTATACTCTCTAAGTCACTAAACAGCCACTCCACAGATGTACACTAAGCTTCCAATGACATTAATGGCTGTCATTTATTAAGCTCCTGGTGTACAGCAGGCTTTGTGGTGTCCTGGAGAGACAGAGGCAAAGCTGGTGTCCTCCGTGTGTGAGCTGTGTGTGCCCACATGTGCTCACACGTGTGACTCAAGTCCAGACCATGTGGAGCCAGCGCAGCCCAGAGTCACACTTGCTGCCCTCTGAGGTCCCTGGGATCCAGCTGGATCCCACATACTAATCTTCACTACTTCTCAGGAGGGCTTAATTCACTTAAAAAAATCATATAATTTCATTTTCAGCATAATTAGGTACCTAATTACTTGACTAAATGTCCTCGATCAGGCTGCATGTGTAAATAATGATGATTTAGTTATTCATGCTTTGTTATTGGGTTTCCAGAAGGCTCATCAGTAGGCAAGCAGGATGTGGCAGTGTTTTTCTCCTTCCTTCACTGGGTTTAACTGGCAGGAGTGCAGAGCCACGGTGAGGGGTGAGCAGGACTGCCGGGCACAGGGGCAGGAGGCAGGAGAGGACTTTGTGCTGCCTGGAATCTCTGTCCAAACACTCAGGTGGAGCCACGCTGATGAGGGTCTCCCACCACCCCAAGGCAGATAGCAGTGCTTCTCCACAAGGTCCCCACAAAGTAGTCGACATGGCGGTACCCACAGTTTGTGAATGAGAAGGTCAGGGTGTGATGGTGTAGGATCCTGGAAGGAAGCAGACACCGGAGCAGGAAGCAGGGGCCCGTGAGAGCTCAGGGCTGCAGGACAGGCCTGGTCAGAGGCCAGCTGAGCTCAGCATGCTGTAGAGAGTGCCTGGTGGGCCTTGTTGGCCGTTATGGTAGGTGATCTGCAATCTGCCTTTTATGTGAGATCAGTGTTTGAAAAGGTGCTTGGAAGACGAGGTACATTTCCGTCTCCACCCCAGGAGTGCGCTGACTGGGACAGTAGAGAGGGGACAGACGCACACGAAGGCTCGCCAGAAAACCGCTCTTTCTAAACATCATCTTAAAAGTGCTGCACATTGGGGAATGCACACAGGCGAGTGGGGTTTGGTGCCAGAGGGATTTGGGGTGAATCCTGGTCCCTGTGTCCCAGCTACATGCACCTGTCTCTGACCCTCAATGCTCTCTGCAGAGAAGGGCCTTGGCAGCAGCACACAGAGCACTGTGTACGGCTGTGGCGGTGTGTGTCCCCCCACTTGAAAGATCATCTTATTGTCCTCAGATACATAAAAATGGCTTCCTCTCTCTCTTCCCTCACTCCCTCCCTTGCTCGCTTCCTCCCTCTCCCTCCCTCTCTCTCTCTCTCTCACACACACACACTCACACACACACACACACAGGAGGTGGGGTGGGAGGCTGCAGTGGCAGGGAGTGCTGGGCTGAGTCTTTCCCACTGTGCCTTTGGTCCTCCTTTGTCATCCAAGTCCTGTCTCCCGGGTATCAGGGCAGGAAAGGGGCTTCAGGAAAGTCCCCAATTTACTTCCTCATTCTGCATCTGCAGCACAGCCAGGAAGCGGCCTGCCCTGAGTCAGCCCCTGTGTGTCTGCTCCCTGTGCCTGGGGAGAAAAAGCCATTTCTCTTCACCCCCGGCCCCATCCTCCGCTGTTTCCCTAGCTGATGAAAATACTCTAAAATACGTCTCAATCCATCACCCTGGCAAGCTCCTGCTCCGTTTTCCCAGCCCCTGTCCAGGTCTTGTGATTTATATTTGCCCAACATTAATCTTTTAAAAGCAAAGAAGCCATAAACACATTCATAACTCTGCCTCTTGTCAGTTGAAATTCCATGACACAAATCAACTGCCACCTAAATTAGATGTTTCTTTCATAGATAGTGATAAATACCATGGAGACTAATCAAAGACAAGTCAACTAACTTAGACTTCATCTCACTTCAAAATCATGTGGTTGGTGGGGTTGAAGTCGGACAACCAGAGAACATCAATGACCAACAGCACTGGGGGCACAGGCGCACTCCTGCTGTTTGGATGCTGCCAATGTAACCAGAAAGTTTTGTTCATCATTTCTCATGGGGGCCTCAGCACTTCAAAAGCAGGTTTGCAACCTAACACATAAACTTAGGAGTAATAGGTTAAATACAAACACAATCTACTCTTCTGTCAGACTGACTGGTATGCTCATTTCTTTGATGAAGCAAAGAAGCCTTTGCTTAAGCAATAGAGTGAAAACTGAGTTACCCACAAAGATGGTGGGCAGTGATAGGGACGGATCTGTGTGAACATTTAGGACTAGAGGCATCCAGAGAAGCCAGATCATCTCAAATGGTACAGATTTCAAATTATTGCATACTTTTAAAGTAGAGGTGATTTCATACTGAACCAAATTCAGTTTTTTTCATACCTTTCAAATAATGACTTTTGAATTTTGTTTTGGGAAATATAAAAGCTGAGGTTTGGGGGAGAAGAATGGAAAGAATATAAATCTTTTCCTTGTCTTATTACTTCTTCCACCATCACTGCCACATTCAACATCATTAGTCAGTTTCATTATTCACCTGCTTGGGTGAGTACTGGGCAATGAAGGGTCTTGATGACCAGGTTCTGGAAGCTGGGTCTTCTTGTGGAGGCAATGAGCAAACATACAGGTAAGAGGTTACAGACAGGGGGATTCGTTAGAAACACAGGACAGGGGTGGGGAGGACAGCCCAGCTTTTGGAAGAGCACTTGGAAGCTACCCGGATACAATCAGAGTGACACAGGGAGCAGGGGACAGGGGGTCTGGGTTCGAGGTAGGGGCTACAGGGAGAGAAACTGACAAGGCTGAGCTGATGGAGGTGTGAGAGTTGGGGTTCAGACAGGAGTGTGATGAGAAGGTGAGGAAGAGAACATGAGTCTGATGGGAGAGGTAGGAGGGTTATGAATAATTGCTTATTACTCTTTATTTCCACATATCCGGTTATGGAATCACATCCACAATGACATCATGTAAAGTATTAAAAATGATGATGTGTCTCAGATTTTCAAATGTAAGTATAAAAGAGGTTTCTAACCATTCTAAGAGTCAGCCAAGAGACCTATGCAAAGAATGCAGAGGGAATCTGGAAAGCTTCCCTGAGAATGTTTCTGGAAAGGGAATCTGGAAAGCTTCCTTGAGAATGTTTCTGAGGACCAGGAATGCTCCCTCCCTGGGGCCCACCCTGCAGGAGCCGCTCCCTTTTTGCTCACAACTCTGCACATTAGTTAGAATCATCTGAAATCCTTTCAGAAACACCCATGTCCAAGCCCTGTCCTACTAGGTTGCCAGATAAAATAAAGGGTGCCTGCTAAATTTGACTATCAGATAAACAATGAAAAATCTGATGTAAGAATGTCCCAAATATTGCACATCAGCTCTATAGAGGGTTGGGTCCTTTGTCTGAACCCACCAAAGATGCCGAGGTTTAACAGTGATGGAAGCTAAGAAAAGGAAGGGAACTTTGAAAATGGGGTGTGCTGTGGTCCAACAGGGTGTGTGGGGGAGCATGGGGGTGAACCCTCCAGGCAGAGGCCCCAGGAGGGAGAAAGGGGCCCGGGCTATTTGGTGCCAGCAAACCTGGCTTCCAAACTGATCGTAGCACATCAGACAGGACTCTAATCCTCACCTTCCCTGCCTGATCTCATTGCCTTAGCCGTAAAGTGGGATCGGTGGCATCTGCTTCACAGGGAGCTCTGATCAGGCTGAAACCTCACGCACAGTCCCCTGTGCCATGGAGGCTACAGCGGCCACCACCACATTCAGGGCCCATCTCTCTCCACTGGCCCTCATGGCCACACGTCTCCCTACCTGTTTTCAGTCAGGCCCTGTTGCCTGCAGCCCCCAGACGCCTTCTCTGCTTTAGAGTCTAAGAAAGTATAGAAGTTTTCTGGGTCTCACTGCTCCTACTTCTGAGAGGTGCTTGGGGACAGGTCACCTGAGTGGCAGCAGCCCAGGCCCACTTTATCAGCACTGCCCACCCAGGGCAGGGAGGCCAGATCCCCCTGCAGCCGCCTGATAAGAGGCTCCCTCTCTGCTGCCCAGGAAGCTTATCAGAGGCAGGCCGGGCTGGAGGAGCCGGAGGAGCCTTTCCGTCAGCTCACATGCTCAACTCGAAGCTCCCGAGGGGGACTACAACGCCCTCGCACACCCACCAGCCTCCCAGGTCGCCTGACCTGGAGGCCAAGCTCTGTGTTCTGTTGGTGCATATGGGAGGCAGAGTCTCACCTCCAGCTTGGACAGTGTCCTGAGATTCTCCATAGGACAAAGAACATGCCGCAAGCGAATGAGTCATGAACCTGAATCCAAGACACTGATGCTGGCGGGCAGTACTCACTTAGGGGTCCTCACCAGTGTGTGTGTCTGCTTGTGTGTGTGTGCAAGGGTATATGGACTTGTACGTGTGCTTGTGTGTACACGTGTGCATGTGTGTAGTGGGGAGGATGAAGCAGTGCTTAAGCATGAAGCCATCTGTCCTCCCGAAATTCCTGAGCAGAGGAGGGTGACGTGTCAGCCTGTAGGATACAGAGGTGGAGGAAAACACCTGAATTCCGGTCCTGGCCATTGTCTATTGCTGTGGCTTTAGGACAGTTACTTTCTACCTTTCCACATCCCGTTTATTCAGGAGTGCTCTGGATACCAAGTTGTATGAGGAGCCCAGACCCACCTTCTAAGGAGGTGCATAGTAACCTCCCCTTCCTGCGCAGGCTGCCAGGCGGGGAGGTCCAGTGGATACAGTGTGTCCTCCGCCTCTGCGGTACCAGGCTGTGGTAACAACAAAAGGACAAGAAACGCAAATGCGCTTTGGTGTGCACGGTCCTCCAGCTTAGCAGCATCTGAAGAACTGAGCTTTCCACCCACGTGTCTGATGCCCGTCTGTGCGCTCCACTGGGACACCAGCTTCCCTTTGGGATTACTACTGGTTTGTTCACTGATCCACCCCCAGGGCCTTGACCTGGTCCTGATGCAGCGCTGATGTTTGGGCCACACGCTTACCATGCAGTTGGCAGAGGCAAAGAGATTTATAACTGGTCAAATGTGGACACAAGTCAACCCTGACGCTCCATCTCCAAATCTGGTGACAGAGGTTTTAATAAGGAAACGTGCAGGGCGCCTGCCTGACAACTGCCCTGTGCGGGGAGAGGCCGCCCCCCTCTACCTGTACCATTTTCTGATGTGGGGTGAGTGGCTAGCCCCAGCTGCGGGGGTCAGGGGGCCTGACATGTGCCCCTGGCCTGGCTTCTTTCCAGCACCTGCCCGGGTGAGGTGAGGCTTTCTGCAGAGCAGTGGCAAAGCCCTGAGGACCAGTATTTCTGCAGGGGTGGTGGGAGCCCAGGGGTAGGGGAAGACTATGAGAAGCGCCCCCTCCACTCCCAGCAGGCCAGGGAAGGAGAACCGACCTTCTTCTGTGTCCGGGTTGGTGGCCTCCCTGGCTGCTGCCTATTCCCTGACCTTGGCTGCAGCTGTCTCCTCCGTGGCATTCCTTTCATGTATGAGGCTGAGGTGCGCCTGGGGAGGGGTGCGGTGGGGCCGGCCCTGCCCTACAATTTGTGCTGTTAGAGATTCTCCTGTTGGTTAAAGGCAGGAGTTAGCAAACTTTCTGTACAGGCCTATACTAAGTCCTTAGGCTCCATGGGCCACAGGGTCTCTGTGGCAACTACTTGTTTCTGCCATCGTGGCACAGATACATCCAAGGATGCTCTATAAAGAAATGGGCGCAGCTCTGCCTAATACAACTTCGTTTTTACAAACAGATGGTGGCTGGACGTGGCCATGGGACTCAGTGTTTGGATTCTGGTTTAAGACTCCTTGTCTCTTTGCCTCCCTTGTCCCTCCCAGGGTAACACTGACTGAACTTTGCCCCGCACTAGGCCTGGGGCTTCACTGTGGCCTCTCTTTCAGGGGCCCATGGGGACAGAGCCACTGAAAAGCTGAGCCTTTACCTCTAGCCTGTCTGTCCCATCAAATCCCGGGATCCAGGCGATGCCCTGCTCCTTACCTGGAGCAGACGCATCCTGTCTGCCTCGACCCCTCCCACAGGTTACAGGCTGGTCACACCAGGTCTGTCATCCTTGAACACCCACCAGGTTGTGAGGACACTGGCATTAGCTGCTGAGGCAGAGGCCACAGGGATGAAATCACCCCCCCAGGGCCACCTTTGTGGTCAGTGTGGGGCCAGGACAACAGCTGGTGAGGGGCCAGTGGGCAGCTCTGACTCAGATCTTTACAGTGTTCTGTGGCGATGGCACTGGGTGGCAAGACCCTCCAAGAGATTCTGAGCACTGGGTCTGTTGGGGTCCTAGAATAGGCCTGTCCAAGCGGCTACTACCTGGCTAAATCACGGCTCAGTCCAGGGAGGCTGGAGTAACTCTCGGCAGCATGTCTCAGAAAGAGACATCACACATCAGGACAGAAGAGAACTCGCTTCTCCTTGGCAAGGCCCCGACATGCAGGAAACTCAAGGGGGGACTGTCTTTGAGAACTGTCAGGGTTTCCCTGGGGAGGAGGCAGGGCAGCCAGAGGCCAGCCTTTCATCTACTCAGACAAGAGGCCTCTATTCCCGCAGCCCCGGGTCAAGGAGGACAAGATGTGGACAGGAACTCGGACAATGGTGCCTCTGAGATGTTGCAACCTCAGAGATGGCTTTTACCAAAAGCACCACCCTGGAAATGGAGGGAGAAAAGGACAGTGACAAGAGTTAGACAGAGCCCCAAAGCCTCTGGGAAATGAAAAGAGTAAGGCCCAGATGAGCCACGAGGGGCAAACAAGGGCTCACAGGGCATCAGAACTTCGAAGAGGCACTGCTGAACTCACCCACTCGGGACGGACATCCACCAGCATTGTTTGTAGTGACAAACACCATTTCATTGAAATGATTTGTTTATAAATAGCATGTTCCAGAAGGGTTTTCCAGAGGGTCCATGATTCTTAAATAGGAAATGACCCAGGGCTAACTGACAAAGCCTGATATAAATAAATGTACTTAGCCTATTGGAACTTTCTTTCCTCCTGTGAAAGAAAGCTTTATTCTCCCTCAAATCTCACCATTCCCTGCATGGACACGGGGTGCTGTTGTGCAGTTAAAGGATGGCCTAGGGGTCGGCCCCTGGGTTCTAATCACAATCCTGACACTCCCAGCCATGCCCTGTGCCCTGGAGAAGGGGTACTAACTACCCAGGGCACCCGCCTCGCACGGCAGGAGGAAGGCCAAGACACATACTGCTGGGCAGCATCCGCCCAGAAATTAGGAAGTGCTGCCTGTTCCTGTACACGGTGGGGGCTCTGTATGTTAGAACTATTCTTCCTTCCTGCAACTTGTCTTGACTTAAGTCACTCCCCAGAATTGGGACATTCTCAACAGTCAACATGAGGATCACCGACAACTTGTCTCTTTAAGAAAAAGATACTAATTCAATAAGATAAAACTATATCTAGTTAGGTAGAAATTCACCATAACTTCATATTAGCTAGAAGGGCACTGATTTACATGGGGTAGGTGAGGTTATTCTTTAAATTATCTAGTAGCTATTTTTCTATTTCAGTCAATAATCACAATAAGTCACAGGCAATTGGTTCTGAAACCTCAATTCATGTGATAAAAAATTCTCGCCAGGAGGATTGGATGCTTTTTCCCCTGCCATGACATGAATGTTCTGAAGGCAGGGATCCTGTCTTAGACTTTTTTGCCACCTCTCAATTCCGAGGACGGATGATAGGGTGGACCTGCCACACCTCTAGGGGTTTCCAATGTTGGTGGAGCCAGGATGAGTAAAGTGATGAGCAAACATGTGTGGATGAATTACTCTCATCCTTTAGTTTTCTGCCCAGTTCCTTTCCTAGTGCTTCAGATTTTCTTCCTGGAGTCTGAGACCAGGGCCCTGATAAGAACTCTTCTTACATAGTTAATGGGTAAAGTGGTGAACAGCCATGTGTACAGTACAGTCTGGCTGTATGTGAGCGTTTAACCACAGTGAGAATGTTTTCTAACTGCATGGGGTAGAGAGAGTCTAACATGGAAGGATCCGATGCGATTCAGGCCCCAAAGTATCCTCATTGATAGCAAACGGTGACGGGCAGCTGTTAACGGCTCTGGCTTTGGAAGGCAGCAGGCAGCAGTTTTCAAACTTGACTCCGAAGTGAGTTATCACCTGTCAAAACAGGCCCTGGGGTGCGGTCACCAGCCCTCTCATTCCCTAAACAACTGTATCAGATCAGATTGGCTTTTATCTTTTTTATATTTCTGAAATTCATGTAAAAAATAACTGTAAAATAACTGTCACTGCTGCTAAAAAGTAATTAAAAAAAAAGAACTGCCATGGAAATTAGTATCTGTGACCCATTTTGTGTGTGGGTGTGCGCCTTTTGTGGCAGGGACCCCAGGGGGGAAGCCACATTTTTTGGAAGGTTCAGGGAGATGTGGCTTACTCCAGAGGAGAATGGCAGTGATCCAGGGCAGTCACTAGCAGGCGGGGCCACGGGTGTCTGAACAGTTTGGGTTGCTTTGTTCTCTGTTTGGGGGTCTTGCCTCCCTAACTAGCTTGAAGAGCCTTTACAGATAGGGTCTGTGTCACATGTACAGCATCCTGCGCACAGTAGGGACTCACTGGATTAAAGTCAACGTGCATGGGAAGGGGTCATGGCGATCTGCATAGTGGGGCTCTGGACTGAACTCACTACGAGTGGATGGAGAGCCAGAGGCTCAAGGCTCAGGTCAGCAGCTATCCAGGGGGTTCCTGCAGACACGGGACATATCAAAGGACCCCACATGATGTACTAAGCTAGGAATAAAAGGGGATGTGTGTGGGAGTCGCATCTGGAAACTGACCCAAGAATTTAAATGCTGCTGTGTGGGCCCCCAGCACAGATGATGTGCCGGAGGGAAAGAGGCCTCTGCTGTCTGTGTGAGAAGACTCAGGACGGGTTCTCTAGGGAGGGCATAGTAGAGGCAGGGCTGGACCCAAACCCCAGACAACTGAAATGGCCTCTAGGAATTCGCCAAAGCCGTGTGTCCTGCCATTGTCTGACAGGTGGAGTGATATGGCCACACTGTTTAGGGGCAAGATGCAGACACAAGGGGCTGTGAGGACAGCAGAGTACACTGCTCATGGCCTAGCATGTGACAGACACTCAGCACTGACACAAGGAAAAGGGAGCGGTGTCCCAAAATAATGGAGTAGAAAGAAGTTCAAGAGCATAGGGCTCATTCCATTCAAGGCCAAAAGATACTGTAGGCAGCAGTTCTTAAGTTTCTTTCCAATTATCGCTGGAAGGTCAGTGGGTCCCACAGACCAAATTCCTTGTCCCAGAACACACCAGATCCCCAGGAGAGCTGCCCTCTGCCCAGGCCCACGGCTGGCACCTGTCTGCTGCTGAGGAAGGCAAGGAGTGGGCCTGTGGGAAGGCACGTGTTGTGTGTGCATGTGAGCATATGCGTATGCAGGGCATATGTGTGTATATGTGGGTACACACAGGTGGCAGGAGGGAAGGGGGACAGGAGAATGAATGCCCACATCAACCTAGTTTCTTCCTTTCAGTGACCCTCCAGTCCCAGCCTCAGCTCTCCCACTTAAGAATCTGAACAAACGGCACAGTTACAGAGGAGTCAGGCTGGCTCCATCCACCACATCTGGTTGTGTGAATTCTGCCAAATCACTTAATTTCCCTGAGCTTCTTTTTATTTTCTCATGAAAGAAGTAGAGCAGGGCCTCTTGTATGAAGGTAGGAAACAGATTTAAAGTGCCTAGCAAAGTGTAAGAGAAGTTGCAGTCGTGTGGGGACAAGGGTCCTGCAGCCGGCTTGGTATATTTTAACACAGGACAAGGCTGCAGCCTGCAGGTGGTTCCATGGTGGAGGCATTCTCTCTGGTACCCCTGCAGTGACCCTGAAAGGCAGCTGTCTCCTGCTTCCTTGGGGAGGAGTGGATTGGCCTAGGCTGGCAGGACACTCACAATCTGACCCTTGGCCCCTCCAGCTGCTGGGGGGTGGGTGCTGCAGGGAACACAGAGGGAGCACAGGTGGGAGAGGAGGGTGGGGCAACCCCTCCCAACAGGGCCTCTTGTAGAGCCCCAGAGGTGGAGAGGCATAGCGGGCTTCAAGGCAGGTTAAGGATACAGTGAAGAAAATCACAGCATCACTGCGGAAACCTCCTCCTTGAACCTCAGTTTCCCCATTTTTAAAATGAATGAACAATATCCTCATCCAGGCAACATCTGTAGGCCCAGACAAAAGTACCCTGTATGTGTCTATTGTGTCTGGAGATGGGGGACAGCAGTGTGGACACCTGCCCAGGGCATTTGCTGCCCCACCCTTGGCACCTGTGGTGAGACCCTGGATTCATGTTTTGCTCCTATCACCCTTCTGTGCCCCCATCTCAGGTGATCTCTGCAACTCCAGAAGGCTCTCCAGGGCTCCCCTTGGACCCTTTCCTGAGTGGCCTCTTTACACTGAAGCCCTCCAGTCCTATCTCTGCCCAGATACCTGCACTGCCTCCTAGTTATCACCTCGCACATCCCAAGACCCCCAGTGGACGCCTGAAACCCCAGATAGCACCAAATCCTATGGTTATGATGTTTCTTCCTACGTACACACATACTATGGTAAAGTTTAACTTATAAATTAGGCCTAGTTAGAGATTAATAATAGTAACTAATAATAAAATAAAATAATTCTAACTGTATGCTGTAGAAAAGTTATGTGAACATGGTCTCTCTCTTTTACACACAGATACCTGACTGGACTGCAGGTAAGTGAAACCTCAGAACAGGTATCTCAGAGTTACCCACCTCCGAGAATCTTCCTCCATCCTGCCTCATGGTCTTATGCCTACAATTCTGCAATGAACAAAATTTACTTCTGTTATAATGAAACACAGGGCAAAAGAAATTTATTTTTAAAATTTTAAGTGAAGAACAGCCTAATTTCACTACTTAAAAGACCATAAAAGTAAGAGAAAGATAGAGGATAGAGTGTGTGTGTGAGAGGGAGGGTGCCCTGGATCTCCCCAGCATGTACTGCACCCCTGTGGGTGCACCTTCAGGGGTGAGGGCTGTACAGAGAGGCCCCACTGCAGCTGTCCAGTCCAGGGAGCCCCCACTGTGGTGGCAGGACTGCCAGGGAATGGGGCTGCCCTGCAGAGGAGGATCAGAGCCCTGGGTACCGAGGACAGAGTCAGAATGGGAGAGTAGGGGTGGGGTCGGGAACAGTGCCGTGGGCCCTCAGCCTTGGATGGGAGACCAGGGCCATGGATGTGACTTACGTGGGCCCAGGTGCTCTGCCTTTATGGGTCTTTTCTCCTCCCAAATATTACAAATCATATTTCGTACTTATATTGGTGTAAATTCAAATTCACTCTTTGACCTTGAAGGTTCATTATTTTCCTCCTGACTTTAAAAGAAACTGCAACATTTAGAGAGCACTGCAGCCGGGTGGGCCCTGGTGGAGTCTCTCCTGGAAGCCTGCGTGGAGGGCGCAGAGAAAGGGTGTTTTGCCGGCACTGGTCTCTTTGCATGTCACACATACTGACTAGCTTTGGTATCATCACGTGCAAAATGGAGATAAAAATATCTCCTGCTGAGGGTGCAGTGAGATGGCGTCTGTGCAGTGAAGCCTGTGTCTCCATGGGCTCTGTGCCCTGAGTCAGGGATATAGTTTCCCTGAGAGGAGGGGAGTCAGGATTGCTTTCAGAGTTGTGAAAAAGGAAAAAAAGAGGAGACTACACAATTAAGGGGGAAAAAAAGAATACTAAGGATTTTCAGCCAGAGCTGAAATTACTTTCACTGAAAGAAGTTTTGCAGAAGTTGAAGGGAGGTGATTCAAAGGGGAAGTTCATCCCACGGCATGATTAAAGAAGAAGGCTGGCCCCCCTCCCAGGATGGGGGGGCCTGGGCGTGGGCTGGACAGGCCCGAGGAGAGGTGGGGCAGGCGGGAAGCCAAAGCCTTCAGCGCTGAGGGAGCCCCAGCTGCCAGCTTCAGCTCACTCACAGGGGAGCCCGGAGGAACGGGGAGAAATGGGCCAGGCCGGCAGGGGGCTAGTGGGGGAGGTGGGGCTGAGCTGCCAGGGCCAGGGCTGGGGGTGCAGCCCCTCTGGGGACTGTCTGGCTACACTGGCTAGATCCCCACATCCGTCCATCTCTCTGGCCATCCTTTCTTTCATGCGTCCACTCATTCCTTTCACTCTCACATGCTTTGGAGGTGCCTCCTGTTCATGGGGGAGGACAGCCGAGATGTCTGCTCCAGGGAGGAGGTGGTCAGATGAAGCTGGGGTCAGGATGTGAGGAGACCGAACTGCAGGAGGTGAGAGGTCTGCTCCAGTTCAGCAGCTGGCCTGTGAGGCCAAGAGCTGGGCCTGCGCTTTGTGGGGCTGCTCTCTGCCACAGCAGGCCACCTCTCTGAGCAACACATGACTGAGCCGTGCTGGGAGGCAGGGAGCAGGGCTCGCAGGGAGCAGCTCACTGCCAGCCTGCGTGGGGCCCACCCCTGGGCTCCGCTGGCCTTGGGCAGATGCAGAAGACCCCCTCTCTCTGGGAATGATTTTTGTGGCACATGGGCAAAGAGAGACAAGGCTGAGTAGTGGGAAGGGAGCCGAGCAGCGGGGAAGCAAGCGTCACTTCCACACACTCAGGCATTCAGGCAGAGGCACCCATCAAGCCTAACTGTGAACATGAGCCAGGAATTTCATCTGTGAGAATACATTTGGTACCCAGAACAAACCTCTAAGCTAGAGATTATTCTTATCCCCATTTATGGTATTGAGAACAGTTACAGAATTTGCAGAGGGCACCTGTAGTCCTAGCTTCTCCGGAGGCTGAGGGAAGAGAATAGCTCAAGTCCAAGAGTTTGAGGTTGCTGTGAGCTATGATGCTATGGTGCTTTATAAGGGCAACAAAATAAGACTATGTCTCAATAAATAAATAAATAACACCTGGATTTTTGACCAATGCACCCCTAGGGAAAAAAAAAGATTTTGCAGAGGCCAGAGCTAAACAGAATCACGCGGCCCCTTATTATTCCTTGAAATGAGTCATTTCAAGATGGTGACAGTGACCACAGAGCATCAAACAAAGGGAGCCTAGTGCCCCATGTGATGGTGTGGGTGTCTCCCCGGGGAAGCCACCGGATCTGGATGACAAACTGGGACCTATAAAGCCCCAGCAACTCATTCTAGGCCATAGCTAACTTGTAGCAAGTCCAGATTTAAAACCTCACCCTGGGACTTTGAAGCTGACATCTTCATCACTAACAAATTGCCAGAGTGGATTTGAGTTAAATGTTTCTTTAAAAGAAATAAACAAGAGGGGCAGCGTCTGTGGCTCAAAGGGGTAGGGCGCTAGCTCCATATGCCGGAGGTGGCAGGTTCAAACCCAGCCCCGGCCAAAAACTGCTAAAAAAAAAAAATTACACAAGAGGAATCCAAAGTTGAAGCCTCTAGCCTTGCTAAGGACGGTGTAGGTTTTAGCAAGAGGGCTGGGTGAGCATCTCAAGTGAAAGGAGATCTCACAGCCTCTGCCATCTGGTGACACAGGAAAAGTCACTGCTAGGCCCAACCCCAGGGGCAACCAGGCATCACTGTTATCAGCTTCGATCTGGCAAACTGTAATTTCATTCCCTTTAAGGCTGATGAGAATATTTGTGCCTATGAGCTGCTGATGAAGCATGAAGATTCTCCACTCCAGAGTCCAAGGAGGAAGATGGGCAGTGCTGGTTGGGTCAGCTGGAAGCCCTGTACTTGAGGCCTGCTCATAAATCACACAGCCTGCGCAAGGCAGCAGGGTGAGAGGGGCTCTGGCAGAGGCTCTTTGTGAGAGACATGGGATCAGGACCGTCATGTGCAGAGTGGAGATAGCAGCTCCATCAGGGTGCGCCTGGCGGGACTCACTGAGATACTGAGGCAGCCCTGCCCCCCCATGTGTGATCCTATGCGGAGCTTCCTCCACAGGCCTGGAAAAGGGTCAGCGGTGCACCTGCTGGCCCAAATGGTGCACAACCAGTGTTTTGGCAATAAGAGAGGGGCTGTCTGCCTTCAACCAGAAGGAGTTTGTTCAACAAACAAAACCAGAGACCTTGAGGAAGGGCTAAAGGTTGTGAAGAGAGGAGGGAAGATGTCAGGGTGGAGGAGTAGGGACCTGGCTGTAGGGCCCTAGGGGAAGGGTCGCAGCCAACCCTCCTGAGCCCAGCACTTGCCAGGAAGCTCTCAGAACCACACAAACTCTCCAGTGGCTGGAGGGGTTGCACCAGGGACCATCCACCCCTTGCCATGGCCGAGATGAAACCCAGTGTTGGGGGGCTGGGCCCCAGCTGGCAAAAGGGGGCAGGGCTCCTGTCAGTTTCTGTCTGCCATTGGTTAAGATTTATACAGGCACCTGCATAGTGACTCACATCTGTAATCCCAGCATCTTAGGAGGGTGAGGCTGGTGGCCTGCTTGAGCTCAGGAGTTCAAGACCAGCCTGAGCAAAAGTGAAACCATGTCTCTACTAAAAAGAGAAAAACTAGCCAGGCCTTGTGGCAGGGGCCTAGAGTCCCAGCTCTTTGTAGGGCTGAGGCAAGAGGATCTCTTCAGCCCAGGAGTTTGAGGTTCTTATAAGCTATAACCCCCCAGCACTCTGCCCAGGGGAACGAGTGAGACTCTATCTCAAAACAAAACAAAATAAAACAAAACAATAAGATGTTGTAGAGGAACACTGTTCTGAAGAATGTAGAAAAATTAAAATTTAGACTGTACCCACAGGCGAGAGTCAGCACTTCTTCAGAGGATCAGATAATACAATGATCTGAAGAAAACCCCAGGCCAAGATGAGGAGATGGGGTGGGGGAGGCAGTGGGAGGGTTTGGAAAATGAACCCGCACTGCAGTGGGGGGCCCGGCAACCATGATCTTAGAGGTTGTTTTGGTTTAACTTCTGTCCGCTTCAATTTGTTATTTACTGGCCTTCAAGTATTTGCCTAGCTCTGGGGTAGGAGCTCCTGAGTGTATGATTTTTAAAAGGCACTTTTCGCTCGTGGAATGCAGGGATCCCTGGTGTGGGCCCTTGGGTCTCTGCCGAGTCATTCATCCATTTCACAGTGACTCCCTGAACACCTCTCTGTGCCAGGCCTTGAGTAGGAGGTCAGAATTCTGGGAAGAGGACAGACGCAAGGATCTGCTGGGGCTGCAAAGCATCTCCAGGGCAGTGGTGGGGGGTTTTCTAGGTCTGGGGAAATGTTCTGCCAGGTGGAAATGCCTAAACGGGCCAATAACTGACTGTGTGTCAGGGGGACAAGAAAGCTGGAAGTCCACGGGGAGGGAAGCTAGAGTGGGCAGGCATCAGCACCACGGTGTGGGAGGGAGGGCTCAGGCCACCCTGAGTAGGCCTGAGCACAGAAACAGGAACGTTGGCGGGGCTGTGGGGGATCGGGGGGGAACCTCTGTGCCACATGCAGGGCCTCTGTGTGGCTCAAAGCCACAGCAGTGACTCCCTAACCACAGCTCCTCTGGTGGGCAGAATGCCCTGCCTGGCACACGCTGGCAGCAGACCCATACACAGCTTCCTGCCACAGCTGGTGTCCGCAGCCTGGCTTTACCCTCAGTTCCCGGGAGTCATTGGCAGTTTATCTCACTAAGCAAAGCAGGTAAGAAAATGCCAATCCTACCAGGCATGGGCAGAGGGGACACAGTCAACACCGAGGGCTCCGTGTTGTATAAAAGCACAAAACAACGACTGTCTGCAGTAAGACTCCTGAAGGACAGTTTTGCTCTGATATCTGTTAACAGAAGCCACCTCCCCTACCGCTATTGCTGGGCACAGTGGCAGCCTTGTAAGTCCTTGTTCATCACATGACTCCTGGAAAGGAGCTGTTCTTATTCCCACCCCAGAGGAGAAAAGTGAGGTGCCGGGGCACTGGGCATCTCTCCCAAAGCCAGTCCACATGCAGACGAGATCAAACCCAGGCTGGCTGCCCTGCAGGGGTGGGGCTGTGGTCTCTGCTCTCTCTCTCTCTCTCTCACTCTGTGAGGAGGACCTATCATTTAACTTCTGGGGCCTGTTTCCTCACGGGAGGACTGCACCAATAGGAAACAGATAAAGGCATGAATAGGCACCTCCTCAGAAAGTAACACAATGTCTCATGGAGACAGAAAAACCCGCTCAGCCTCACCTAGTGACTGAGGTACATTCCAAAGTGACAATATTTTTTTACCCTTCAGTTTGGCCAAGCTAAAACTGCACAGTGAGTGAGGATGTGGGAAATGGCGACTTTCACAAGCTGCTTGTGAGCGCTAGAAACTAGTGTGACCTTTAGAAGGGCGGTTTCTCAGTATCTACTAACATTTTAAATGAATACACACTTTGTCCCAGAAACTATACTCTGAGGTGGGGGAATTTATCCTAAAGGTTTATAAATGCACGCATGTAAAACCCTAATTACAAGAATTGTCATGGCAGGACGGTGTGAGGTTAGAAAAGATTAAGTAAAATCTGCATACAACTTAAATGTCCATTAGCAGAGGAATGGGTTAAATAAAACACAAGTTCATTCATACAGTCATACCATTCGTCCTCGGCTGTCCTGAGAATGAGCTGGCCTGCATGTGGTGCGAAGGTATAATCTCTAAGATGTATTCTTACAGAAAAAAGCAAGATGAAATAGAATAATATAAAATATGTTTCAGTATGTAAAAGAAGACATAATTGTACCTGCATATGGTACTTCTGGAAGGAGTCTCACTCCAATCAGTGAAGTAACTCCTTTGTGGTGGGAAGGAGG
>NW_003852568.1:3045054-3046790 GCF_000181295.1 Otolemur garnettii
GTCTGCTTGTTCCTTTAATCGGTTTTGTGGTTAGCTTGTGCTCATTGGCCCACTGTATGTTCTCAGTCACGGGTAGGTGTCTGGTGTCTGGGGTGAGTCTTTAGAAGGGCAACTGTGATATATATGAGGCTAGACAATTATGTTCACGAACTCATCCTAGAAAATGTGCTGCATATGTCACTGTTGAACATCACTACAGGCACCTTCCAAGTACTTCCCCTGGGAAGCCATGTGCTGACACCAGCACCTAGTCCAGCCTTCAGAGCAATTTCGGAACTCTTTTTCTGGAGGGCCATCAGAGCTGTTGTCATACAAAGTCTGAGAATTAAGTTCTGGAGCTTATTCTAGAAAAAGTGCTACATACCTCATTGCTGAAAGTCACCACAGTCACCAGATGGCCAAAGGGAGTACTTTGAAGGGGACTGAAGAGACATTCAGCAGTGAGACGTGTAACACTTTTTCCAGGATGAGTTTGAGGACTTGATTTTCCAACCTTGTATATATGCACACATATATTTGACACCCCAAAGGCGAACTGAATCAGCTCGCCGACCTCTCCCCACTGCTGAGGGGCCTCTTCCGCGTCCATGTTGACGGGTTTACCCGTTCTCACTGCAAACCCAGACTGCCTCTTACCCCACAGCCCTCCGCCTCCTAGTGTGTTTTGCAAGTCCCAGAAATACTTGCCCAACCACAGGCACCCTTAGAAAGGCCTAGCTGCTGGCGGTGCCAGTGCCATGTGACTCCCAACACCACAGATATCTGGAGGGATTGAGCAACGGATGAGATGGAATTTCATTTGGCACTTAATGCAAACCTCTGCTTCTGCCAGAGGCAGTGAATTCTATATAAAGCTGCCAGACCTGGCCGTCTCCTCACTGAGCACTGACCCCTTCCATCCAAGGGCAAGGCGTGGATTGCTGTGCAGGGCTTGCTCACAGGAACTGTGGCACTCAGGCCCAGGAGAGTTGGCTGGACCTCGCTGGGCAGGTGGGCCTGGGCAGCAGAAGTGGGTCCTCTCCACTCTAACCTCAGGTTCTGAGGAGCAGCTATGCAAACTGAGACAGGATATAGACACATCCTGCCTGAGTTAGCAGCAAGAAATGGGGCCCCACAGGTCTCTTGCAGCAGGGACCTGCCATAAATCAAATCTGAAGGGTAATCTGGAATGGCATGCAAGTAAAGGCCACATCCCCTTGAGTTCCGAAGGGGAGGCGTTGGCAGTCACTGGACAAGGTCTGAAACCACAATCCTCAGAATGGCTTCGGGGTGGGAAGGGTCAGAGCAGGGGCAAGGCTGTCCTCTTCAGAGAGCAGAATAGCTGTAGCCTGTATTTCCTTGGTGCCTGAATTAGGAGGATCACAGTGGCTTCTGCTCTCTTAACCCAGGTCCTGACACACATACACACACACACACACACACACACACAGAGGAGTTCACATAAGACACATATACACAAAACACTACAGCATATGAACTCAAGGATCCACAGTGCCATGTAAAACTAATCTAAAGATGCCCGACATTTACTAAGCACTTAGTTTTTATCAGTCTTCATGCTGAGCCATTACTCACACTTAATTCTCAAAACCTGATAAGGACTATTATGTTGTTCCTATTTGCAGATGAGGAAAGTAAGACTTAAGAGAGGTTGATATGCTAGTAAGTGGTGCAGGAGATCTCAGGGTGGACAGCAGGGTCCCGGCAGTCTCCCACGTCCCACTGCTGCCTGTGCA
>NW_003852568.1:3048109-3051627 GCF_000181295.1 Otolemur garnettii
GGTCAGGGACAGTGACCCAATCCGGCAGACCTGTGCTGAAGTCCAGCGGCCTCGGAGCCGGCTGCGGGGCATCCGTGCCCGGGAAGAGTGGCAGCCTTGCCGGCCCTTCAAGGCCCCTGTACTCATTGGGCTAATGTTTGAGCAAGATTTTTAGAAAAAGAAAAGAATTTCTGGACAAGGGCCCACGATTTGTTATGATCACCTTTGGCTGAAGCTTACAGACGGAGTTTGTGAAGAATTCACTACATTTATACGCTTAAAACTGTTTTTTTTTTAAATTATGCTTTGGTTAGTTAAATGGAGTCAACCCTTAGAACCCACGAATTATGTTATATCATATAGTTATAGCTCCCCCTCCCCCCAGGGAGAAGGCAGGGAACTTAAGGCCCTGTTACCCTTGTTTTCAAACCCCCTTCCCCCCTTCAGGGGAACACCTGTAGTTTTCAGGTCTGACCTCTGATCTTTAGGGTTCTAAATCCCCAAAGCCCTGCTGTGACCCCTCCCCAGCCTTCTGCCATTGAGATCCGTCTTGCACCGTACCAGCTGTCTGGGATACAAGGGACATGCCTGCTGGAGTGTCATCCTCGGTGAACGTAGGAGACCTGCCACTAGTGTGTGCAAGGCAGAGACCTTGCCAACCTCTACCGGGCTGCACCAACTCCAGGTGGGAAGCATTCAGAACTCGCCTTTAGTTAGATGTTGAAGAGCCTGCACCGCTGAGAGATCCATACTTAACACACACACATGTGTTGACTTGAAGTGAACCGGTCACAGAATGCTTTTGGCCAAGTGTGGAAGAATTTGAGCCTTGGTTTCCTTGTCTATAAATGGAGACAAGACACTTACATTCCAAGGTTTTACAAAGGCAGCAATTATAAAATCACAGTGGGATCAGGAAACGCATCGAATAAATAGAAGCCAGCAAGGATTACTGTGATTTAACATTTTGTTTTAAATATGTATGTGTCCATGTGGGATAATAATGTCCTCCCTCCATATTCAGAGAAAATAGCTTTAGTTATCTGAAACATTTAATTCATAAATGAATAATAATGGAGAGTTGGAAGGAAGCAGAGACTTTCACCAGGTAAACAAGGGACAAATGGCCAAATCATTGCACCTCGCTTAGAAGAGAACCTTCCAGAGGCTGGCTTAGAACCCACTGACCTTGGACATAATCATAAGACCTTTGCTTACTTAATTTCTCAGGGTGGGATAGGGTCAATGTACCAAAATATTATAAGAATTTCTTACAGAGAGGAAGCCAAAAACCAAACTAGTCAACTAACTAAACAACAAAAGTGATAGCCCTACTAACTATAAAGGTCCACCAGAAGAACAAAGAAACACTTATTAAAAAGCATCTAAGCTTCAGACATAACTGGAGGATGTGACTGTTCCCTGTGTCATCAAAAAGCTAAGGCTTAGGAATGAGATCTGGGGTAGTTACTCTACTGTCCACTACCTGGTGACCTGCAGCATTTTACTTCCTTTCTTTGAAGCTCAGTTTTTTCATCCATGAAATTGGAACAATCTGCAAAGTTAGATTTTGTAAGTAACATATTAGATAACATATCTCATAATTAATGAGATAACTATAATGTCTTACTCAGGACATGGGAGTTACTGAAAAGTATTGGTCCCCTTCTCCTGAAATACATGCTTTGTATAATAAGGCTCCATCCAGATCACTCAGGAAAGAAGGCAAATAAAGTTTCTTAATGAGCAGCAGTTTAGCTACCAGGGAAATATTGGATATATTTTAGAAAATCCAACCATAGAAGTGTCTAATTTTAAAGAAATGAATACTATTTTAAGGAAGTAAGGAAGTAAAAAAATTCTATGAGAAATCAGTTTATCTGATAAGAATCTGACATTAAGCCACAGAAACGTATTATTAGTGTGTCTTTGTGTGTTGAATATTTATTCATGAAATAGAAGAAGCACAGCTCTATAACAATAAATTTTTTTTTATCTCATTTAATTCCCAGAAATATCCTCAAAGACTTTATTGCCAAGGGCCCATTTTAAAGGTGGGAACACTGAGGTTCCGAACAGTGACATGAACTTATCCAGAACTGTGCAGCCAAGATGGAGACTCAGCTTCTGCTGTCTCTTCATCGACTGTACTGTGTGGCTGGTAAAAACTGCTGAGCTGTAAAGGGGTGACAGGGTGCGTTTGAGTTCTGGAGGGGAATGTTCTCTTCCTTCCTAGCATTATGCTGGGGGGAACTGCCCTCTAAAATTCCCCTGAAATCTAACACACATTCAGTGCTAGCCCCCTTATTGGGGGGGGGGCTTGGAGGTCACCTGCTGTTGTTTCTGTCTCCTGGATATGAGCCCTTACAGATGGAAGTGGGTAGATGTTGCCTGGGCCTTTTATGATTTTTCTTTACTTTTCTCTTCTCTCTTTTTTTTTTTGGGACAGAGTCTTACTCTGTTGTCCTGGGTAGAATGCCTTGGCTTCATATCTCACAGCAACCTTAAACTCTTGGGCTTGAGCAATCCTCTTGGCTCAGCATCCAAAGTGGCTGAGACTACAGGTACCCACCACTATACTTGACTAGTTCTCCTATTTTTAGTAGAGATGAGGTCAGGCTGGTCTCAAACTCCTGAGTGCACATGATCCACCTGCCTCGGCCTTCCAGAGTGCTAGGATTACAGGCCGGAGGCACTATGGCTGGCCTTTTTTGTTTTTTTTAGGAGACAGGGTCTTGCTCTGTTGCCCCAGCTAGAGTTCAGTGGCATCATCACAGCTCACTGCTACCTCGAACTCCTGAGTTCAAGCAATCCTCTTCCCTCAGCCTCTAGAGTAGCTGGAACTACACAATGACCCCATTTTTTGTAGAGATGGTTCTTACTCTTACTCAGGCTGTTCTCAAGTTCTCAGTCTCCAGCAATCTTCCTGCCTTGCTGGAGGATGACAGGAATGAGCCATTGTGCTGCTCATTTTACAATTTTTATTGAATGGTTTTGCTCTTCATCATGGTAATAGATGTTCTTTGTTGAAAAAGAGTTAAATGGAGGAACTAAAAAATAAACTGAAACCCTAACAATCATTCATAAAATATATAGCACATTAAAGCTACTTACTTTTAGTCTGTTTATGCACTCACAGGTATTTGCTTCATGCTATTGAGATTTTACTGAACATGCATTTTGACTGCTCAGCTTTCTGTCCCAAACATTATGTCACAAATATTTTCCTGTATAAAAGAAAAACTCCTTTATTTTATTTACTACATTGTTTCCTTTTTCTTGCTAGTTAAATAGTGCTGGGATAAGCCATGTGAACATAAATAAATATCTGGATTTCATTCTTCTTTTTCCTTAGTTTATATTCCAACAAGTGGAATTCCTTGATATATTCAGCAGTTGTGGTAGTAACAATTTATTTTCTCTCCAATCAAGTGTACCAGTGCTCATCTCAGACTGTCTTGGCAAAATTAAACATTAATTTTTTATTTCATTTTATTTTTATTTTATCGCCCTCCCTCCATCCATCCTCCCCCCTCCCC
>NW_003852568.1:3065423-3069979 GCF_000181295.1 Otolemur garnettii
CCATTTCACTAAACCTGGCCTGAACATCTCCTTTACCTCATCTCTGGGTGACACTGGCCACTGTTTACACCTTTCAGTGACAACAGTGACAAATTGTGGAACAGGGAGGGGAGGCTGCACTGTGAACAAAGGCTGCCTTATTATGCAAATAAGGTTTTCCTAGAGCAGCTGGAGACTGAGTGGAAAGTCTGTCTGGGCCCAGCACTGTGGGCAGTCTGTCTGGGTGTGGTGTCCTGGCTGTGGCGACCTTTAGTTTCCTTCCCCTATGATGAGAATTCTCTTCTGCTGAGGGAGGTGCCAGGGAGGGAGGGAGTTCCTGACAACTGTATTCCTTCTGGAGGAATTTCCCTTAGACAAGGCCCACTTCAGAGAAAGCCCCTCCCTGTGCGTTCAGAGAGAAAGAGGATCCAGAGATGGAGGTGAGGGAAAGTCAGGACGCTGCTCTGAGCCTGCTGCTTCCTTCAAAGTTTTCAGCATGTCATAGCACCACACTTCGGGGTATTGTTTTCTGAGCCCCAACACTGAATAAGAAGGGGGAACTAGAATGGCAATCTCATCTGCCACATGTTGACTTTAAGCTTTACAAATTTTCCTCATCTCATTCTCAGAATGGTCTGACAAGCAAGGACAGACCAGGATTTGGAATGTGACAGACATGGCCTCTCTGTCCTGGTCCACTCCTTGCCACTTGACTGAGTGACTTTGCCACTAAGTAGATTACATGACACCTATGGCTGATGTGCCCTCAAGGGTTGGTGCGGGTTTGTCCATTCATTAACTTATTAATGTCGATAAAGACAAAGTTTTCTCTGCACTGTAGAAAAAACGAAAAGACATCCTGTAAAATAGTTATGAGTGTGGATGTAGGTGTGCCATGCCTACAACCAGATACAATTACATCCTCCTGTGGGTGAGGACAGTCAGGTCAAGGCCATGGGGGCATGGATGACTGTTTATTTTGTTTATTTTGTGAACTAAAATAAAATCTTAAGGCTCCCCAAAGCACCTGACTGCCTGGGACCTTTCTTGGCCAAGCGATCCCTAAAACTGAGTTGCTACCCATGAGAAAAGACATCAGCCATGCCTCTCATCATGTCCCCCTCTCTCCTTAGAGATGTCCTTTGTGACTCATTAACAGGCCTGAGGCTCTCAGGCCTGCAGGTCCTCAATATATGCAGCAAACTGCTTGGGTGTGGGCATGTGTCCTGCAGTTTGTCTCTGAGGAAAGGACCCTTATAATAAATAACTCAGCATTGCTTTTTGCTGATCCCTGGTCACTTTAGAACAGAATCTGTTTCAGCCAATTGTCAGCTTTAAACCCACCCATCACTTTGAGATATCTCATGCAATGGCCAAACCAATGTGTGTCTTCTGCATATTGATCTATGACTTTTCCTGTGATTCCTGTCTCCCTGAAATGGGTAAAGCCAAACA
The DNA here is from genome assembly GCF_000181295.1 of Otolemur garnettii. NCBI lineage: Eukaryota > Metazoa > Chordata > Mammalia > Primates > Galagidae > Otolemur > Otolemur garnettii. The sequence continues at coordinate 3,066,858 of NW_003852568.1, forward strand.
GTAACTCACCACCAGGAGTCCACTTGTTTAAGGCTTCTTCAGTGTGGCTCTGGATCACAGTCCTCAAATTTGTCCCGGAATAAACCTTTAAAAATTATTTTACAGAGTATAGCTTCTTTTCCATTAACAAGATTGGCACCCAGATGTGGGATTCAGAGAAGACTCAGGACCTCCAAAAGAGTAGCCTGAACCTGGTGCTAGGGACTGGCATGGTCTCTGGGCCCTGACTCTGAGTTTCTCCTTGAGATGTAACTGGTATGTCCTCCTGAGCTTTGGACTTCCCATTCTTGGGTGACAGTCCTTGGTTCATTCTGAGCTGGTTCTTTCCCTAGGAATTTGTTGTTGGGGATCCTAATTTTGATTTGGAGGTGCATTCTCCTTTGCCTCTTCTTCCCCAAATTAATCTCAGTTGGAGGAGAAAAGCTCCCTTCGGTCACTCCAGCTGGTTTATGGAACCTCCACTTACTTCTGTGTAGCTTGTGTTAAATGGAAAGGTTCAAAGGCGTGCTGGGTTTTCTGGGGCTCCAGGTGGTTATGGCTAATTTGTGTGCACAAGTTTTTACTGAAGGGCAAATTACAGCAAGGAAAATTCAGAGCTCAAATGGCCAATCTGTCAGTAGAGTTAAAACGTCTCTCAAGCTTTCTTCAATTTTCTGCCTACTCTACATCTACCAGTTTCTCTAGGATGTTGAGATAAGCTGATTGTTTATGGTATCTCCATTTGAAGGGCCACCTGGAGATCTTGAAGTCAGTTATACCTAAAGCGGACCATTGAAAAAAAAAATTCCTCATTTTAAAGCTGAGGGAAAAAATGGTAAAAGAGGTAAAATCCAACGGCCGTGGAAACTGCTTTTCCCCAAACTGGCATAATAGGTGGCCCCACGTTTTGTGATGTGAACAAGTTCCAGTTCTATTAGAAGAAATTTGAATTGAGTTGTCTTTTATAAACTGGTGAGTTGCGTTACTCCTAACTAGAGTTCATTGGAAGTTTGTGTGTAGATGAGAGTACGTGTTGAGATATGTCTCACGTATGTCCATGTATTGTATGTTTGTGCCGACCTAGTTCTGGATTGGCTTATAAATAAGAGCACTCATAAATTAATTAACCCAAACCAAATGATTTCTAGTTCACATGAATTTAATAATTTTTGGTAAATAAACTGGGTTATTAAAATAAAAGTGTTCTTGGTAAAGTAAAAATGTTTTCAAATTATTTTGTCAGCATACATTTTTGACTGGGTTTTACTGGACATTTTTAGGTTCTCAAGGTGCTAATGTTTAATGCAAAGGTTGTAAAAGAATAACCCAACCAAAGATAAAATGATCTATGTTTGCATAATTTTTGGTAAATAAGGTAAATCAAATACATAGGTCTAATAATAATAACTAAATTGTCTGAGTTATCAGGAACCTATGTGTTTAAGTTTCTTAATTAAGGAAAAATGTAGACATGCCTAAACAAAAAGGTGTCGGCAAATTAGAATAAAGGAAACATCATGTAACTAGAGCCTAACAGAAGAAACTTGTGGTAAAGATTTATGAGAACATTTTGGTTTTGGTATTTTAATGCTAACTGCAGGGACAGTTTCCCCCACTGATTTCAATGTCTGGAGAAAGACACACATACAACGTTTTTCTCACTCATTCTCTCATCTGGTATTAACAGTACTGTTAGAGATTCAAAGGTGTCCTAGAAATTGTAGTTAAGGGCTAAGTTAAAAGCTTTAGTTTCGCCTTGTTCTTTCCCACTCTTGATTTTGCTAGCTGGTGCTGTGTCCATGATGTTGCTATAACAAAGTTTTTATTTTTTCCCCAGGAAAACATCCCTAAACTGTTAATCTTTTATACAAATACAAGAAAAAAAATGTTAAAATCCAAAGAGAATCTCAGAACAGTCTTACTTTTTAGAAATATTACATGTACTCAGGTTTATACCCAAGCTGGTAAATGTTTTGAGGCTGTTACTTGACCAAGAGGGTCTGGCTCCCTGTCACTGTCCAGCCAGTATGTGGAGCGGGGAATTAGGCCCAAGTTGCTGTGTTGTCAGAAAGCCAGCGATTCTGGAGAACAGCAAGAGGAGTCTCCATTCTGCTTTGCCTCAGTTACAGTTCTAATAATTTTTATACCAGAAATACAAGGAAACAAACCTAGAAAATTTTAACTTCATCTGATAGGAAGTAATATCGGCGTAGTCTTCATTCTAACCATGTAAAATGTTTAAACAGCAGAAAGGCAATCTTCACTTTAACAAAATATCTAAGAGGATCATTACGGAAAACGCAGTATCATCTAGGTAACCTTTCCTGGTATCACAACACTTATTGTCGATTTGTGACTACTTCCTCAAGCCTCCTGAGATAAACATCCTCACAGCCATGTAGAAAATAAAAACCTAACCTAGAGAATCCCGGCAGGTGTACGGGGAAGGCTGAGCAGACTAGATGGGCTGTACTGCTTCAGCTCAGCTTCTCAGATTCCATCCTGCAGGCCGCTTTTCTGGCTTCAAAACTGTTTAGATTGTAGATTGTTTCTTTTTTTTAACATAGCTTAATCTTAATCCTCATGTAAGAAAGAAAATGTTACAACCTTGACACTGTTTGAGGTACTAAGGATTGGTACCGGGGGATTTTTCAGGCTACAGTCCAGTGACACCATGTTGATGGAGTTCAGAAAGCGACCCTAAAGGAAAGGCCTGAGAAGCAAAATTTCTCCGACCTGGCCTTGCCTTCTGCCCTTGTTCTAATGCTTCCCTGAAGCTAGCCGTAGAAATCAGAATCCCTCTTCCCTAAGATAGATCATAAAATCCAGATCCTCCTTTTCTGAAAGCGAACCATAAAACCTAATATTGTTTCATGTAAAACTGTCCATAAAATAATGATCTGACCTGTCTTGTTTGCTGTAAAACCCCCATTCTGAAAAGAGCCCTGCCCCATACTCAGAGAGGCCAGACAGAATCGAGACAGAAAGGCCTTCCTAGGTTCCCCCACCCAGGCTCTTAGCATTAGATCAAACACTTTTTGTCCGATCATATTTCTACGCAGCTGCCCATACTTTGTTGACCCTGAGCATTGTGGTGGGTGCCTGTAGTCTCAGCTACTTGGGAGGCTGAGGCAAGAGAATCA
>NW_003852568.1:3071141-3074954 GCF_000181295.1 Otolemur garnettii
GATAAAAAAATCTTAAAGTCATGTTAAATTAAAAATGACTCATACAATCTTTGAGTTATTTGCAAGATAAAATACTAAAACAAATAATTGCTGAACACAAGTTGAAGTTTGTGTAACTTGACATCTTATTTATTTATTTTTTCTCCTCAGAGTTACTGATCCTCATGGAGATCAGTACAGGTCTGTGAAAAAGTCCTCATCATAGCGATTGACATCTTAGTTTTATGTGATATAAAACTAAATTTATTCAAATATAGAAACATAACTATACTTAGGTATGCTAATGAAAATTAGAGACTGATAATAGTTGAAGGTTACTTTAACTTCCTAGATTTTTCTAAGAGTTGATGTAATTATTGTGTGTAACTAAAACTACTAGATAAATTCTAGTAACCAAATGTATATTTCCTTAAATAGAAAGGTTATAAGACATAAAAATATTAATAGTTTTGTTAAAAAAAAGATGATTTTCTCTAACGTATGGGTTTTAAGAATTGTTTTTAACTAAATAAGTAAATGATGATTTAAACGAAATGGATATAAATATTAAAAGTAAAAGTTATAAAAGGTTTATAAAAATCTTTACTTATAGTAAAATTGATTAAAATTAGATAGTTTTTTAAAATAAGATTTGGTTAAAATTAACTTTACTGTTAATATACTAGTACAATGGTAAAGCTGTTTTTCTCTTTTGAACAAGATTTTCATATGATGTTAGTAGAAATAGCAAGGAATTTTTTTTTTTGCAGTTTTTGGCCAGGGCTGGGTTTGAACTCACCACCTCTGGCATATGGGACCGGTTCCCTACTCCTTTGAGCCACAGGTGCCGCCCAGCAAAGGATTTTTGTTCATATTTTGGCTTGTATTATACTTTAGTTATCTTTATTAAGGGCCAATGATTTGGGAAACTAACTCTATCAAAGAGTAAGAATTGTGCTTTTAAAAATCCTTAAATTATCAGTTTGGCTAAATGAATGACTAATTTTATAGTAAACTGTGATCGTCTTTTACAAAAAAGTGTTTTATAATAAACAATTTATATTTTTGAAAAGAAAGGTTAGACAGAAAGGAGAGTAATATTGTATGAGAAAGGATCTGGTATGGAAATGTTTGTCCTAAAATGACTGTTTATTTAAGAAAAGGGGAATTTGGGACAGAAACAGAAAGCATAAAGAATATTTAAGAATGGTTTAAGCAAGTTGGGATAGAGTTCATAAAAGAGAATTTTTGAAGGAATTTTGTATGTAATCCAGTTGGCTATAATTTATTAATTTTTTTTGTTAAAATAACAAAGTTCTGGCTCGGCGCCTATAGCTCAACCGGCTAAGGCGTCAGCCACGTACACCTAAGGTGGCGGGTTCGAATCCCCAGCCCGGACCCGACAAAACAACAATGACGGCTGCAACCAAAAAAATAGCCAGGCGTTGTGGCGGGCGCCTGTAGTCCCAGCCACTTGGGAGGCTGAGGCAGGAGACTCACTTGAGCCCAGGAGTTGGAGGTTGCTGTGAGCTGTGATGCCACAGCACTCTACCCAGGGGGACAGCTTGAGGCTCTGTCTCAAAAAAAAAAAAAAAAAAACAAAAAAAAACACAAAGTTCTCTTCGTATTAATTCACCCTTAATGAAATTCGATGGTGTATATATGTTAATTTTTATAAACTGTTTCCTTTTTAATTCACAGATGGACTTCTTGACAGCTCAATTCTTCCGTGCCTTACTGATTTCAGCTTTTCTCTTTAAGGAGGCTGGAATGGTAACTTGGCCCTTCAGCATTTCCTCAGCTCCTGTAACTTACTTCTTTCCCCCTCTGGCTCTGGGTCTATTGTTACGTCTGATGTTGGAATGTTGTGACTTGGAGGTTTGGGAGGATGATGTTTTCCTTCAACATAGTTTGGTACCACGGTACTCTTGGCCTTTCTTGATGTGCTTAAATTATTTAATATGGTCAGAAAACTTATCACACTGTTTGCAGAGAGTAATTTTTCCCCCTATTCAAGATGCTCCAGTCTTCTGATGACTACCATTTGTGGTTAAGTAAATGGCTGTTATTTTATAGTAACTTTGGATTCTATTTGAACAAATGTTTTAAGCCTTTGATATTTGATGTAACTTCTCTAAAATCAAAATTCTAAAATTAGTCTTTTTGACTTCAAACTTTTTAAATATTAAGGCCACTGAAAGTCTAAGGGAGACATATTAGGCTTGGTCGATATGTTAAAATTATACAGGGAGCATTGTCAAACACGAAATGGTGTTTAAGTTTCTTTGGATTACGTTCCTATGTACATGTATTAATTAATATATGCTCTAATATTAGAGAAGATTGATATGTCTTAGTGCATGTTATCAGTAATAATTACGGTTATTATGATAAATTTTTATATGACACAAATATAACCAATTTTGTTTGTCAGTTGTCTCTTAGCCATGGCTATTCTAAGACTTTTGTCATCCATACACAACTTTTATTGTATTTTGATTCATCGCAGGAAACGCTTTTTTAACTGGTTAGGTCCAAAATGGCTTCTTCAAGGAAACTCATGGAAAGGACTGACAAGAATATAGATTTCTGATAGCCTTGGAGATTACATACCTTTAAATTAAAACAAAGAAAACTTCCAGGACTTTAATTAGAAAGCTGATATGTCCCCGAGTATTGTTAAATCAACCTCAAACAGAACAGAAGTTAATTACATGGGTTTGAACTCTTTATGACTTTTTGTTTAAAACATTACTATTTTTCTTGCTTTGTTTTTCAGAGTTATGACAACTTTAGAGTAAATAGCAAGTTACCTGAAATCCTGCTATTTAGAATGCTCCTTCTACACTCAGAGAAGAGGAGGTGTCTGAGATTATAAAGACTGGAAGGGATGGAAGTAGTTTAAACCCTTTAGAGCAGTGGTTCTCAACCTTCCTAACGCCGTGATGTATTTTTATTGTTACAACGGGGCCGAGACCCACAGGTTGAGAACTGCTGCTTTAGAACAAGGATGGGCATACAGAAGCCTTAACAAATGCTGTTCAGACACATGGCCCAAACATCTCAGTTATGGGGTTCATGTAAAAAGAAATTTTATTACTCACCTTAGGAAAAATTACTCAAGAGACTAAAGTATTGTAACACAACAAACATCTCTAGATCCCTTAGTTTAAATGGCTAACAATACTAATATTTGCTACAAGTTTACAACTAACCCCAAGAATATAATAGTGCAACACTTATAGATAAATTAATTTTGTAGCCTTGCCTTTGACATTTTAGTTTTTACTCTTATATTGCCTAGAAGTGTTTAGAGGGTTGATGAGTGCCTGTCCACTTCCAGTCCCACCTAGCCAAAAACATTTAAGTGTCTGTAAGCCCTTTTCACTACTCACTCCTCTCGGCCACAAGGGTCCCACCAATGGCCCGGATGGTCCAGGGGGAGGTAGCCACATCATCCTGGCAATGGATGGGATAAAATAGGAGTTTGGCCATTGATGCCACCTCTGGCCGATCTAGGCCAACGGGGGGCGGGGGGGGGAATTGTGATCTAAAATAAAATCTCAAGACTCTCTCCCCAGAGGTTGACTAACCAGACTCTTCCCAAAAGACTTAAAACTGAGTTGATAGCCAGGAGAAAGGAGATCAGACATGCTTCATTTTGTCCTCTTCCCTCCTTTGTGATGTGCTTTGTGTCTCATCAACAATATGAGAGACACATATTGTATATGTGTCTATATACACATATATAACATGTGAATATTAATATAATATTAATATATGATATGAGAGACTCATATTGTTGTATATGTGTCTATATACACACATATAACA
>NW_003852568.1:3075063-3077440 GCF_000181295.1 Otolemur garnettii
CTATATACACATATATAACATGTGAATATTAATATAATATTAATATATGATATGAGAGACTCATATTGTTGTATATGTGTCTATATACACACATATAACAAGTGAATATTAATATAATATTAATATAATATATAATATGAGAAACCCATATTGTTGTATATGTGTCTATATACACATATATAACAACAATGTGAATATTAATATAATATTAATATAATATATAATATGAGAAACCCATCTTGTTGTATATGTGTCTATATACACACATATAACATGTGAATATTAATATAATATATAATATGAGAAACTCATCTTGTTGTATATGTGTCTATATACACATATATAACAACAATGTGAATACTTACCCACCGGTTTTCAATATACTCAACAAACCACTTGGGTCTGGGCAGATGTCCTGTAGTTTGTCTCTGATTAACAGACTCTTATCTTAACATTCTATTCTCTGACTCCTGGTCTATTACTCAGAGCCTAACTCTTTTTGCCAATGGTGAGATAAGGAATCTTTAAAACCCACTTATAATCTGTGGGTCCCCCTTTGAGATGTCACACCTTTTTTTCCCCAAACCCACGTATGCATTTGAAGTATTGATTTATAACGTTTCCTGTAATTCCTGTCTCCCTGAAATGTATAAAATCAAACTGCAACCTCACCACCATGAGTCCACTTGCTCAAGTTCTCTTGGGTTAGCTCTGGGTCATGGTCCTCAAATTTGGCTCAGAGGAAACTTCTTTAAATTATTTTACAAAGTTATGGCTTCTTTTCTGTTGGTAATTTCCTTATGTATTTCTCTCACTTATAACTTCCTTCAAGTATCTGTCTGAAGAGAGCAGAGTTAGCATGTTTCGTACTCGCTCTGTTTTGATAGCCCATTACAATTATGTAAAGGAATAATGAAAGAAATTACCTTGAAAATAGAGTCTCTAAGGGGTTCTTCCAGCCACATATAAGATTTCAGGAGTCCCTGGACACAAGATGGGCTGTGGAAGCCCACTGAGGGGACTGGAAGGGGCTTCTGGGGCAAGGCAGACTGGGAGGGTTGTGAGTGGGGTCCTGTCTGTTAGAGCCCTGGGCTTCCGGGCTCAGAGATGCTGGGCCAGAGGGTGGGGGTTGGACCTTGGGATGAAGACAGGGGATGGGCTAAGGGCTGTTGTGGAAATGGATTCTCCCCACTTCTCCACTTAAAAAAAATTCTTTATTAAATCATAACTGTGTATATGAATGCATTTATGAGGTACAATGTACTGATTTCATATACCATGTGGGATACTTACATCAAACTGATTAACATAACTATCTTCTCACTTATTTATTTTTTTTTTGAGACAGAGCCTCAAGCTGTCCCCCGGGTAGAGTGCCGTGGCATCACAGCTCACAGCAACCTCCAGCTCCTGGGCTCAAGTGATTCTCCTGCCTCCACCTCCCAAGTAGCTGGGAGTACAGGCACCTGCCACAACTCCTGGCTATGTTTTTGGTTGCAGCCATCATTGTTGTTTGGCGTACCTGGGCTGGATTTGAATCCACCAGCTCAGGTGTATGTGGCTGGCACCTTAGCTGCTTGAGCCACAGGTGCCGAGCCAATTTTGTTGTAGTAATGTGTTTATTCTCAACTCTTAATAGTTTAGAAATGTATCTTGCATTGTGCACATTTGGTCACTTTTCCACTTTTGGAAACAAAATGCCAGGTAGACCACAGAAGTTTGCTCCCAGGGACAGGAAAGTGTGCATGTCTCTAAGAAAATTAAGGAACTGTGTAAGAGAATCACTAGTGTAAGAGGTAAACACCTCCTCCTGGGATCTGAGGCCATCACCTGTCAGCTCCCTGCCCCTCACTTGGAATAGATACCACACAGCCTGGAAACACAGATCTCTCAGCCTGAATTTCCGCTCTGTTGAAAGACTGATCAGGAAACAGACGGATTCTGGTAACAGGAGACAAACCTGGTAACAACCCTTTCCTTTGCCTGGTCTTGCATTTTTAAACATTGATAGACAATTATATATAACTACCAAGTCATATATGAAAATAAGAACGTCAAAAAAAAGGCCAAGTAGAACCAAATGAAAAACTCACTTTGGTAGAAAAGAACGAAAGACAAAGTATAATAAAGCAAAGGGGCAAAGCAGAACTCTGATGTACTAGAGATCTGAGAAAATATTAAAAGCATAAAGTAAGAGTAGTCCATGAAAAAGGAAAAGCAAATGATAAGAGAACATTCCTGAAAATTAATGCTACAATTGCTGAAATAAAAAATTCAACTGGAGAGTTGAAAGTGAAAGCTCAAGAAATTTTCCTAAACTAAAAGCCACACAAGAGAAAATAAGAGGGAAAAGATGACAGATTACATAGGAATCTGT
>NW_003852568.1:3077777-3090441 GCF_000181295.1 Otolemur garnettii
TGTGATCTTTTTTTTTTTTAGAAATTATTTTTTACTTTTATTTATATATTAGTTGTCTTTTTTAAGACTTTGGTAAAAACATAACAAGGAAAAAAAATTTGTTTGCTATTTGTATTTTGTCCTGTGTATTCTGTAACAAACTAGTAGTAAATGATTATGTATTAAAAAAAAAAAGAAAAGAAAATAGTGACTAATTCTCATATAAATTGTATTTAAATTTGACCAAAGTACATTACTTAAACATTAATTTTTAATTCAACATGTTAGTATGTTGTTTATCATATTGCATCCTCATTTATAAGTGAAATATGTTTGTAATTTCCCCTTTATGATAATGTATTTTCTCCAGTTTTAATATCAGGTCTATCCAGATTAAGTAGAATGATTTTGAAGTGTTTCTTTTTCTATTGTCTATAAGATTTGGTATGATCTGTTTTTTTGAAATTATCTTTTATTTATAAATATTAGTTGTCTATTTTTTTTGAGACTTTGGAATAAACAAAATAAGAAGAAGAAGTTAACTGATCTAAGTATTCTATAATAGACATACTTCTATTGGACAATGGGAATGTTACTTTCTTTGCATTATTACTATTATTATTGCCTAATATTTCATTGCAGCAATCGTCTGATTTCTTTTCTGAATGCATTTATCTTCATTCATTAATTATGAGGTTTTTGTTCTCAGTCCTTATGTTAAATATTATTATTGTCATTAAATTTAGCCTTTTAATTCTGTGAAGGCAAAAGTGGAACCCTAATATATACATGCATGTGTAAGAAAAGTAAATTAAAAAAAAAAAGATGACAGATTATATAGGCGGTCTTCCTAAAATGAACTTCTCACATGAGGAACAGAAATGGAAGGGAGAGAATTACAGATATGTATGTGTGTGTGTATGTGTGTGTGTACGTGTGTGTTAGACGTGTGGTGATATATACATACGTGTTATATTTATATGCACCTACATACATGTACAGATACACACGTAAGAAGACAAAAATGAGGGCAAGGGAAGCAAGAGGCGGACGTAGCTCAGCCGATGAACGACGCGGGTCTTTGGGTTGAAATTGCTGAATGTAAGGAGGCCATGTACCTATATGTGATGTTAGTCTAGAACGAGTGTGATAAAGAGAAGAGTTGAAAAGCTTTCACAGAGTGGGGAGAGAGAGGCTTCTACAGAAAATAAACCCAGATGGCCTCAGGACTCACACCAGTAACGCAGAAGCCTAGAAGACAGCAGAGCTGAGTTTTCGGAGTTTGGGGAGGGAGATGACTTGGATCCTTAAGTCTTACAACTGTCTGAAAGATCAGTTGACCACCAGGAAGAATAAAGACATGTTGAGAGATGGAAAGACTGGAAAGTTCAGAAAACTGCTGGAGAATAAAATCTATCACAACAAGTGAGAGTGACAAGGAGCACGAGCCCCGGGATCCGGCCATGGCGGGCGTGTCTAGCGGGCGGTGCAGAGAGGTTGCAGGGCTTCCCTTAATACCAGGGGAAGGTGAACTTCAAGGGGGATGATATTACAGAAACAGAAAACAAGACTACACGGATGAAACAAGACAATTGAGTGCTCGGGGACATCTGAAAATATGGTGAGAATTCAGACATTGATTTTCCCACAAGGAAAAAAATGTTGGCTGAAAATCTAGAGGACAAACAAACGCTGTGCCCATCAGCCGTGGTCCCCAGTGCAGCTCACTAAAATGTGGCATCGCTTGGGTCACTGGTGGAACAGGAGGACAGATAATGTGGCTCAAGGGTGGTGGCGTTTTCCATCAGGAAACACAGGGACCACGAGACTGGACCCCAACAACGGGAAACAATCCCCACACAGCTTGGCAGTGGAAACAGCTTCGTAGCTGTCTCTCCTGGTCCCCGCCTGTTGGCTTTCAGGTTTAGGATAAGCCTATAGGGAAACAGATGAGCTAACACACCCTGGAAGCAGTCAGGGGTCACTGAATGGAATGTGATTGTTGACACTGTGCCCCTCCAGGCCCACTAGTGACAGGTGCAGGACAGGAAATTGTGACGGGAAGGGCAGAGAGATGTGTTGTGATGAGATGCCAACGCCCACTTTGCACAGGGGGGCTGAGACACAGGTGGCATCAAATGACACAAGGAGGTCTGCTCTATCATATTGTTTAAGGTTACAAAGACAATCATCTAGAGAAGAACCAGACTTATCACCAGGTGATAAGTGTTGATATGCGGAGGGAGGGAAAGAAAGCAGAGGGTGGTGCCAAAGCAATGAACTACCATCATTCTTGTGGAAAGGTGAGGCAATAGACACTGGAGTGAGAAAAATAATGCACTCAAAGGGCCGGACTAAGGGCCTGGCATCCCAGGGAGCGGACGAGGTGTCAAGGAGCAGGTGAAGATGGTGTGTTCCAGCTGGGCCTGGAGTGAGGGGCCTGGCACAGTTGTCATGTAAATGGAGTAGAAGTGCAGAGGGAGGGCAGGGGTGGGGCTCCCTTTCCGCCTGCCCCACCTGGACACTCTGCCTGCCATGATCTTGCATTTGACCTCCTCCCCCTAGGCCCAGAGTAGAGGAGAGGGCATCTGGGGTGTTATATGAAGAAATCAGCCGATGTTGTCTGAAGCTGGCAAGTCAGAAACTCAGATAATAAACACATTATCTAGACAAATGAAGAACCAACTGGAGATCTACGATCCGAGAGGGTGAAAGGGCCTTTGGAAAACAGGGCTGTGGGCGAGGATGCACGTGCTGGGAGACCGCTGCTTTTAAAACAAAAGCTCTCTGTACTATTTGAATTATTTTTTAATTCTTGAAGGAAACTTGTAAAGCACAGGGAAAGCACACACTGTCAAAAAGATGACTGAGCAGGGTGAGAACATGAGCTTGATTTAGCAAGAAGAAATTTAGCCCCAATTAATTTAAATTGCTGACCTTTATCTCAAAAGGATGCACGTGGACAGATCCAAGGGGACATGAGTTAGTCCAGACTCCCAGCCTCAGCTCTGCACACAGCAAGATTAGGAGTTTAAGTGGGGTGCCCAAAGTGATGTGCCCTCCTGGAAGAACTGATCCAGACTCCCCTCCCCACCCACAACCAATGCCAGAGGCTCTACGTAGAAATGATAAGCCACCTTCTCCTAACACACCACCCAGGTTGGTATCACTGTGCTCGAACTTTTCACACCATGATGTTTGTGAACTCAGAAAAAGTGCTACATACATCATTGCTGAATGAATATCACCACGGTCACCTTTGACGTACTCCCCTTGGGAAGCTATGCACTGACACCAGCCAAGTCCACCCTTCAAAGCAATTTGGAACTCTTTCTGGAATGACCATCAGAGCTATCATTATAGGCGGTCTGACAATTAATTTTGCAAATTCATCCTAGAAGTATGGGGACCATTTTTGTCTATTTTTCTCACTCTCAAGGCTTTTGGAACCAACGGAGGGGCAGGTGTCATTCTAGCCTCTCATTTCTCCCATAGACTGTTTCTCATCCTTCTCTCTGCAAGGAACAGGGGTATTTGAAATGTCCTCATGAGATCATGATCCCCAGTCCCCTCCTTCCAGTCCTTCTCCTGTTTCCTGAAGACGGTACACAGCTAAGCGCTTTCCTCTCCAGTACTGCTTCCCTCACAATTCTTGGTGACTTCAGTATCCACACGAGCAATAGGCTGGTTTCTCAGTTCCACGGTCTGTCCACCACCACCGCCTTTCCCTCCATCCCCACGGGCCCCCACTCCAGCGGTCAGGCTGCGGACCTTACAACCACTACCTCCAGGGTAGCGGCACCCCGTTCTCTGACCATCTGCACACCTCACATGTCTTCCCATCACTCTATAGAACTGATTCTAACAATCCTTCAGGATTGCTGGAACCCTCAGTCCAGTGACCCTAAGACGTTGTCATCCTGTCTCTTATGTTCACAATTCTTTCCTTACCCGGTTGAGACAATGGAGCTCACACACAGTACCCACCTCCTCTTTGCCGTTTTCGTGACCTTGCCCTTCTCTCTCTGTGCTGCATTGCTTTGAGACAGCCCAACCCTGAATAAACCCAATTTACCTCCTGCCCTGCACTTTCGCCCTCAGTATGAGCTGGCTGATGTCTCATTAAATTTATAAACACTCCCAGCCTTGCTGGGTGGCCCAGGATACTTGCCAGCCGGGCTCTGTCTCTGAGACTGCTACTGACTGTCTTTTCTCTTTTGTTCTGAACTCCGGAAGCTTTCCTCCTTCTCCTTCTCAGCTGATGATTACGCATCTTATTGCTCTCAAAATAGAATCAACTAGAATAGACCCATTTCCTTTTTCCACCAAATCTGTGATTCTGTAGGTCTGGAAGGATAGTCCTGCTTCTATCCACAGCTACCTCTCTGCAGGTGCATTGAACGCTGTCTCTTCTTACTCTCCGATTTTGCCCCTCAGATGATTTGGGTCAGTAGGTATCTTGCATTTTAACCCCCTCCAGGTTCCTTGCCACTTCCCAGCCCATTAGTGCTCTGTTACAGCAACGCTTTCTTAAAAATTCGTCTGACATTACCAACTCCACTTCCCATCTCCCATTCTGTCTTTCTCTTTTAACTGTTTTTTTTTTTACATTGTGAGGTATTACGTGCATACAAAACATGCACAAAACAGAAGCGTACAGCTCAGTGGTTTATCATGTGAACACCTGTGGAAGTACCACCAAGGTCATCCCCAGAACCCAGCCAGCCTCCCAGAAGCCTCTCACGCCCCCTCCAAATCTTACTTTCCTTTTCCCATGCAAAGATCACTGCAGCCCTCGCTGTTATTTATTTTTCTTACAATTCTTTTTAGCTTTTCACCTAAGCAAAAATATGGTTTTATTTGATTTTGAATATTACATAAATGGAATTATACAGTATATACTCATTGGAGCCTGGGGTTTTTCACTCAGCTCATGTCTGTGAGATTAATCTGCAGCGTTGCTGCCTGCAGCTGTAGTTCATTAATTTTTATTATTGTGTGGTACACCAATATGTAAAAATATTAGAATTAATTTGGTCCATTCTACCATCAATGGACATTTGGATTATTTCCAGTAGGGGGCAATTATTAGCAATGTTGCTAATAAAATTCTTGTGCATATACATGTATCCAGGTTTTCAGGTACATGTATTCCTGTTGGATATACTATACACACATAATATACCCACATCCTAAACACCCTGTCTACACAGAATATAGACACATACTACACATACTATACATGATATATATATATATATATATGCATACGATGCTAGGCATAATCTAGGGACACACTATATACATGTGCACACGTGTGTACATACACATCACACTGTACACAGGAAGAGTGGACTTGCTGAGTTATAGAGTCATATTTCACTTTATTACATAATGTAAAATTGTTTTCCAAAATGCCCAATATCCACTGCATGTGGCTTTCTCAGTACTATAAATCTTCTAAACACTTGGCATTTTGAATCTTTTAAATCGAGCCATTCTGTTTGGTGGGTAGAAGTGTTTCCCGTGGTCTTTGCTGGCACAGTTAGATGAGTAAATCAGATGAGATGAGCCAGGAGGTTGAGCATCCATAGACACTAGAACGAGCTCCTGGGTGATTGTGGAACTGGGCTCGACATCCGTCTTTGTCATAGACTCTCCTCGTGACATTGGACCAGTCAGTTTTTCTCTTTAATCTGTAGCTGTCTCTTGTGTAACGTGCACAGAACAATTTTCACCTTACAGATTGGAGGTGAGGATTAAAAATAATATATGTGATGTGGCTGGGACACAGTAGATACTTGATAAACGGTGACTCTTTACTTCATCTCTTTACTCATTGGTGGTAAAAGCCACCTAAGCAGACAAAGCAGGCAGAGCTCAGCTGCCTGTGAGGAAGCAGCAGGGCCCCCGGGATGACTTGCACTGGTGTCCAGAAAATGTTTACGCTCCCCTTCCCTTGCAAGAGGCCAGTGCCCTGCCCTGCCCTAACTCTGTGGGGTTTACTTTGGCTGGTGGCCTGTGAGTAGACACGACCTGAGTATGTCCCAGTGGAGGTGTGGAATGTGCTAGCATGGTTTGGCTTGGCCTCTTGTCCTCCAGCCCTCCACCGTGGGACGAACACGCCTGGGGAGCAGTTGCTTCTGATGCCTGAGACTCACTCCTAGACGCCTGGGTGGCCCTTAACGGTGCCATCTTGATGCCTCGTCTCGGCTGTGTATGGCTATGCTGAGAATTGCTGGAAACAATGACACTCTGAGACATATCAAAATTTTATGGTGCATGGCAACAATAAAAAATAATAAACATGAAATAGATTTTCTTTTGAGATAGGAATAAATACAACAGGGGACAGATACTCTGATATTCAGCCCCGAAGCTCTGAGTGTTTGTCTTCTGAGGAACATGAAACAATAGCTACGCAAGATCTTCCTGCTCTGAAGAGAGAAAATACAGTTAAAGGAAACAGCATCGTTTTAAATCATAGTTTTCTCTATAGTGGTGTAACTTGAAGGGTGAAAATAAATTTCTGTAAAACTGGAATCTTGAAGGATGGAAATATGTAGTAGGCCAGATTAGAATATAAAAATATTTGCAGAACAGTAAACCTTAGACATCATTTAGTGCAACCCTCTATCCACATATAATAAGGAAAGGACTAATACTAAATATGAAATATTAGTTTATCTGTCCATCCCCTTGCTCACTAAACTATTCATCCATCTGTCCAACCATTCATTTACTCAACAGCCATCCATTTGTGCTGGACACTGTGCTGAGTGTGCAGGACAGAGGGATGGTGCGGGAATTCTTTCAGGAAGAGCAGAGTCAAACAGTAGAGAGAGCCACATTACAGAAAATCCCACACAGTGCTGTGAGACGCTGCCTGCAGGTCTGTCTGGGCAGGACTGCTTTTCTGGGAGGCTGGAGTGGACCATGTTATGGTCCTGCAAAGATATCTACATCCTTAGAGACAGACACTATGTTCTGTATTTCTCCTCCTGGACCCCATATCTGTGGGCATACTGGAGGGCAAGGAAGTGGCAGGGGAATGAAAATACTTCATGTGGAGGTAAGAAAATCTTCTCTCATGTTTATCTAATTTTAGAGACGTGGCTGGCCCAGCTCTGTGGCTATTTCCAGCTGGTTTCATGTCCTAGCTCCTTGATTCACCTGAGTATCACTTCCCACCCTCCCAAACCAAGTGTGGTCTCCTACATTCACCCATTCTCTCTTTCTCTATTTCTCTCTGAAAAATCTGCCTTTACCACCTAGTATTTGAGACAACAGCTTATAGTAATGTAGTCTATTTCTATCCTTTCCTATCTCAACTATCGTTCAGACTGGGATACATCTATTATCTCTGTGTCATTGTGAGAATTATATGTCTATTTCTCTCTTTTTCATTTCTGGAAAATAGTGGGCTCTCAACAAATGGTTTTATTAGCTAGTATATATATCTTTGTGAACTTTAATAAAAATCTGTAAGTGACAGAATCTTAAAAACTAATTTCTTAGTTGAAGGGTTCATAACTGAAATACAGAGAGCTAGCAGGCAATTTTCACTTCCACTTCCATAGGCCATCCAAGTCCCAATTTTGCCACCACAGATCAATAATATATTAATTTGTAAAATGTTAAAAATCCAATGTATTAAAAACAGCATTTTATAGCTATTTTAAATTGCTTTTTCTTAACAAAGAGTGAGCCTATAATCTATTAGATCTATTTGTGGTCTGTTTGTGAATGGGTTGTTTATATTTTCTGTTCATTTTTTCTTTGTGTTGAAAGAAAAAATTTGTTTTTTTCTAAAAATGTGTTTATTCTTGTTGATTTATTGTAACTCTTTATATATTACATGTAACTATTTAACTGTTATGTATGCAAATATTTTCTTCCTGTCATGGTCTTTCAACTAAGGCCCACTGATCTTCTCACTCTTCACAACTGCTCCAGTTAATTTTAGCATAGCACAGGGCACCAACTCCTCAGCCAAGAATAATTATAAGCATTGGACACAATATTAAAAAAATTGATTTGAGGTTGTGGGAGAAGCACTGAGGCAGGAAGACTTGAAGGGCTAAGATTCCGTAGAAAGGAGAAACCCAGGTAGGTGTGTCTGACATTTGGTATCAGGTTTTTTCCAGAGGCATTTTCTCACACACCAGTGATGGGCCGAGAAAGCTAAGAAACATTGACAATAATCTTTTGAGGCTGGGGAGAAAATGAAGTTCAGAGGCCATCAGTGCAGAGAGGCAGTACGCACCCCAACGTTTAGGGGACGTCCTCTGACTTATTCATGTCTTCCTTTTTATGGCACACTTGTTACAATCAGTGAACAATAAATATGGATGCATTATTATGAACGAAAAGTCCATAGTTTTATGAAGGTTCACCCTTGGTGTCATAAAGTTCTGTGGGTTTTGACGGATGCATAATGTCATGAAGCCATTATATATTAACATAAGGAACAGTCTCACTGTCCTTAAAAATCCCCCATGTGTTACCTACTCATCCTAGCCCTACTCTGAGTCCTTGGCAATCATCCATCTTTTCTATAGTTTTGCTTTTTGCTGAAATATTATACAGTTGGAATTATACAGAATGCAGTGTTTTCAGACTGGTTTCTTATGTTTGGTAATATGCATTTAAGGTTCTTTCATAACTTCTCATGGTTTGGTAGATTTTTGTAGATTTTTAAACAGGTTTCTGAAGTTCTCTATTCTTAGTTTGCTTGGAGTTTTTAACATGCATTTGTGTTAGATTTCATCAAATTCTTTTTCTGTATCTATTGTTATAATCACGTGATTTTTCCTCTTTAGCCTGTTGGTGTGATACATTGTATTAACTGAGTTCTTAAATAGTTAAATCAGCTTTGCATACCTGGAATAAATTTCACTTGGTTATAATGTATAATTTTGTTTAATATTGTAGATTTAATTTGGGGATATTTTATTGCGAACTTTTGCATCTAATTGTTATGCAGTTCTCCTTTCTTGTGATGTCTTTATCTGATTCTGGTTTTAGAGTAATGCTGACCCTATAGAATAAGGTAGGGAGTATTCCCTTCTACTATTCTATTTGCTACTACATTCTGGAAGAGATTGTAGAGAATCAGTATCATTTCTTCCTTAAATGGTTGGTAGAATTCAACAGTGAAACCATCTAGACTTGGTATGTTGTGCTTTGGAAGGTTAGTAGCTGTTGATTCATATTTTTGATAAAGATCTATTCAGAATATTTCTTTAAGAAAGGTGATATCTTTAAAAGAATTTTTCAGTTCATCTACATTATCACATCTGTGAGCATAGAATTGTTTTTAATATTCTTTTATTCTTATAACATCCATGGGTTCAGTAATGATGGTTTCTCTTTTATTTCTGATGCTAGTAATTTGTGCCTTCTCTTTCCTTTTGGTTAATCTGCTTAGAGTCTTATTAAATTGTTCAATTTACCAATTTTAATTATCTTCAAAAGTATCTGATTTTTACTTCATTGATTTTATTTACTGATAGTTTGTTTTTAATTTCACTGAGTTCTGCCTTGATTTAAATTGTTTCATTTCTTTGACTTTTTTAGAGGTCTGTATTGCTCTTTTTTCCCTCTGACTTCCTATGGTGGAAGTTTATATTTTAAATTCCAGCTCTTCTTTTTTCTAATGTATGCATTCAGTGCTGTATGTTTCTTTGTAAGTACTACTTTTGCTGCATCCTGTGATTTTGATAATTTGCATTTTAATTTATATTTTGTTCCAAGTATTTTATGTTCCTTTTGAAACCTCTTCTTTGACCCATGTGTTTTCTAGGAGTGTGTTTAATCTTTACATATTTTGGGATTTTTCAGATATCTCTCTGTTATTTATTTCCAGTTTAATTCCACTGTGGATTGAGAGCAGACATGGTATAGTTTCTATTCTTTTAAATTTATTAGAGTAAGCTTATGTCTCTGAAAATGATCTATCTTGATCAGTGTTCAATTTGAGGGTGAGAAGATTTTATATTGTGTTGAAACTGAATAAAATATTTTATAAATTTTAATTCAATCCTGTAGAGCCCTTGTGCTGTTCAGTTCAACTAATATCCTTACCAATTTCCACCTGCTGGATCTGTCAATCAATGACGGAGAAATGTTGAAGTCTCCAAATATAAGAGTGGGTTTATTTCTCATTGTAGTTCTAGTAGGTTATGTCACAAATATTTCCACACCTTTTTGTTAGGCACATATATGTTAAGAATTGTTATATGTTCTTGGAGAACTAAAACTTTAAACACTATGTAATACCCCCACTTTATTCCTTATAATTTCCCTTGTTGTGAAGTTTTCCTTGTTTTAAATTAATATGGTTACTTTTTTTTTTTGGTGGGGGTAGGGTTGTCTTATCTTTTTCCATTCCTTTATTTTTAATCTGTGTCTTTATATTTAAAGTGGGTTCTTGTAGACGACATATAGTTGAGTTTTTCTTTTACAAACTTCCACAGTTTATTTCCTTTGATTTGTGTATTTAGGCTATTTATGTTTAAAGTAATGATTGATGACTTGGATTAATATCTACCACATTTGTAACTGTTTTCATTGCCCCTTTTCTTTTTTCTTTTCTTTTTTCTTCTTTAATTCTTTTCCTGTCTTCTGTGGTCGTACTTGACAATTAAATGTAATTCTATTTCTCTTTTCTTAGCCCATCAATTATACTTATTTGATATTTGTAAGTGGTTGCCCTAACATTTGTAATAGACATTTACAGAGAATTTAGGTTCGTTTTCAAATAGCCCTTGCTTCTTCATGGGTAGTGCGGTTGCCTAATAATAAGGTGTACCTGATTCCTTCTTCCCTTCCCTTATATTAATAATATTGTTTTGATTCATTAAGTTATAATCACCCAATACATTGCCACTACTACTAATTTGAGTAAACAGTTAACTATTGGATTAAGAATAAGAAAAACTATTGTAATACCGTGATATAATAGAGATATATATTATAGTCCTCATTCCCATTTTCTGGCATAGAGCTGGTAAAACTCTTGGAATATCTGCAGTGACAAGTGTCTTTTATATGCTACTGACATGATTGATGGCTGGAGGCATCCAACAGTGAATGAGGAATTGGTTGTCAGGGAAACCAACTATGTGATAACAAAGTTGCAACTTTCAGTTCTTTCTTCCAAGGAGAGAAGAGGAGCTGACAGTGGTCATGATCTAATCAATTCTTGCACACATATGGAAGCCTCCACAAAAACACCCAAAAGGATGAGGTTTTCAGGTCTTCCAGATTGTTGAACCTGTGCAGATGCTGGGAGTGTGTTACACTCACAGGGCACATATAAGCTCTGTGCCTCTTCTGCCATAACTTGCCCTATTCTTCTCTTCCACTTGTTAAACGTAAGTAATGTATTTTCCAGGGTTCTGTGAGTCATTCCAGCAAAGGGTCAAACCCAAGAATGGGCTTGGGAGAACCTCTGTAGCTAAACTGAATAGAAGCTGTGTATGGCCAGGGGAATTACTACTGGTGATTGACATCTAAAGTGGGGGTGTAGTCTTATAGGACTTAATTCTTAACTTGGGGGTTTCCACTAATTCTGATTAATGTGAGAACTGAACTAGAATATTGGAAAATCACCACACATTTGACCACAGAAGTGTTTTGTGTTGAGTGTATAGGAAAATGGTCTGTTTTTTCCTTAGGTAACCTTCTTTAATCCCTTTTCTAATGTTTCTCCTTTCTATATGTAAATTTAGGCTGAAATTTTTCTTTGAAAATTTTTTTAAAAAACATTCTTTGTGAGGTGTGTCTACATATTTCCTCAGTTTTTGTTTATTTAAGATGTATTTATTGCTTATTCCTACTTGAAAGATAATTTCATTGGATTCAAAATTCTAGGTTGGTGTTTTGACTTACTTGTTTGTCTCAACCCTTTAAATATTTAACTCCACTCTCTTGTTAATGAAGAACGTGAAGAAACCTGCATAGTTTCTGAAGAGAAATATAATGTAATTCTTTTTTATTTTCTTATACAGTTAAGGTGGTTTTCCCATCTTTTAAGATTTTCTCTTGTCCTGCTTATTTGCAATTTGAATGTTATAGAATTAGGTGGGATTTTTTTTTAAAATTAAATCATAGCTGTGTACATTAATGCAATCATGGGGTACAATGTGCTGGTTTTATATACAATTTGGAATGTTTTCATTGAACTGGTTAACACAGCCTTCACAGAATTTTCTTAGTTATTGTGTACCTAGATCAATATTCTCTGAGTTTCCTGGACCTGTGATTTGATGTGTCTCAATAATTTTGGAAATTCTCAGTCATTATTATAATACTTCACACATTTCTTCTGACCCTTTTTCTATTTCTTTCCTTCTGGGATAGTAATTACACATACACGGTTTGACAATTAAGTTTGTGAACTTGCCACTGTGTGCTTACATGGACAGTACTGTACAAACAGCTCAGTAATGTTTCATAACCTTGGTATGAAACCTTTGTATATCAGTGTCCCACAGCTATGCTCATGTCAACATGTGACAGTGTCTTGAAGAGTGGCATTTATTATCATTGTTGCATGTTTTTATTTGCTGTTGTAAAAATGTCAGAGCTTGAGTTAGAGCAATGAACATTTAATTTTGTTTTTTGTTAAATTTGGCAAGAATAAATGTCTATTCTACCAAAAGCAATCTATAGATTCAAT
>NW_003852568.1:3091369-3096396 GCF_000181295.1 Otolemur garnettii
GTTCAGGAGGTTTATATTGACTTATCTTCAAGGTCACTACTTGCTGCTTGGATTATCTATCAACAAGCCCATCAGAGTTGTTCTTTACTCCTGTTACAGTGTTTTTGGTTTCCAGCACTTCCTTTTGATGCTTATAGTTGGCATCTCTCTACTTACTCCACCCATCTGTACGTGCCTATTGCTTACTTTTCCATAGAGTCCTTAATATATTGTAGTCATTTAAGATTCTGTAGCTGATAATTCCAAACTTTGTATCACTGAGTATTTCAGTATCCTCCTAATGCATGTTTTGTCTTTTCAGATAGCCTATTTTCTTGCCTTTCAGCATGCGTTGTAATTTTTTGTTGAAAGGCAGGCATGAGGTCTGTAGTAATAGAAATGGACATAATCATGATTTAAGTGTGATTTTCTGTATTAATTAGACTAAGGTATGGGTTGTATTTATTGATTGCTGCACCTATAGATGTCAGAGAGCTTCAGTTTCCTTGTTAATTCTTTCTTCAATGCTACCTTTGTGTTTCCCTAAAAAAATCTTCTTTAAAGAGAGTCTGTGTCTTCCAGCGGGGATAAGATGTTAGGGATAAAAAACATCAAATGATCTTTATAATGAAGTATCAGGGTGTTTTTTGCTTGCTTGTTTGTTTTTTAGCAGGCCTGAGTCCTTGGCTTATAACCTCCAGAAAAATTTCTCAGCCTTTTCTTCTTCTCCCCTCATGTGAGAAAGGCTGGCAGCGGCGGGGTAGGGAATAGAGAGAGGGGGATGGAGTTATCTAATTGCTCTTCCCCTAGGTCAGGTAAGACTCTGGTGAAGTTGCTTCCCTTAAGGGCAGGGCTTTGCTAATGAAGAACAAAAGGATCTGGGCATTTTTCAAAATGATCAATTTGAGGAGAATTAAACTATACACTTTGAATCCTTTAATCCACAAACATGACATATCTCTCAGGACCATTATGTAGTTTTCAGGGAAGAGGTCTTAAACATTTTTCATTGACTTTATTCCTAAGTATCTAAATATTCTTTGATGCTATCGGTAGTAGAATCTTTTTAAATCTCTTTTCTAATTGTTTGTTGCTAATTACAGAAAATCGAATTATTTTAGTGTAAGACCCTTTATCCTTCAGCCTTGCCCAAATAATTTATTAGGTATGTAAATTCATTACAGTTTTTATTTTGTGGTTTCACTAGGGCTTTCTACATAAACCATCATGTTGCTTGCAAATTTTGTCTGCAAACATATTTATATCAAGTATGTTCTCAATCATTTTAGTATAAAACAGGTGATGATATCAGCCTACTGGTCACTCCCTATGGCCTAAGTTAGGCCAAGCCCTTTGGCCTGGTAACAGTGGTCTCCACATCATGAGAAGAATCCATGAAGCAAGGCACCCTGTGACACTATGTAATTCCAGAGAAGGTACAGCAACCTCACAAGGCAGCAGTGAGCCTGGTTACTGACCATAGTCTAGGTAAAGGTATGAGGTTTGCAGGGGCTGGAAGTTGTGGCAGATTCTACCTTCCTCAGTCTATCAGATTTGTCCTCAGGCTGATTCCACTTGGTAAGAGAGGTGCAGCAGTTCTAGGACTAATAGGTAGGATACCTCCACCCAGCAATGTCTCTTTTGCCATTTGCTACGATGCCCAAGGTGCCCCCATCCACCTTCCACTCCTCAGGGTTAAGGCATGGTCCTTTCCTAACGTGAAAATCAAACAGTAGATTGATCTAATGAATCCTTCACATTGATTAATTAGCTGGAAAGATTTCAGATATAAATATGGCAACATTAGGTCATTCTCAGCAATTATAACCTCACTGTGAATTAGTTTCTTTAAACGGAGAAACAGGTTGAGGGATTTGACCAATGCCACGTGGCAATTTGATAACTGCGAAATACACTTCTTAACTTTTCCGTGGAAAGGGAAGAGTGGTGGAATCAGCCAGTGCTTTTTGACTTTAAATACTACGTGTGCATGTGCATATTTGTTCATTTCTGCTTGCCTTTAGGTATGTGGTTGATGACAGCAGCTTCAGATGCACTAACAGAAGCCATGCAAACATCTTTCTGTTGGAACCCGGGGATTCTCTGTGGCTAAGAGGGTGACTTCCTGAAGTTTCCTGTAGTGCTGTACGGTCAGAAAGATCTCAACTTGAACCCTGCTCCCTTTGTTTGCTGATCTTTAGGAAGTGATTTAGTCTCTCTGAGCCTCAGTTTCTCCATCTGAAAACTAAGGATAGTAATAGCTACTTTGAAAGCTCGGGATTCTCAATCTTGACACTATTGACCTTTGGACTAGATATTTCCTTTTTTTGGGTGGGGGGAGCTAGGACATTTAGCAGCATCCCTGGCCTTTACATATAGATGCCAGGAGGATGCTTTTTCTCTAATTGCGGAAACCAATAATGTCTGCAAGCATTGCACTTGCCCGTGAGAGGCAAAAATCACCAAGGCTGAGAAGAACTGCTTAAGCATTACCCAATATGTGCTCACAGTCCTCACAGAGTGCCTGGTGCTGTGGGCCCCTTGTCCTTGGGCTGTGTGAGTGTTGCTGTTTCTTCTCTGATCCCCATGTCCTTCATCCCAGGGATCATGTCTGTCTCTACATTAAAGAAAGCTCCCCATGGGAGAAGAGATTTTCTGATTTTGGAATAAGAAATGGATCCTCCATTATGCTTCTTAGTCATCCAAATGGGTTTAAACTGGAAAGCTACCCTGATGGCATCATTCTCAAAGCTGCTTCAGTGTTTTCCTTCATATTGTTGATGGACTCATTCACAAAGTGCAGGCTCAGCTAAACACATAACATGTATTATTCTTGATAGCTGTGCTTTTATTTGTGTGGGAAGGTGCTGAGAGGTTTTTTTTTTTCCTTAACCAAGAAGCAAATGCATGTTTAAAATATGGGTTTCAGATGCAAGCAACATATTTGGGGTATATTATGGAGAAAACCAAGCCAGTACAGGGCCACTGGTTGCTGAACGTGGAAAGAAGGGCCCACTATGGAAGGATTTTAGAACTGATTAAAATGCAATCTTCAAGACGTAGGGAAAACAATGGTGATGTACACTTACTGGCACAGGTCCTGGTGTTCACTAGCAGTGGTGAAAAAGAGATCCTCACTCGAGAAACAACTAGGAGTGATGTGAGTGGCTTATTCAGGTAGGAGGGCTCTCAGGCCTGGACGTGGGTCCTGGGCCTGGGCCAGGGCCAGGCTCCTGGCTCTGGTTGGCAAAGTGGAAGTATGGCATGGCCCCGACTTGTGAGAAGCTCATTCCTCACATTCTTCCCAGACATGGTAGGGAACAGTGCGATGTAGGAATTATTGTTGTGAGGTTAAAACTAGAAGCTCTTTCTGAGGAAAAGCCACATGCAGTGGGGACCTGGTTCTAATCTGGACCTCATGTTTTTAATAAGCTCTCTTGCTGACGAGTACAGGTGCTCTAACAAGCTCCCTCCATGTGAATCTCAGAAGCATCATTAACTTGGGAGGTCTGTGTATTGAGCAGCTACTTGGTGCTGAATGAGCCAGCAGAAACCTCAGATAATTCCAGCCTTAAAATGCCTAGGAGGTACCTATATGGTTTTGGATTTCTGTTACAGATAAGAAAACTGAATCTTGGCTGGGTACAGTGGCTCAGGCCTGTAATCCTAGCATTCTGGGGAGGTGGAGGAGGGTGGTTCGCCTGAGCTCAGGAGTTTGAGACCAGCCTGAGCAAGAGCAAGACTGTGGAGTACCAGCTGTGAGGTGGCAAGGCCCCAACAGCCTGGGGAGGTGTTCAAGGAACAACCACCAACTGCTTCTCCTCCTAGAACATGTTCTTTTCTCCTCGGCCAGAAGTCAAGTAGCCCCTACCTACTTTCCTTTTTATCTTTTGAGGGAAAGCACATAGCTTTTCCTTCCTCAAGTTAATCTTTACTCCATGTACTAGATTCAGGTCAATTTCCCTCTAGTGAGCAACTTTGTTTAAGCGACTTGGTTTAAATAAGTGACCTTGTTTAGATACTATATAATAAAGCTGTTTTCAAGGGTCAAGGCCGGCCGCAAGCCTAACCGCCCCAAGCCCCCCAACCCCTTGGCCCCTGGGGGGGGGGGGGGGGGGGGGGGTTGGAAAAGGGTAACCTTTAATTCCCGGCAATAAAGAAAGTTGGGGTAAAAAACAAAGAAAAAAAAAACAACTTAGAAATTATATTGCTCAGCTAAGGTTTGTGGTTTTTTCTGCAAACAACTAATTCACATAGAATATGATGAATTGTATGTGAATAGGTGGTATGATTTTATAGCTATGCTATTTTATTTATTTATTTATTTTTATTAAATCATATCTGTGTACATTAATGCTATCATGGGGTACAGAGTGCTGTTGCTATATACAATTTGAAATACTTTCATCCAACTGGTTAACATAGCCTTTATGTCATTTTCTTAGTTATTGTGTTAGTCTCTTGTGTGTTTTATTTCCTCTTTTCCCACCATTCCCACTCTAGTTGTTTCCCTCTCCTGCTGGTTCTCAAAACAAGACCCCATCTCTAAAAATAGCCAGGTGTTGTGGGGGGTATCTGTAGTCCCATCTACTTAGGAGGCTGAGGCAAGAGGATTGCTTGAGCCCAGAATTTTGATGTAGCTGTGAGCTATGATGCCACAGCACTCTACCCAGCATGACAGAGAATCTGTCTGAAAAAAAGAAAGAAAACTGAGTCTCATAGAGGCCAATGGTAATGATGTACAAATAATGGATTTTAACTCAGTTCTGTTTGCTTCCGAAGCCCATGTTTTTGTTTTGTTGTTTGTTTTACTCTCCACAGATGCAAAGGCTGTGATGATGTCTGGTTAGGTGAGGAAGCTCAGGGATGACTAGACTGCAGGTAGCAACAGCCTGTTCCTTGGGGGTAATGGAGATGGAGTAGCCAGGGCCGCACAGCCAGTGCCACTCACCACCCAGAGCCCATGCCTGGGGTCCTTGGAGAGTCCCAGAAGCCCCTGCTCATACTGTACACATCAGTCACACCAAATTCCTATGAGTCCTCAACTT
>NW_003852568.1:3096508-3101904 GCF_000181295.1 Otolemur garnettii
CCCTAGCCTGGAGCTTCTGACCCAGTAGGTCTGGGGACAGGGCCCTCTAGACCTACAGTCTCTAATACCTGGCCATGGACTGTTCAGAACGGGCCACACAATAGGAGGTAAGGGGAGGTGATCATATGAAGCTGCATCTGCATTTACAGCCTCTGCCTGTTGCTGCCATCACCACCTGAGCTCCTCCCCCATCTCATCAGCAGCAGCAGCAGATTCTCAGGGGAGCATGAACCCTACTGTAAACTGCACACGCGAGGGATCTAGGTTGCGAGGTCTTTATAAGAATCTAATGCACACCCCTCACTCCCATCCACGGAAAAATTGACTTCCATGAAACCAGTCCCTGGTGCCACAAAGCCTGGGAGTTGCTGCTCTGGACAACAATGTATGTATAAAGCTCTCGGATGGTTCTAACACACTGCCAATTCCTACTCTTGTCCTTGTCCCTCTGCCCAGGACACCCTTTCCCCAGCGATTCCACCTCATCTTTAGCCCAGCTCACCCCTCCCATATACCAGATTGAGCTCAGCACTGCTCCCCTGTGCTCCCTCAGTAGCCCTGGAGAGGGTCTGGCCACCTGGCTGTGGTTTGGCCTCTTAGGCTCTGCATGGACTGAGGGGCTGGAGTCTACACCGACTCCTGGCTGCCCAGGTACGTGTAAGCAAAGCAACACCTCCATGCCTTTCTAATCTCTTTCAGTGGAGAAGGAACTAGTTTCCCTTTTTTTGCAGTTTTTGGCCGAGGCCGGGTTTGAACCTGCCACCTCTGGCATATGGGGCCAGTGCCCTTCTCTTTTGAGCCACAGGCGTTGCTCAGAACTAGTTTCTTTTAAAGCAATATCACAGTTAGTTTAAAAAATGGTTCAGCCATTCCCTTTTCAGAAAGAAAACCAACTAAACCTGAATCCCTCCCCAACACAATCATTGTACTAATCCTTTAGGGCTCAGGTTGGCTGGTTCTCACATCCTCACCCACCTCTCTTCCACTTTCAAGAAACTCCTTTAATGATTATTTTTTCCCCACTCTCCAGGGAGTCTTCTAATCATTCTTTGAGGCTGCCTTCAAGAGACAGACAAGCGTGACACTGGCAGTGACAGATGAAGGCTCAGGGTCAGTGCCAGCTCTAAGTTCCCTTCTTTGGTCGTGCTTGAGAGACAGGCTCAGCATCACTGATACAACCAGAGAATGACTACATTATTCATCAGAGCACCTTGGGAATGCCTTTATGTGACATTTCAACCCAGTTTTTCAGGCAAAAAATAGTACCACAGACAGGTGGCGACCACATGAAGTAGGATCAACCATGTCCCCCCAATGACAGCAACTCCTTCTCAAAGCCCCACAGAACACAGGGGCTTGTCTTCACAGAACTTGTCTTCATAAGTGGCTTTTTTACATCTCAGAACCCCCCTAAAATCATCAGGCTTTCATTGCTGTGGTTATAACTTTGAATAACTTAAAACGACTTTTAGGGGAGAGAAAGAGCAAATCACAGCTATCAAAGGGTTTCTTATGCATGGTTTTGTTTGGGGGCAGGATTTGACAATGACGTTATATGGGTCACAGTCTCTGTTCTGTTTCCTACTACTGATAAAAACTGAGATTTTCTGGGCTTCAGACTCTACCTACATGAATATTTTTCGCTTAGCCCTATATCGTAGAGATATTCTTATGTCAGGACCTAATCTACCCTATTCATGTTCATGCCTGAGTAATATACTTCCAACTATTGATGGATCATCACTTATTTAACCATTCTCATATTTAAGGTTGTTTCTCATTTTTTCCCTACTGAAAACAACGCTGCAGTGAACCCCCTTGCCCATAAATCTCTGTAAAGTTTGGAAAGGATTTTTTTCTGAAATAGATTTGAAGTAATTGAATTGCTGATTAAAGGACAAGAACATTTAATAGCTTAATTGTTTCTGCAAATTGTTCACCAAAAGCGCTGTGTCTGATTTACCCTTCCCCTCCTATGTAGTTCAGTTTCCACAGTTTTACCATTTTAAAGATTAGGAGCCAGAAACAGGTCAAGTTTTTCGATGTCACACAGGTATATAATTGAATGAAAGTTTTCCTAGGTTAGCTTGTTTTTGTTGTACTGTCTGTGCCATGATGCCTTCTCTGATAATCTACACTTTTCATGGTCCATGGACCTAAGCATTCATTTATAGTAGAATGTTCCCAGAAAGCTGGTATCTTGTAGAAAAATATGAGCGCTGGAATAATATGATAGCATCCTGGGTCACATTGTACCTGATGAGACAAATCATTTCTGTAATTGCTTTTATTAAATATTAGTTAGATACACCATAAAATTTATAAAATACATAAGTATGAAATAATGATACACAATATAATACACAGTAGTATATCCCCACACAGTTTAAGAAAAAAAAGATTACCACAGTCTTTGAAACCCCAGGAAGTACCTCTCACTGGTCTCGTCTTCCTTTTCCCAGTGGTAACCACAATTCTGAATCTTTTTCTCATCATTTTCTTGTATTTCTCCATAGTTTTAACAATATAGCTGAATCCTGGGATATTATATAATGCTTCAAAGAATATGTGCTGCAAATTCTAGGCATTATTTTCTATGTAGGTGGGCAGGACAGTGCACGGCCAGTACTCACACCCCACCCCCCGCAACCCCAGTACAGTGTTTTAGTGGTGTAAATTTCCAAATCTATTTAAATGGAATCATAACATATGTATTCATCTGCAGCTTGGCTTTGTACTGTTCAACATACTCTCCCGAGGATGACATATGTTCACGGCTATAGCTCATTTAATTTCACTGCTGTACGGCATTGCGTGGCGTGAATGTACCAACATCTTAGGTATTTTCCTGTCGTTGGGCACTGGGCTCACTTCTGAGGCTTTGCTGTTATAAACGGTGTTGTTTTGCACAGTTTCTAGGCACTCCTTGGGGCAGATCTTGTGCACAAGTGTTCCGTGAATTCCTAGGAAAAGAATTCCTGCCTCTTTGGAATGCACGTCTTCAGTTTTACTAGATAATGCCAGATTGGTAGCCTGCAGCAATAGATGTTTTTTTTTTTTCTTAACATCCTTGCCAAAACTTGACATCAGCAGACTTCAGAAATTTTGCCAATCTGGGGGATGTGAAAAGGTAGTTAGTATGGTTTTAATTTTCAGTTTCCTGACTAATAATGAATTGAGCATCTTTTCATATTTTCTTAGCTGTTGGCATTTCTTTGTGACGTGTTTAAGTTTTTTGCACGTTTGTCTTTGGAATTATTTTGTCCTATGAGTTCGTGGTAGTTCTTTAAATATTCCTTATTCTTTATCAGTTACACAGCTTGCAAGTATGTGTTTTTTTCAATTTGTGACTTAGGTTCATTTTTACGATGTTTTCTCATAAGTTCTCTGTTTTATTATGCTCACACATTTTGTGATTTGTCTTTTTTGAATCCAGAAACCCATTTCTGTCCTGAAATCAAAGATACACATATTCTTTCATATTTTCTAGAATGTTTATAGTTTTATGTCCACCTCTAGCAGCTGGAACTAATTTTTATGTATGGTGTGAGGCCATACTCTAATTTCTTTCTTTTTTCTCCTCCTTATGTGGATACTGGATTGTCTCCACCAGACTGTTGAAAGCTCATGCTTTCTTCATTGTTATACAGTAAGTTTCTCATATGCACGGTATGTGTATGGACTCTCTATTCCGCTTAGTTGCTCTATGAATGCTTCCCTGTATTAAAAAGTTTGAATATTACTTTTTTTTTGGGCTGTGGTCAGTTTTGAACCCACCACCTCTGGTATATGGGGCTGGTGCCCTACTCCTGTGAGCCATAGGTGCCACCCTGAATATTACTTTTTAATAAGTTTAGTGGGATAGAACTCCCTACCTGATTTCTTCTTCAGTAGTATCTTGGTGATTCATGCTCCTAAGGTCTTACATATATATATGTGTGTGTGTGTGTGTGTGTGTGTATTTGGTTTTGTTTTAATTTTTTAATTAATTTTTTTTCAAAACGTTAAAGGTGGGGGGAGCTGAGGACAGTAGCTCATGCTTTGTAGTCCTAGCACTTTGGGAGGCTGAGGCAGGAGGGTCATTTGAGCCCAGGAATTGGAGGTTGCAGTGAGCCACCACTGTAGTCTAGCCTAGGCAACAGAGCAAGACTCTGTCTCCAAAAATTATATATATACATATATGTAATTGATGTGTGTATATATATGGGGTACAAATATTTTTGTTATATAGATGCCTATGTAAGTCGGTTTTTTATGTCTTTCTCCAGAATATTGTTCATTTCACCCCCCTCCCCCCATATACATTTCAGAAGCTACTCCTCAAATACCACAAAGAATTTCTTTGAGGATTTGGGTTAGATTTGCTTGAACTTCCAGAGATAATTAACTTCGTAAAGCTGTTGAGTGTTCTGATCCATGAAAATTGCATGTTCCTCATTTATTTGGCCCTTCCTTAATGTCTTTTAATATGGTTTTATAATTTTCTTCATAGAAAGCTTAAAATCTTGTGCTACATTCCTAGTTACTTCAACATTTTAAGTTTCTTGAGCGGTATCTTGCATTTAGTTGCAGTTTTGAAATGTCTGCCGCTGTCATGAATAAATGATTTTTAAATCAGACAACTTTGCTGAATATTCTTACTGTAATAACTTCTCTGTCTACTCTAACAATCGCATTATCTATAAACTCCCTTGCTCCTTCTCTCTCTCCATATTTCCCTTTCTCCCTCCTTATTTTCTTTCTTCTCTCCTTCTTGTCCTTGTATTTTCATTTCTTTATCCTTTCTTACTGCGTAGTAACTCACTAGTAAATGCTGACCAGATATGGTGACGACAGGCTCCCCTGATGTTCTCTGTTCATAAAGGAATTGCCTCCAGCACTTTCCCATTTAGAACGCTGTATATTTTGTTTGTAGATAACAACTTTTGCCAGTTAAAAAAATTCTCCTCTCATTTTAGTTTGGCAAGAATTAAATTTTCTCAACGTGAAAGAATTTTTTCCCATAAGATAACAAATTCTATGAACATTCTCTTCTAAACTTGGTATGGACCTTATTAAAACTGATTTCTAATGTTAAGTTACCGCTGCACTCCTAGTGGCGGATTGTATTGCTTTTCTCATACATTTTGGTTTCAGTTTATTACATTTATTTAAAAGTTTTTACATCTAAGTTTGTGAATGAGATGGTATCTCTATATATGTGTGAGAACAAATTCCATTTGCCCCTGTGACATTACATTTGCTTTTTCCCGTTATCTAAGTTAATAATTATGTTTACCTTTTTTCCTGTTATGAGATTCTGGAAGAATGTGTGTCCGCCATAACAATCATTATATTAAAAATATGCTTAACTTTTTTCTTTTGTTTTCTTGCTAGGTGACTGGAGCTTGACAAAC
>NW_003852568.1:3102404-3103696 GCF_000181295.1 Otolemur garnettii
GTTCACCCCGGGTTGTTCTCACAGAGCAGCTGCGTTTTCACTGTGTGCGGTTCCCTGAGAGCTGGCGGCGCTGACCTGTGCTGCCTCCCCTCATATTTATATTTTTTCCTCTTGTAAAATGAGTTGTAGAATATTTCTATTGTTTAATCCCCTGGAATATTTGTGTAAGATTGTAATTATTTTCAGTTGATAGAATTAATGGAGAAAATCATCTGAGACGTATTTTCTTTATAGAGTTTTAATTGCTGATTTAATTTATTGAATAGTTACAGGATTATTTACATTTTATATGTCTTTTGGTGTTAATTTTTATGTTTTACTTTTAAGTAATTTGTTCTTTCATATGTTTTCAAATTTATTGGTATAAAGTTATTTATTAAATCTACTCAAATTGGATTCTTCGTTATTAAATTTCATCCTTTTTGTTTTCTAATATAAATTATTAGGTTATACATTTTCCTTTATATGCTGTTTTGCCTGAATTCCACATTTTTGAAAATCTACATTGAACATCCCTAATTAAAAAATCTGAAATCCAAAATACTCAAAAATTTGAAACGTTTGGAATGCTGCTATGATACCACGGGTATATCTGTGTAAATAGTCCAATGTACACAGACTGTTTTATGCACAAAATTATGAAAAATAATGTATAAAATTATCTTAAAGCCATGTATATATGGAATTTTTAAAACACAAAGGAATTGTATAAAATTATTTTCAAGCCATATATATAAGGTGTTTGTAAAACATAAATAAATTTCATGTTTAAACTTGGGTTTCCATACCCAAGATATCTAATTATGTATCCGCAAATATTCCAAAATTTGAAACAATCTGAAATCCAAAGCACTTCTGGTTCTCACGTTTCAATAAGGGCTACTCAATTTGTATTATAGTTTCATTATTACGCAACTCTTTTTAACATAATTATGACTTTTTTGATGTATAAACTATATTCTAAGAAATAATATTCACCTATATTTTTGTTATTGCTTTCTAATTTATAAGAATATAAGATGATATCAGAAATTCCTATTCCTAAGCATATCAAGAATTTTAAAGCATATATTATTTTATTGAAATTTCATTAATTCCTTGACATTTGAATTATGGTCCTGCTAATTGATTTTTATAAATGTTATATGTATGCCTACAAAAAAATCTATATTTTCTGTTGATGCCACCTTTGTGTGTTTAATTTTCTTAGTTGTATTGCCTTAATTTTATGTGTAAACTGGGTATTTTCTGGATATATGTGTCATTTACTATAAAATTATATTAAAATCTGC
>NW_003852568.1:3104792-3118756 GCF_000181295.1 Otolemur garnettii
TTTTAATACTTATGAATAGTGAGGATAGCGTGTATCCTTGAAGGCAAGACAGAAGGACTAGAAGCTGATAAATACAGATGGCAATTCCCCAGTGGATGGCGAACACTAAAGACAGAAGGTTTGAGTCCTCCCAAAATCCATATGTTAAAACCTAACCCTGAGTGCAGTGGTATTTGGAGGTGGAGTCTTCGGGAGGTGATTATGTCATGTGGGTGAAGCGTACATTGATGGGAATATTATTTGTAAAAATGCCCCTGTAAAAGAGGCCCCAGAGAGGTACCTCCTCCTTCTGCTGTGTGAGGACAGAAAGTGAGGGGCCTCTCACTGCCTCACAGCACTGTGCATCTCAGTATAGCTGCCGGGAGGATAGGGTGAGAGACCCAGGGGTTTCTCGGAACTCTTATGTGACAACTCTTTCACAACAGAATTTGAAAAAGTGCCTGTGTGCAAGTGGCTATCACTGGGACTAAACATTGGGCTCTGGTTGTGAAAATGGGGTTGGGGTGAATTTTGTCCTCTATTTTGAAAACTTTCTGTAATATCATTTTGAAATTAAATGCTTCCCTTAATCCCTATGGGGGATGACAGATAGGATTGCAAGTGCTGTGCAGGCCATATCTCCCATGCATGAAACCAGTTGTCTCTAAGGGAAAGGAGCATGAGGGAGAGGGAGCACAGCCTCTGCGAGCACATGTGCTCCCTGTAATCTGTGCCCCAGCCCTGGGGTGCTGCCTCATCTCCGTTAGGCAGACAGGAATCTGAGAATGGGTAAAGAAGAGTGGTTGGGGGTATACAGCCTGGCAGGACAGGACCTTTTTGGTCCCAAGACCCTTTCCTGGCACTTCAACACCCTGTCTCCCTCCCAAAGGGGTCTACAGACCAAACTTGAGTTGAGAAAACTGTTAGACACTTAGGCTTGTGTGTGAAGAGGTGTGAGTGAGTCAATTATTTTTCTAATGTGGAAAAACTGCTCACAACTGCTAAAGAATTGCCCTTTCCTCTGTTTTCCAAATGCAGTTTTTCTTGAAGCTGTGTGGGCACACATTGAAATACGAATGTTTACTTTAGAACATTGTCCTTGGAGGAGAGGTGGGAGGAAGAGTGAAAGGCTTGACTGAAAATAAACTATATTATATAGAGAACTAATCACTTTAATTGGCCCTTTTTATTTGGAGACTCTCCTGATTTATGAATATGTTATTTGGGAGCCCAGGAACAGCCTCCTGCCTGGGCTCCTGCAAGCTTACAGGGTGGCTTTCACCAGAGAAGAAATGTCTTTAATTGTGATGTGAATATTTTGGGTGTTGCTAATTAGCTATTTGTAATAGTCTTGCTCTTTTTAAGCATCTGCCAGTAGTCTCAGGCAATCCCAGGAAGAGGAACCTACCTTCACTTCCATACTTGCTTATTTATTTTGTGTAAAGAAAAGGTGAGTTTGTCTTTATTGGACACCTACCAACTGCAATTCTGCCTAAAGTTGATCTTTTAATTTTTTACACTATACCTATAAGTAGAAATGAGTGAGGGAGCCCAGCTGTGTCACTTTCATTAACATGCCATCTGCCAAAGCAAATTACATCGCTGAGCCTGGAGTCAGAGGCACAGGGTGATGCAGAGTATAGGTACAGGAAAGGGTAAGATGTATTTGTTTGTTAGGATTTTATTAAGATTTTTGTATCTATATTCATAAGAGATATTGGTCTGTAGTTTTCTTTCTTTTGTTGTGTCCTTTCTTGGCTTTTCTCTCAAGGTGATACTAGGTTACTATATATTATATATATAATATATATATCCCCAGCTCATATGTATATATACATACATATATCCATAACTGTGATTCAGCACATAAACAGAAGCAAAAACAAAGATCACATGTATGATCATCATTTGACAAAATTCTGTACCCTTTGATGATAAAAACTCAGCAAAAAAGCAGAGATGGAACATACCTCAAAATTATAAAATCCATATATGACAAATTCATAGCCAGCCTCATAATGAGGAGTAGTTCAAATCATTTCCACTAAGAATTAGAACAAGACAAGGATGCCCACTGTCACCACTCTGTTCAATCTAGTACTGAAGGTCCTAGCCAGAGAAATAAGTCAAGAGAAGCCAGGAGAAATAAGTCTGCTCACAGATTGGCAGAACCTACATTGTTGGTTATGAATATGTGTCTCATCTCCATTAGGCAGACAGGAGTATGCCTAATATACGCCTGTATATTTATAGGAATAATTTATAGCTATAGTAATTTGTACTTTGGGTAATCTATATATTACCCAAAGTGTTGTTGTAAGGGTCTTGTGGAAAAGGAATGTCGCTGAGAATAAGCACGCTTATTGAAATTGTGTTTTAAATAAAGGTGACCATCTACTCATTCAGGCAAAATGGTGAGTTTCTTTATTTGCGGTTGGTTTATATAGGGAATTTTGTACATGGGCACAATACAGCAATGACTTCATTGATCCATTTAAACATCATGTGACTACCTTGTGATTAGCTTCCGATAATCCACTCAACATACACCTTTTGACATAACCCTATCAACATAACCCAATTTAACATAACTTAATGGAGAACATGTTGTTAGCCATTACTTCTGTGTTCTTATCTGATGATGCCTGAGGCTTGGGAGGAACAAGGTAGATTGAATACCTGCCCTTGCTGGCCCTGCCATTTGGAGGCTGTTACTTCGGATCTTTAAACAAAGCATAAAGAAACTTCTTGGGCATACAGGAATTTGTGTGCAAACCTCTGCTCCCATGTAGGCCTTAAGTCAGAGGGTTTTTGCTGGAGCCTTTTATAAGGAATTTTCAGGCTGGACTTCTCAAAAGCCTTTCATGAGCCCAGGTTTCATCTGTGCCATTAGATACCTGTATGCATTGGGTAAATTCCTCTTCTTGAGGTCCCCTAGCACATTTCCATTCCTGGACCTGTCAGCAAGAGACCTTCATCACACACCACAGATCAGGAAAGTTTACTGATGGGTATCTGGCCAGTTTTTTTTTATTGGCCTTATAAAGTCAACCTTAATTTCTTAACACAGTCTATTCCAGCCAAAGCCTTGGTCATGTTAGGCTCACAACCAACCCGGCCACATGGGATTCTGCCTGAGTTTCTCACAAGTATGCCTGCACAAAGTCTTTTCACTGCTCTCTCTCAAATGGCTTTTTTAGGCCAGAGGCATATAGGCATTTTGCCTATACCCAAGTAATTTATGGATTTAGTGCAATCATCATCAGAATACCAATGTCATTTTTCACAGATATAGAAAAGATAATTAAGGGTATCCAAATGGGAAAGAGGAGGTCAAATTGGCACTCTTTGTTGATAATATGATCTTATATCTAGAAAGCCCCAAAGATTATGCAAAAAGATTCCTGAAATTGATAAATTCAGCAAAGTCAAAATCAGTGTGAACAAATCAGTAGCATTCCTGTATAACAACAGTCAAGCTGAGAATCAAATAAAAAATTAAACACCTTTCACAATAGGTGTAAATAAAACAAAATACCGAGGAATATATTCAACCAAGAAAGTGAAATATCTCTACAAAGAGAAGTACAGATCACTGAGGAAGGAAATTACAGATGATATAAACAAATTGAAAAGCATATCATGCTCATGGATATCATGCTCATTTCAACATTGTTAAAATGTTCACAATACTCAAAATGATTTACAGATTCAGTGCAATCCTCATCAAAATACCAATGTCATTCTTCACAGTCTAGAAAAAATAATTCCATCTTTGTCTAGAACCATAAAAGAGGCCAAAGAGCAAAGCAACCTTAAGTAAAAGAAATAAATATGGAGGCATCACATTGCCAGACTTTGAATTATACCATGAGGCTGTCATAACCAAAGTAGCATTGTATTAGCACAAAAATAGAGAGAGAGATAGATCAGTGGAACAGAACAGAGAACCCAGGTACAAAACCACCCACGTATAGCCACCTGACAACTGACTTTCTGACAAAGAAGACAACAATATACACTAAGGAAAAGAATCCCTAGTAATTTCCAACATGGTGCTAGGAAATATTGGCTAGCTAGATGTAGAAGATTGAAACAGGATACATACCTCTCACCACTCAGTAAAATTAATTCAAGATGGATTACAGACTTAACTCTAAGACATGAAACCCTAAGAATTCTAGAAGAAACAGTAGACATTCTAGAATAATTCTAGAAAAAACTTCTTGATATTGGCCTAGGCAAAGGATTTATGAAGAGGACTCCAATGAAAATCATAGCAACAACAGAAATAAATAAATGGGACTTGATTAAATTTTAAAAGCTTCTGCACAGCCAAGGAAATAATCAAATAGACAACCTATTGAGTGAGAGAAAATATTTGCATTCTATACATCCAATAAAGGGCTAATAACCAGAATCTACAAACAACTCAAGCAAATCACAGGAAAAATTCAAACAACTCCCTTAAAAAGCAGGTAAAAGTAACAAACAAAGATATATGTACCAGAATATTTATTGCAGCCCAATTCATAATTGCCAAGTCATGGAAGAAGCCCAAGTGCCCATCGACCCATGAATGGATCAATAAATTGTGGTATATGTACACCATGGAATATTATGCAGCCTTAAAGAAAGTTGGAGACTTTACCTCTTTCAAGTTTACATGGATGGAGCGGGAACATATTCTTCTTAGTAAAGTATCTCAAGAATGGAAGAAAAAGTATCCAATGTACTCAGTCTTACCTTTCTTCATAAGAAAACTATAACCTAATTAAAGCCCAAGAAGAAGGGGAAAGGGGAGAGGGAGGGAGAGTAATTGGTGGGACCACAACTATGGTGCATCTTACAAGGGTATATGTGAAATTTACTAAGTGTTGAATATAAATGTCTTCACACAATAACTAAAAAATGCTGTGAAGGCCATGTTGACCAGTTTGATGAAAGTATTTCAAATTGTATGTAGAACTAGCACATTGTACCCCATGATTGCATTAATGTACACGGCTATGATTTAATAAAAAAAAAGAAACAAACAGAAACTTTTTAAAAGAAGATAGACTAATGGTTAAGAAATATATGAGAAAACATTCAGCATAACTAATTATCAGAGAAATGCAAATAAAAACCACACCAAACATCACCTCACCCCAGTGAGAATGACTTTTATCAAAAAGTTCCAAAACAATAAATGCTGGCATGGATATGAGAAGAAAGGAATATTTATATACTGTGGATGCTACTGCAAACTAGTACAACCTATAGGAAAAATAGTATGGAGATTCTTCAAAGAGCCAAAAGTAGACCTACCATTTGATCCAGCAATCCCACTACTGGGATAATTGGTGTAATTCAAAGTCTGGCAATGTGATGCCTCCATATTTGTTTCTTTTACTTAAGGTTGCTTTGCTCTTTGGGCTTTTTTCTGGTTCTAGATAAAGATGGAATTATTTTTTTCTAGATCTGTGAAG
Organism: Otolemur garnettii; assembly: GCF_000181295.1. Taxonomy (NCBI): domain Eukaryota; kingdom Metazoa; phylum Chordata; class Mammalia; order Primates; family Galagidae; genus Otolemur; species Otolemur garnettii. Next base: position 3,110,243 of record NW_003852568.1, read on the forward strand.
AATGACATTGGTATTTTGATGAGGATTGTACTGAATCTGTAAACTACTTTGGGCAGTGTGGACATTTTAACAATGTTGGTTCTGCCAATCCACCTAAAGGAAAAGAAATTATTTTATCAAAAACACACCTGGACTAAAATGGTATAGCAGCACAATTCACAACCACAAAGATGTGGAATCAACCCAAGTGCCCATAAATTCATGAGTGGGTTAATAAAATGTGATATTTGTATACCATAGATTACTCCTCAGTTATTAAAAAATGAATTAATACCTTTTGCAACAATCTAGATGCAACTGGAAACCCTTCTCTAAGTGAAGTATCACAAGAATGGAAAAACAAACGCCATGTGTACTCCATGTTAGAGTGGACCTAATTGATTACAAGTCACATGCCCAGATGGAAGTAAAACTCAATGGAATTCAAGCAGGTGGGAGGGGGAAAGAGAGAATGGGTGAAATCAAGCCTAACAGATGCAGCGTACACTCTCCGGGTGGTGGACACACTTATAACTTTGGCTCAAGCAGTACAAAAGTAGTCCATGTAACCAAAACATTTGTACTCCCATAATATTATGAAATTACCAAAAAAGATGTATCTGGATGCAAGTCCTTGGTTGCATGTATATATTGTGAATATCTTCCAATTTGTGGCTTGATATTTCCACTCTTTTAATGAAAGAAAATTTTTATTTGAATAAAGACATTTATTAATGTATTAACTGTGGATTAATATGCCTTTATATTTAGTGCTGTTTTTTGTTCTTGTGTGAAAAATATTTTCCTAATCTGAAATAATGAAAGTGTTCTTTTATGTTTCTTGTAGCAATGTTTTTTAAATATCTTTCATATTTAGGTCTTTGTTGCATCTTAGTTAATGTTTATGTATAGTGTGAGGTAGAAGTCAATAATTAGTTTTTTATGTGGATATTGAAATTGGTGCAGAACTATTTGAGATCATCTTTTCTTCACTTAATTGTAGTGGATTATTTTTCATAAATAAAGTGATCTATGTGTAGGTCTATTTTTGGGCATTTTGTTGTTTTTCCAGTCAGTGTTTGCACACTGTTTTAATTACCAAAGCTTTTGAATAAGTCTTCAAACCTGATAGTATAAGTTCTCAGATTTTGTTCTTAGACTTTATATCAGGGGTGTTCAAACTTTTTTTCCTCTTTGGCACACGTTGGAAGAATAAGTGTTGTCTTGGGTCACACATTAAATACACAAACACTAATGGAAGCTGATTAGTAAAAGAAAACAAAAAAGGTCTGTGCACACTTTTCACGATATCTGACATGACTGATAAGGAAAAATTTCCTCACAGAAAAAGCATGTGGTAATGGTTGTACATTGGAAACCCTCTGCTTTAGATTTTAACCCCTCCAGTGAATTTTTTAATTCCATTACTGTATTTTTCAGCTCCAGAATTTGTTTGGTTCATTTTTATAATGTCTCTTTGCTGGCATTTTCATTTTAGACATAGGTGTATATTAGTCTCCGTTGTTCAGGTTTTTCTTTCGCTTTTGTGTATATTTACACAGTGTTTTTAAGTCTTTGTCTAGTAATTCCAAGCCATCCTTAGGGATGATAATTGCCATAATTTAATTCCTTTAAATGAGCCATATTTTCCTGTTTCTTTACCTTGTTATTTTTTACTGAAAATTGGGTATTTGAAGAAAACAGCCACCTCTCCTTGTCTCTACTGACTGGCTCCAGGCTGGTGGGTGCCGTCCTCCCCTAACTATCCAGGCTTGTTTGAGGCTGAGGACCAGTCTGAGATAAGAACTTTGATGATCTATTTTATGCCTCCACCACAGATCTCTTGCCCAGACTCCAGGTTGGAGTGTGTGCAATGCTCTCCTGAGCTGTGCTTGCTGCTTCCCCTGCCTGAGATCTGAGTCAAGCAAGACAGTTTGTAAGGTAGCGGGAAGGCAGGTAAGAGCATTGCAGGTGAGGTCTGCTCTGCACTCCTCAGTTTGAGGGAGAGGACTGGAAACTGGCCTGCTTCCTCCTTCTGCTATTTAGGAAGTAGGGCCAGGGTGAGTAGAAATACACAAACTTTCCTATCATTTTAAAGATCAATTTTTCTTAATTGGGTGTTCACTTGGTTGCTTTAGTCCTTTCTCTGTTTTCTAGAGCTCTTATAAATGTTGTTCATCCAGTTTCTGGTTGCTTTTTGATGTTTCTGTGGGAAACAAGGGCTTGGAGCTTCCCAGTGTACCAGATCCTACAGACGTCCTAGACATTTTTTAACTGTCACTTTAAAAATAATCTTTATTAGGATTTGGAAAAAGGCAATTTACATCAAAAACCAAATCAATAATTTCAATTTTCCCTGTAAACTTTAGGTTATATCATCCTACTAGCAAAACAACATTACATCTCCGACTCAAATACAGAATTGAAAAAATAGAGCTCAGAAAAAAAAATAGAGCTTGGATAAAGTTAAAAACATTAGACACAGGTCTTGTAAAATCAGATGTCCCGAAATGGCTTATTTACATGTACTTATATTCTATATGCAGAGAATAATACAAAGTGAAAAAAGCCAATATAAAAATTTACATACTTTATGATACTATTAATAGTATTTTTCAAATGAGAATAATATTTCTCAAATGACCAGGTTTTAGTATTGGAGAACATATTCGTGGTTGCTGGGTACAGGAGGGGCAGGAGATGGGTGTGGCCGGAAGGGGCAACCTGTTGTTGCCTGTGTCAGCAGCTTGTTTTTTTGCTGACAAAATGTGTTCCTCTGTATAAATACACTTTAATTGCTTATCGATTCACCCACTAGTGGACATTTCTATCATTTCCAGTTTGAGGTTGTTATAAATAAAGCTGCTGTAACTGTCTTTGTACAAGTCTTTGTAGAGACGTATGTTTTCACTTCTTCTTGCCTAAATATCTAGAAATTGTTACTGCATATTTTCCTTCATGGGGCACTGCTGAACTGTTTTCAGAGTGATGATACAATTTTAAAAATGTACCAGGAATATTTAAGTGTATTGATCTCCTTACAGCTTCACCAGCATTTAGTGTTGCCAAACTTTAATTTTGTACCAGGAATGTACCAGGAATATTTAAGTGTATTGATCCCTTTACACCTTCACCAGCATTTAGTGTTGCCAAACTCACTAATTTAGTTGGCATCTTCCTGTGATTTTAGTTTGCATTTCCTTTGTGACTAATGACAAGTGGCTGTCGGCGGTTTACCTGATTTTCTGAAGCGTTTGTTCAAATCTTTTGCTCATTTTTCGTAGGGTTGTTTCTCTTCTTATTGGATATTAAAGAGCCTTTATATTTTATTCTATATAAGAGCCCTTTTCCATTATGAATTTTATATATGCTTTCTCCCAACCTGTGAATTGCCTTTTCATTCTTTTTTTTTTTTTTTTTTTTGCAGTTTTTGGCTGGGGCTGGGTTTGAACCCGCCACCTCTGGCATAGGGGGCCGAAGCCCTACTCCTTTGATCCACAGGTGCCACCCCCTTTTCATTTTCTTAACTGTGTCTTTTGATGGACAAAATTCTCAGGGTTGATGAAGCTCGCTGTACAGATATGCACCACATACAAAATTTTGGTTAGCAATGAATTGCATATCTGATGGTGTTCCCACAAGATTGCGATGGTGCCTACATAGAAACCTGATGTATGACACTTGATGCTGACGCTGCTGATCAAGCAGGGGAAATGATGATGCTTAGTAATGGGCTAGAACATTCCCTTTTCCATAAAAACATATATATATATATATTTGTATTTATAAATAAAATACAGAGGGTGTCAAAAGGTATATACATTTGAAGAAAAGAAAAAACTGTATTAAAATTGTAATAACATATGCCAATAATGTTTGTTACCTTGTAACTTGTGTAATTGCAGAAGTGAAACATACCTTTAGTATCACAGTTTTAATATAGTTTCCCCCCTTAAAGTGTGTGTACATTTTTCTGGCACCCCGTGTATATAGAGCAGCGGGGTTTGTGTAAGTACACTGTATGATGTTCCCACAATGATGAAATTCTCCAGTGACACATTCCTCAGAACATATCCTGTCATTAAGTGATGGATGACTGTATCTTTTTTTCTATTATGGTTTCTGAGAGAGGACATAAAAACAGAAACCATAAAAGAAATTATATCCTCTCTAGAAAAAATCCTTGTTTACTTCAAGGTCATGAAGATACTCACCTACACTTTCATTGGGAAGCTTCAGACTTTTAACATTTACATTTAGGTCTAGGATGTTTCTTGACTTAATTCTAGTGTATGGTGTAAGGTAGGGGTCAGATTAATTTCTTATATTATTAATAAGAAATTGTAGTGTCTTGGCACCTTTGTTAAAAATTGATCCTTCTTATGTGTGTGGTTTTACTTCCAGACTCTCTTCTACTCCATTTATGACATTGGCTGTCCTAATATTGATAGCACACTGTCACTTTATTGCAACATTATAGGGAGTTGGAATTCTGTAATGTGAGTTCTACAACTTCTTCCCCCCCCCCAAGATTGTTTCATTTCTTCTAGGTCTTTTACTTTTCTGTATAAATTTGGGAGTCATCTATTCAATTTCTACAAAACAGACTACAAAGATTACAACTGCCATTGCATTCAATCCATACCACACTGAGGGGGAATTAGCATCGTAACAATAGTCAGTCTGTTAACCCATGACTGTGTCACGCCTCTCCTCTTATTCAGGTCTTCTTTTATAATCTGTCACCAAGGTGTTGTATTTTTCAGTGTAGAATCTTCTCTCGTTAAATTTATTCCTGGGTAATTTGTGTTTTCAATGCAATTATAAATAACACGTTTTAAAAATTCATTTTTTTATCCTAAAAGATTCAGAGTTTAGTCAGAAAAGCAAAACTAAAGAAGTCGATAGCCCTGTGTAGAATTGCTGCCTGTGTACCTGGTACAGGGTCTTGGGTAAATGGGTATTTGGGAAGAGAAGACGGGCATGGAGTAGGAGGAAACCAGGGTAACCGGGGCTGGAAATGACAAATTGGAAATCTGGCTCTCACCATTTCTGCTATGGACTGAATTGTGTCCTTCACCACATTCATATGTTAAATCCCTGGCCCCCACTTTCATTGTATTTAGGGAGAGGGCTTTTAGGAAGTAATTATGGTTACATGAGGTTACAAGGTAGGAGGTCTGAGGAGCAGTGGCCACTAAGAAGAGGAAGAGAAAATTCTTTTTCTCTGCTGTGTAAGTATGTAGCAGCGGAAAGGCAGCCACCTGCAAGCCTGAAAGGGCCCTCCCTAGAAACCCCTTGTGCTGGCACCATGATTTTGGATTTCTAGCCTCTAGGACCCAGAGAAATGAAGTGTTTTGTCTAAGCCACCTAGTTTGTGGTATTGTGCTGTAGCAGCCTGGGGTGACCCAAGACAACTTTCATGATGAAAGAAACTTGCGGGATAAGTGGGTGTTCTTCATGATGTAGCTGCTCCCCTCCCTGGCCCAGGAGTCACAGCAGGTGAATGAAGATGTGGGATGAAGGCTGGAGGAGCTGCAGACCCAGCTCCTGCGCGTAGACCAGTAGGTGTGTGTGAGCTGTAAACAGAGCTGGGGGTTTCTGGGAGTATAGGTGGTTCTCTTACTTCCACTTTCAAAACATCACACAAAACTGTTGTGTATCTTAATTAGCTTAGCTAACTTCACACAATACAAAGCTAACACATGTGTGCTAATGGCAGGTGGAAATACAATTCAGGTTTTTTTTTTTTTGGCAGTTTTTGGCTGGGGCTGGGTTTGAACCTGCCACCTCTGGCACATGGGGCTGGCGCCCTATTCCTTTGAGCCACAGGTGCCACACAGCAATTCAGGGTTTTATATTGACTCTTTATCCTGTGTCTTTTCTAAATTGACTTACTTTAGTTTGTGTTGATTCTTACATGGACAACCATCTTTTCTGTCGATAAATAAAGTTTCACTTCTTCTTTTCAACAAGTGTTCCTTTCTTTGTTTTTCTTGCTATATTGCACAAGGTAGGACCTCATTAGTGCAATGCTGAGCAGAAGTGATGAGAATAGACATGCTCAGTTTTTCTCCTGACCTTATACGAACAACATTTGGCCTTTCACCATAGTGTTTAATGTTATCCATAAGTTTTGCGTAGATGGTCCTTTATCAGGTTAAGAGAATCCCTTTCCCTTCTACTTTGAGGATCTTTTTTAGAAGATTTTAGAATATGATTTTTTTCACTTATGAACGTAATTATGTATTTTTCTGCAAAATAAGTAATATTAATTAATTTTTACAATATTTTTCATTTAACAATTTTAATTTGTAAAGCATACAATTTTAATTTGTAAAGCGTACACGCTTTTCTTTTCGGTTTTGTTTTGTTCTTTCAACAAGTTGGAGGCACCTGGGCCAATTTTATTACATTTAATTATCAGATCAAAAGCATAGGAGTATTGTAATTTGTCCAGGATTCAACTGTGGATTCACAGGAAAACTTAGATTAGTTATAAGTCTTCTGGTTCCATCCTTTATTCTTTATCATTGATGAATAAAGCTAAGTGATGGACTTTTTAATTTCAATAGGTAATAGGGGGTACAAGTTGAATTCTGTTACATTTACGTATTGTGTAGTGGTTTTTAGTGTACCCATTAAAATAGTGCACTCACTTGAATAGTGTACATCGTAGTCATTCTGGTGATTTTTCAACCCTCTCCTCTTCCTACTCTCCTCCCTCCTTTAAGTCTCCAGGGTCCATTACACCACTTTCTGTGTCTTTGCATAGCCATAGTGTATCTCCCAGTTACAAGTCAGAACATGCAGCATCTGTCTGTTCCTGAGTTACATCATTAAGAATGATGGCCTGGATATATTGATTTGCATTTAATTTCTTAATAAATGCCTATTTAGGTCTTAATAAATATTTTACAGCTGTATATATGGCATATATGTTATATATGTGTATAAATATATGTTATGCATGTTTTCATAAATTTGTTTAAATATGTTATTTCTTCTTTGGTCTGACTTTCTTCTTTTGTTGTGTTTTTCAAAAAGTGTCAAATTTATTAGAATAGAGTTGACTATAATCATCCTTTACTATGTTTTTAATAAGTTTATAGTATGTATTAATGTCCCTTCTTTAATTCCTAGGGTTTATAATTTATTATTTAACTTATAAACATTAATTAATTGTTAATTTTAATTTATTAATATCACTATATACTGCTCAACCTGCAATCTGCAAGGTTTGATTATATTGTTTTAGTTACCAATTTGGAGATATTTCCTATTTTTCTTTGACTTATAAATTATTTTTTATTGTTTATTTTCTGAATATTACTGCTTTTTTAGATATTAATTCTGGTATTTATTATGATGTAATGTTTTTTGGTTAGAGGACATATTCTATAATATTTTGATCTTTTGAAATATCGAAGTCTTTATATGGGCCATAATATGCTTCAATTTGGTAAATATTTCATGTGCACTTAAAAATATCGCAATTCTGCAATTGTTAGGTGGAGCATTGTAATGGTCAAGTTGGCTGACCTCTTGTTTTAGTCTTTTATTCCTTACTGATTTTCTGTCTTTCTGCTATTTTTTGAGAGAGGAGAGGGCAAATCTTCAGTTTAGAATTGTAGGTGTGTCTATTCCTCCTTTTAGTTCTGGCAGTTTCTGCTTCTGCCTCACATATTTTGACGGCCTATAATCAGATGTGCAGATTAAGTGTTTTTATGTTTCTATGTGAATTAACTTTTCTATTATCACTGGCCAGGCAGCTACTCAATGGCTTTCTCTCACTTTTTGGGGGTGGCGGTGGAGAAGATGTTCAGATTCATGCATGATTGGAGAAACAATTGAAAACTTAAAAAAACCCTAATTTATCCAATTTTCTTTATTTCCAGTAATAATCATTGTCTTAAAAATGCATTTGATGGTAATGTAGGCATGCCAGCTTTTTAATGCTTATTATTTACATGACATCTCTTTTTCCATTCTTTTGCTTTTTTAGTTTATCTACTTTATGGTCAGTATTTATTTCTTGGGCACATAGCGTATCGTTACATCTTGTTTTTAGAGGCAGTCTGTTGTCTGCCTAACCACTGTAGTGTTATGTGCATGTATGTTTTATGTAGTTACCTAAATTGTTGGCATTGTATTTACTTTCTTGCTGTCTCTTTTTATTTGTTACATATGACTCTTTTGTTTTTCTCTTCAATCAAATGTATTTATTTAAATATTTAGAGATATTTTTCCATATATATAAACTTTTCAAATACTAATTTTAAATGTTCTTTGTGGTCTACTTTTCATTCATAATCCCTTTCCATCTATAACTTTTTATATTATTATGAACTTGTTACTCTAGAAATTATAGCATAAAAACATATTCATTAATCTTCTCTTCTTAGATTTAATAACGTATTTTTTCTTAAGTATTAAGAACCTTATAATATTTTTTCTTTTCTTTTTTTCTTTTTTTTTTACATTGAGTCTCACTCTGTTGCCCTGGGTAGAGCACCGAAAAAATTATTTTGGATG
>NW_003852568.1:3119007-3127999 GCF_000181295.1 Otolemur garnettii
ATATTTGCATACATTGTGGAACAATCACATCAAGGCAATTGGCATATTTATTCCCTCACATACTTAACATTTTTTTGTACTGAGAACATGTAAAATCTACTGTATTAGTAATTCTGAAATACACAATACATTAGTGTTAACTGTGGTCACCATGCTGGGCAATCTATCTTACAATGTTATTGCTTCTATTTGAAACTTTCAACTCTTTGATCAAATCTGCCATTTCTCCCATGACACTTCCATTCCGTTTATTCCTACTGCTTGCATTTTATTGGTATGTGTTTAATTTCTATGTACAAAATCAGTCAATTCAGCACGAAGTATTATTATTTTGGCTTTGAACTAACAGGGATTAAACAATAATTTATAATAAGAACACAAAATTCTATAACTTATCATTTGAGGATATCTTCCTTTTTGCTAGATGTAAAATTAAAGAATATTTCAGTTGGATATGGAAAGAGAAATACGGTTTTTCTTTCTGCACTTTAACATTGTTATTTGATTGTATTATGGTATCCCTTTTTGTTTTTCTGAGAAGCAGTCAGCTGTGATTTCTTGTATTGTTCTCTTGTGTATAATATTTCTTTCTGTTCTTTTTTTTTTGGACTTTTAAGATTTGCTGCTTATCTTTAGTTTTCAGCATGTTGAGTCTATTCTGCCTGAAAATGATTTATTTGCCATTATTACCCTTGTTACTTGCTGCATTTATTATATTTGTTTATGTATTTTGCTGAATTTGAGACTTAAAAAAATTTCATCATTTAATTTTCTATTCTGATCTCTCTTTTTAAATTCCAATTATACACGTGTTAGACTATTCAGTGTTGTTCCATAGTCCCTGAGGTATTGTTCATTGTTGTTCAATATTTCTCTCTTTTTAAAATACTGAGTAATTTCCCTCAATTTGTCATTGAATTCATTTTTCTCCTTCTTCTTTTTTTTTGTATGTTCAAAGTGCTGTTAAGCCCAACAAATCAGGTTTTTACTCCAGATATTGTTTGGAGTATTACAGTTCTGGAATCTCCATTTGGTTTTGTTTTATAGTTTTCATTTCTCTGTTGAGATTTCACATTTGTTTTATTGCTGAGTAGTATTTCATAACATCTTCTTTAAAAAAGTTATATGGATATAACATACTTTATTTGTTAGTTTCCCAGTTAGGAAAATTTGGAGTTTAACCAGTTTGGGGGAATTGCAAATAAAGCCACTATAAACATGAAAGTACAGGTTTTTGTAGAAACATTAGTTTCCATTTTACTGAGGTGAATACCAAAGAATAGAATTGCTGGGACACGTGGTAAACCTACGTGTAACTGTATAAGGTGCTGACACAGTATTGGCTGATCATTTTGCCTTCCCTTCAACAAAGAATGTTGGCAGAATCTGACATTGTAAGTTAAGAAAAATCCATTCTAAGGGGCGTATAGTGGTATCTCCTTGTTGGTTTAATTACACCTAATAATTAATAATGGTGAGCATTTAAACGATTATTTTGCCATTCACATATTTTCTTCGGTGAAGTATATATGCACATATCAACATCTTTTGTCAATTTAAAAACTGAGTTATTTGTTTAAATATTTTTTATTTTGAAAAGTTCTTTATATGTTCTGTATACAAGTCTTCATTAGATATAGGATTCAAAAGTATTCTCTCCTAGACTGTCTGTTTTCTTTTTCTTTTTCAAAGTCAGATGAAGTCCTATTGATCAACTTATATGTGGTTTGAAAAGAGGACTTTATTTATTTATTTATTTTTAGGGCTTACTTTTTATTTATTTATTTGTTTTTATTAAATCATAGCAGTGTACATTAATACCATCATGGGATACAGTGTACTGTTTCTGTATACAATTTGAAATACTTTCATCCAAATGGAGAAGAGGACTTTATAAATTGCATATAGATATTTTTTCCAGAACCACTTAAAAAAAGTTTCAGAGAAATACTTTGGCACTTTTATTAAAAAATCTGTTCATGATCTATGTGTATTTGGCTTAATAAAAAAAAAGACAAAAAAATAAAATTTGTATATTACCTTAAAAAAAATCTATTGATCACTATATATGGCCTAATTTTGACCTCTGTGTCCATTCTTTTTTCATTGTCTCACTGTCTTCATTCTGGTAGTTTTACAATATGTTTTGAATAGGGTATTGAGAGTCCTGAAAATTAGGTTTACTCTTTATAAATTGTTTTGGTTATTCTAATTCCTTTACTTTTCTATATAAATTTTAGAATCATTTTTTTCTACTTAGAAAAAATGTGCTGGAATTTTCCTTGGAATTGGGTTGTATATATAATTTAGTTTGGAAAGAACTGAATTCTTAACAATATTAAATTTTCCAAGCTGTGATTAAGGCATATCTTGATAGTTAGTACCTTTGATTTCTGTTATCAATATTTTATAGTTTTTACCATAAAGGTCTTTCACATTTTTGGTAGATTTATATCTATTTCTTATTTTGGTAGTGTTATAAATGACATTTAAAAATTTCTATTTCCAATTTTTTTGCTATTATATAGAAATGCACTTGATTTTTGCATGTTCATGTTTCTTATGCTTGTAGTAGCTTGAGATTTTAGGGTCTATAGAGTTAAGAGTTTTCATCAACTTTGAATATTTTTGGCAATTATTTCTTCAACTATATATTTTTCTGCCTCTACTCTCTCTCCTCTTCTTCATGCGTACAATTAAATTGGATTAGATTGTATGAAGTTGTCCCATAACTCACTAATGGAATTTTCACTTTTTTCAGCCCTTTTTGTCTCTGTTTTTCATCTCAGTTTTTATTTTTATCTTTTAAAATAATCTTTTCATGTTTGCTAATTTTTCGTTGGCAAGGTATAATGTGCTTTTGATCCCATCCATTATATATTTTTATCTCCATCATTATATTTTGTGTATCTAACAGTTTGAATTGAGTTCTTTATATAAACTCCATTCTATGCTTACTCTCCTCACACTTTCCTTTCTTTCTTATGAATATAGAATATATTTGCAATACATGATTTAATATCTTTGACTACTGATTATATTGTCTGTGTCACTTCTGGGTCTATTTCTAACAATGGAATTTTCTCATCTCATCCAAGTCAAAACATGAGATGACTTTATTTCTCATAGGTGTTCCCCACTGTCTGGTTGCAGGATGATTACACTGCAAGGTCATCAGTGCTCTTGTACAGCAGTGGAGCATAAGGAAGTGAAGATGATCCACCCTGAGGATCTAGGAAGACTTCACAGAGGAGCATAGCACATGAGTTGAGTCACCAGCTAAGAGCAAGTATTGATGATGGGGCAAAGAGAAGCAAAGGAAATTCCCTGTGGATGGAAGAAAATATACAAAGACACAGGCATGAGAGAAGGGTGCACTAAAGGAAGACTGGGAACTCACTGTGGGTGGACTTCAGGTAGGAAATGGAGGTGACACTGGACTAATACCCAGACCCAGACTGTGGTAGGAACCATGAGCCTGATTGGAGAACCTGAGCTTTCCCGGCCCCGGGAAGACTTTGGAAGATGTTTTAATTGTGGTAAAAAGTATGTATCATAAAATTTACCTTTTTAAAACATTTTAACAATTTAATGGCATTAAGTACATTCATGTTATTTTGTAACCACCATTGTCATCTATCTCCAGAACTTTTTCACCTTCCCAAAGTGAAATTCTACATTCTTATTGTCTTAGTCTATTTTGTGCGGCCATAACAAAATACATGAGACTGGGTAATTTATACAGGAAAGAAATTTATTTCTCACAGTTCTAGAGGCTGGGGATCTGAGGCTGAGGTGCTAGCAGTTTTAGTGTCTCGTCAGGGCTGCTCTCTGCTTCCAAGTTGGCTCCTTGAACACTGTGTCCTCACATGGTGGAAGGCAGGAGGGCAAGCTGGTTGAACGTGTGCGAAGCTTCTTTTATACAGGCAGCTAATCCTATTCACAAGGGTGATGTCCTCATTGCCTCGTCATTTCTAATGGCCACACCTCTAAATATTATCACCTTGGCAACAACTGCATTTTGGGGGGACATGTCTAAAGCACAGCATTCTACTCCTGCCCCACAACCCCTACCTGTTCTCACTTGCCATATACATTCCCATCGTCCCCCAAAGTCTTAACTCATTCCCACATCAGCTTGAAAATCTAAAGTTCAAAGTTGCATCTAAATCAGATATGGGTGAGACTCAAGGCACAGTTCATCCTGGGGTTCATTGTTCTCCTGCTGTGAGCTTATGAAATCAGACAAGTTATGTGTTTGCAAAATAAAGTGAAGGGACAGGCATGAGACCAGGAGAAATAGACAAGGAGAAAGGAATAACTGGTCTCAAGTGAGTCTAGACCCTACCAGGCAAACAGCATTCAAACTTAAAGCTAGAACATCATCTTTTTTTGACTCCATGTCCTGCCTTCCAGACACATGGAGGTAGCGGCTGAGTCCCCAAGGCCCCAAGGGTCCAAGTGCCTAGTGCCTGCTGCTCTCCCAGGCTGGCACTGTCTTGATGGCTTTGCAGTTCTGGGGTCTCAGGGACATCCATGAAACCCTGGTCTATCTGGCAACAAAACCCACACCTTCCATCATATGCTGCCTTCAACCACTGGAGTCTCATTCCTGTGTATGAAAGAATCCTTATGATCTCTTATGAATACTGAGTTTCCAGAAGGAATAACTTAGCAATAGCTAAGGCACAATGGGTGTCTTGCAGGGATGACCTCATTTGGTCCTTGTGAATAGTGCTGTGGAGTAGATATTATTTTTCCTATTTTAGAGTGAGGAACTGAGAGCTGGGGAAGCAAGTACTTGTCTAAGGTCACACGGCAAGTGGGGGTGGGGCTAGGGATTTGGCAGGTAGATAACTGCAGGCAGAATGGGAACTGAAGACCCCATTCTTGGCAGGGGAGGGCACCCCCAGAGAAAGGGAAAATTAAAAAGTAAACTGAAGGAGTCAGAACAAAGAAAAGTCAGCTAGTTTACCTTTAAGCTAGTCATTGCTAAGTTACTTATCTGAACAAGTTTCTGGCCTTTCCTGAAACTTTTGCCTATTGGGGATACAGCTTACACCAATACCTTGCTGAGTCTGTGAACACTCTGGGGAAGGTAATGGTCATAAAAGAGATTATGACAAGACCTAGAATAGATACACCTTCTAGGTAATTTCCTGTTCATTAAACAGACAAAGCAGATACCCATTGTGGAGATTTGCATTTGGCTGGGGCAGAGACCAAGAGAATGGCTCAAGCCTTGCGATATGGGCAGGAAAGTTTAACATCCCTTATTGCAGAGGAAAATCCTCTATAGTGGTGATGAGAGGAAAATGCCTCTCTCCCATCAAGTCCTCAGAGGATATTAACACTAGTGGTGTTTTACTCCACAATGAGTGGAGCTTAACACCTCCCTAGGAATCCGTGTGTGACTCTGGACAGGAGGCTTCACCTATACAAGGCTCAAGTTTCAGATGCTCCAAAACTGCTCAAATCCTTAAAGTTAATAATAATAACAAGAGGGGCTGATACACACACTCAGAGAAACTGCTGGTGTTTTTGTTCCCTCCCTCAACTTACCACCTGGTCAGAGATATTTCAATAAAAGCTGTGTGGAACAAGGACTTGAGCCCCCTCACCAGAGCCCACAACAAGGCGGTGGTGGTCCCCTGAACTCCCACCTTTGAAAATTCTATTCTGTGTCTCATGTCTCTTTCTTTATCATTGTTTCTAACTTTATATTTCTTCAGTCAGTCACGCCCAGTTCCACAGGTCTTAGTGGATCCTGCCCCCGCAGCGAGACCCTGACAGATGACCCCTGACCTCATCACAACTTGTATATTTCAGGAATGTGGCTGGTACACATGCACTGTGGAGACCCAGATCCTACCTCTAAAGCACACCTTCGTACTGGAGCATAAGGCAGCCAGTCCTATGGGCCAGGCTGGCTCAGGATAGAGGAATAGTTCCTGCAGCAAGGCCTGGCTGAGAGTCCTCAGTGGTCATTTTTGATGAACAGAGACCCATCCCAGGGTAAAGTCTGTTTTGTCATGTATCAGGCAGGGGAACTGTGTTGTAGGAGCTTCTACGGGGTGACACACACTTCTACCTCCTAAGTGGATGGCTGCTTGACCCTGCAGTTGTTGCATGAAGTGGAGACCTCCCTCACATGGAGAAGCGGGGCCTCCAGCTCCCCATCTCCACCTTCCATCTCTGAGCAGGTCTGTGGGCTCCCACCTGCTTCCACAGTCTCATTCCCATCCATGCCCATGTGTATCTTTCCTGCCTGAGCACTCTTAGCCTGCCCTAACCTGTCCCTCTTTTCCTAGTTTCATCCTCAGTCACTGCTGTAGTATCCTGTTTTTGCTCATTCTAAATGGAAGCCTCTGTCCTATCTCCTCCTGCCATGTGGCTTTCCAGAGTGAATCCTGCACTGCTCAAGAAGAGAGCACACACTTTGGAGTTACACAGTTTGGGTTAGGATCTTGACTTTGTCACTTACAGGTGAATGACCCTGTGTGTGACACTTAAGTTCTCCAATCTCAGTTTCCACATCTGTAAAATAGGGCAGTCACATTCAGCTAGCAGGCCAGTAAGGTTGTGTACGGTCACCAGATGGACAAGGGGAGTGTTTTGAAAGCGACTGTCGTGATACTCAGCAATGAAGTATGTAGCATTTTTTCTCGATGAGTTTATGTGAGACCTAACTGTCAGACCTCTTATGATGACAGCTCTGATGGTTATTCTAGAAGAAGAGTTCCAAAATTGCTTTGTACGATGGACTAGGGGCTGGCATTGGTACATAGCTTCCCAAGGGGAGTACTCTGAAGGTAACCATAGTGATTTATAGCAATGAAGTGTGTAGCACTCTTTCTAGAATGAGTGTGCAAACTTAATTATATGGCCTTGTATTAAAGCATCCTAGAATCTCTGGGACATGTGGCAGTTTCACAGAGGGACAGTGACTATATAGTTGCTGTTGATTGACCAGTTATTATGAGGCAAATACACACCAGCACATGCATGTAAGTGTATATACTACCTGGATGCAGCGAGGTTAAGTGTTCATACATGCATCTGCTCTGATGGACAAGGGATATGTTACTTCTTTATCCATACCCTAGTTTTATGCTATGAACTCCCTCCTACCTGTCCTGCTAGCAAGAAAATTAAAACTTATCAATTAAAATATATATCCATTGAGGGTACAAAGAACCAGGTTATACCCATTGCATTTGTTATATAAAGTCCCTCTTATAATTGTGCCCTATTGTCAATGAATCCCCAACAATTAAAAAAATATATACTTTAAAATATATATATATTTTTGATACATATAAATATTATATATATTTTTACATATATCTCTCTCCAGGGTGGGCATAGTGGCTCATGCCTGTAATCCTAGCACTCTTGGAGGCTGAGATGGGTGGATTGATTCAGCTCAGGAGTTCAAGACCAGTCTAAGCAAGAGTGAAACCCCATCTCTACTAAAAATAGAAATTAGCCACCTGTAGTTCCAGCTACTTGGGAGGTTGGTGCAAGAGGATCTCCTGAGCCTAAGAGTTTGAAGTTGGTATGAGGTATGAGGATGCTATGGTGCTCAACTCCAGGGAGACAGAGTGAGACTCTGTCTCTCTCTCTCTTTCTCACACTATATATATAGTATATATATATACTCTTTCTCACACTATATATATATGTAGTATCTCTCTCTCTCTTTCTTTCTCACACTACATATATCTCCAAATATTGTCTGGTTTGATTATTGTCCTTTTGGTTCGAAATGAATTCCTTTAGGTTAATAGTGAGACTCTCAGTATTCCACTCCATTCTTTTTTCCTACCCAGGAGGGGGCTTGTGTGCAGAACAGCAGAACAGAGATCATTGTATCCTTGGGCTAATTGGTTGGGAGGTAGGCCTGGACTTCCTTAGGGCTCTTGTGCTATTTTCTTAGTGTTAACTGTCCCTTGCTTGTTTGGTCACTGACACTATTGTGGGATTTTGCTGTTGCTGAGTTTATGTTGTGAGTTTATGAACTTGGCATGGCATTGTTTGGCTGGTGAGATCATGGACTTCTTTCTCATGAAATGTCCAGGATGGGTGGTGGCTTCTGTTTGGCCTGACCATTGCAGTTCTCAGAGCTGTGTGTATCCCTAGGGTTGGTCTCTCTCCTTAGTAATTCTTCACCCCCCAAAGCCCTCCAGCAGCACTGTGATCTACCTTTCACCCACATGCAGAAGAGGGCAAGAACTGTCAGCTATTTACCACCCCATGAGGTGGGACCAGGGCAAACAGAACAGGAAACAGAACAGGAAACAGAATGCTTCCTTGGGCACTCTTGTTTCAGGATGAGCATGTGTTAAGAAAATTTGGGGACCTGATGCATTTTTTAAAAGTTTACGGAGAGAAGCCAGCAAAACTCCCTTCAATCAAAGAGATTCTAAAAATAATGAGGTCCTTTTTATCCAGTGGGGTCATGTAAGTTTTTTATTCATTTTGGAATCAAGCAAGTACATGCATTCCTAGCTCCTTCTAATCTGTCACTCACATATCATTGTCAAGGTGCTGGTGCTGTAAAGTGAATCACATAATGAGTGAGTGGAAGACAATTTTTTCCCCCTGACATAAGTAAGTATGCCTTAAATTACATATTGTTCATCTGATTTTTGAAATATGGAGTTCTATTTTTTTTGTGTGTGGTTGTCAAATATGTCTTGGAAAGACTATAATTTCTCAGTGAGGATCAGAGGAACTTTTCTGCCTAAAAGAGTGGAAGCTACTCTTGAGTTCTCAAAATACTGCTATTTGGAGATCAGTATGATTATTTATTTTATTATTCATTTTTGCTTGAGAGTGAATAATAGTAATAGTGATAATAATATCTGGTGCCACTCTGATTTCTTTTCTTAAGAGGTGTCAAGGAGTGCCTGGACGTTGCCTACCAAATCTTGCACCTGGACTTACCGTGTGCCTGTGTGGAGCAAAAGCAATCTAAGTGTCTCAATTT
>NW_003852568.1:3128134-3161316 GCF_000181295.1 Otolemur garnettii
CTGAGAACAAGGCCCTGTGCTTGCATGCTGCAGGCCCTGTGTTGCTTCACTCCTGTAATAAGGTGAGGCTGTGGGGCAGGGGAGGACCCTACAACAGTGGAGGGTGAGGAGGTAACTCACAAGCCTGAATCAGGCAGGTAAAAAAATTCAAGTTTCTACCTTGCTCTTGAAGTTCTGATCTGAGTTCAAAGGCCAGGCTCAGAAAGTTCACAGCAACCCTCAAGAAAGCATCACAGTCCCATTTTATACCAAGATTTACGGAAGTCAATGAAGATATAAAATTTTCCTACATTTATTTTTAAAACAAATTATTTTCTGGCTTATTCTAGAAAGAATCGAAGGCATCTTCTGGCTTATAAGTAACGGAGCCTGGCAAACGCCAAGGAAAGCAAGCTTTGCCTTCAGGCCGAATCTGTCACAGACAATCAAAATGTAAAAAATGAGTAAAAGGGGCATGGATAGAGACTCATTTCATAAATATATGTTATAACTGTACTTGTGAAATAATCAGTGAGATCAATTAGGGTGTTTGTGTTCAATCACAAACATTTAAAATTGTATGTTTTTTTTTTTCAATGTCACTGCTAGTTTGACATCAGCTTCAGTATCCAATTTATTTCTAAGTTTTATATTATTTGGAAATGTCAAAGTTTTAAATATAAAACTCTTAAGTTTTAGAATTGAAATGATGAATCCTTTTTAGTAATTCCCTTTTTGGGTTTGGGTCATTTAAACTTATCTCCAAGCTTGGAAATTGGAAGAGGAAAAATAGGAACTCCTTTCTCCAAGTTGACCTCCTAAAAGTATCTACTCTAGAAATAGCGTATACTCTTCATGATTTTGCACTTTGTATAATTCCTTTTGGTGTGATAAGAAATGATTTAAATATTATGTGAAGCTCAACACGCCGTTGTCTGGAGACTCTGGTTTCTCCCTGCTTCTGTCCTTAATAACATCTCAGATGCAAAAACGGTCAATTCTTTGGTTCTCTGTTCTCTGAGGATTAAAAACGTTACCAACTTTGTTCCTCACTTTATTTGCTGCTATAAGTATATTTAGGCTGTGACTGCAATTCCGGTCTGCAGAGTGTAGTGTGGCCACTTGCCACCTGCTTTTGCCCCATGCCCACCCGGACACAGAACGCACCAGCACTTAGCCACCCGTGGTGCCTGTGTGAGGACCATCCTGCACAGATAATAGAAACAGACGTGCAGCTCTGTCTTCAAACAAATATTACTACAGGATGAGTCCCTTCCTGGTTGCTGACAAAATGTTAAAAGAGTTCGAAGATAGGTTTGGAAAGGGTAAGAGAACTTTCACCTGAGGTAAACTCAGCTGCTCCCATGAGCATGTTCTAGACACCCTTGTGCAAAATTTTATTACATAACATATTGGTCTTGGTGTTTTATTGCAGCTTAACTTCAGCGATTGAGGGGAGATTGGTTCCAGGACCCCTGAGGATACCAAACTCAAGTCCCTGCTATAAAAGGCCATAGTATTTGCATATAATCTGCACACACCCTCCTGTAAGTCATCTCTAGATTACTCGCAGTACTTAATACAATGTAAATGCCAAGTAAACAGTGGTTGTACTGTATTTTTAAAATTCATATTACTTTTTGTTGTTGAGTTATTATTTTTTATTTATTGTTTTTTCCTGAATATTGGTTGAATCTGTGGATGTGGGACTTGCAGATATGGAAGGCCAACTGTATATACAAACGTGTGGTAAGTGGAATTGGAGTCAGATGCACTGAGAGACACCAATACATTAGGTTTTGGCGCCTGAAGGAGGAGGGACTGAGAGGAAACGGGAGCTCATGTGCCCTGAGTGCCCTGGCTCTTCGGGCTCCCTTCTCTGGGCAACTGGCTCTCCTGA
Source organism: Otolemur garnettii (assembly GCF_000181295.1). Lineage (NCBI taxonomy): Eukaryota > Metazoa > Chordata > Mammalia > Primates > Galagidae > Otolemur > Otolemur garnettii. Next base: position 3,130,014 of record NW_003852568.1, read on the forward strand.
GTAGATATAGGATTGTGAAATATGGCTTACATAGAGTGGTAGACTCCAGGGAAGTTATTTTGAGGCCTCCTTCTTTGATGTCTTTTGCTAACTTACTGATGAGTAGAGCAGGATTTTAAGGACCTGATCATCTTTTAACTGCCTCCTCTTGAGAGTCAAAGGAATGATTTTTGAGTGTCTCTTATGTGCTTGGTCCAAAGTACTGTGTGGGCAAACAGAAGGCAGACACCTGGCAAAACAGAGATCTCCACTGAGGAGGTAATGTCACAGCCACAAACCACTGCTGAAAGAGAGAGCAGGGCACACCAGCTCTCCATCCGTATCTAAGGGATGAGTGGAGAGGTCCTACTGGGAGAAGAGTTTATTAGTGCAGGCTCCTCAATGCCAGTCCAAAGACTGGCTGGCATTAGAATCACAGGGGCTTTTGAAATGAAAAAGTCCCTTATGCCATGCAGAGCGACATAGTGGGGAAGTCTAGACTCTTGGAATACTGCAACGAAATTGATTAATTTCAAAACTTTGATGTAGGTAACATGTGTCTGTGGGAAGGAAACCAGTGTTACAAATGGTCTGATAATAGGAATAGTGCCCTTCCTGCTCTACTCCACCTTTCCCCACCCTTACCCTATTTTCCAGATGTGATTGTACTTTTTATTTGGCTTCACATTTTTTAAGAAGAAATAAAATGCTATAGTTTCAGCTGAAGTCTTGACTTGGCCTCCCTCTCCTCATTCTCCTGTTTTCATCTTTAGAGGGCCCCCTCTCTTTGAGTCATTCTGTCACCCTGTTGTGCTCATTTGCTCTCCAGTTTATCCAGGGGCTACGCACACGATCACCCAGGACAAGCCTCTGCTGCCTCCGTCATATTGCTTCCAGCTCTCTGTGTGCATCTGAACCAGTGGCACGTTTTCTACTGAGAGCCCACCGCACTGCCTGCTGCCCTGGACCTGTCGCACAGCTGACTTCTGCAATTAATTTCTTTCCACTGGACTTTTGGGTCAGGCCCATTGTTATCGTACCCTTTGTCTTGAATTTTATGCTTCCTTTTGTTGGCAGATTTCAGGTAGGTGGAAAGATATATATGAGGTATATTTTCTGTCTCTCTGTGTCTGAAAATACCTTATTTTGCCTCCTATTTGATCCATAATTTGGCCTTGGGCTGATGTAACTTGAGAATTGCGGTCATTTCCCTTATGATCGATGCCACTAGGCCTCATCTAAGTGCTGCCAAAGGGAAGTAAGATATCAGTCTGATTCTTGAGAGTTTTAAGGACATTTTTTGCTTTCTCTGGAAGGTTTTCAGTCTTCTGTCGCTCTTTGTGTTGTGGAATTTCATAAACATGAAGGGGGAGATATTTTTTCTTTATTCTGCTTGGTTCATGGTGCATTTTTTTTGTTTTTTTTTTTTTGAGACAAAGCCTCAAGCTGTTACCCTGGGTAGAGTGCTGTGGCATCACAGCTCACAGCAACCTCCAACTCCTGGGCTCAAGTGAGTCTCCTGCCTCCACCTCCCCAATAGCTGGGACCACAGGAGCTCGCCACAATGCCCAGCTAATGGTGCACTCTTTAATACCATGACTCACCCTCCTCACTAGCTCTGTGAGGTTGCTCTTCCATTATATCTTCAAAATTATATCACTTCTATTTTTTATGCCTTTTTTCTTGGAGAACCTTCATCTAAATTCAAAGTCGTTTTCCTCTCATCTTCAACTCTATCGCCTAGAGAGTACAATTTCTTCAACATGAGTTTCCAGGCATCCTAATGGAACATGTTTGGCAATTTTTTTCCTTAATTTTCCCAGTGGCTTTTTTCTATTCTCTTTTCCTTAAAAGTAGCATCCAATTGAAAAAGTTAAATCTAATATCTATTCAAAAATTTTAGGATAAAATTTTGAATTGTTGAGTTTTTTTCTGTCTCTTGATGGTAGATAGGTCTATTTCCTGGTAAGGAAGGTAGTCAGTCTGTTGTTCAACCTGCTCCTGGCAGGGTGTGATTCAAAGTGCACAGGAGACAGCCATTCATTCATTCCTTTCTCCATCTTCCCCAGCCCCTCCTCTGTCCGGGTCTGGTTGGCTGTGTCTGTGGTTGGTCTCGGCCCTTTTCATTGTCATGCATGGGTCTTTCCCTGGGGTTCGATGTCGGGCTGGGTGTTGCCTGCCTCCCATTCACCCTCCAGCCCCACTGACTCCAGGCTCTCTTCCTCCCAGAATTCCCAGCTGTGGCTCCCATCTCTTCCACCAAGCAATAAGCTTTTCTTCATCTTCTTTTATCTTCCAGAATTTGTTGGCCATGTTTTGGCCACTGACGACTGCTTCTCACAGTCTCATGTTTTAGTGTAGATTTATTTCCATTTATGCTTCTGCTGTCATTTGGGGTCTTAGGAGAAAATGCAAGACCGGGATGTGTGCTCAGCCAACCCTTGAATGCAGAGCTTCATCATGAACTGAGTTATTCTCTCTGTAAGGGAGATGGAAGTCAGGGTTGGGAGTGGAGGGGATGAGGTGGAAAGTGGCATGAGTGTTGGGTCTCCAAGAGGAGGGACAGGTTAGATGGGGATGGGCAGGGAGTCCCAGGAGCACAGTGGATAGCAGTCAGATGCTAGCACAGGCTTGCCCCAACAGGGAGGCACAAGCAGCAGTAGTTTTGTCCCCACTCACTGTTCCCTCTCCTGAGTACTCTGTGATTCTGACTTTGCTCTTCCCTGAGGGTAGGCACAGCCTGGAACTTTGGAGCAGCCCCTGATGGCTGAGCCCCAGCATGATCTGACACCCAGAGCTTGCCTTGAAGTGCACCTCCCCCACCCTGCAAGTCCTCTGGCAGCAGAAGAGATAAAGCATCTCCAAACAAGGTGAGGAAACACAAGGATAATGTGTGATAGCACATCTGGTGTTGTCAATAGCTCTGCTGCTGCAATGGAAACACAGTGGGAGGCTGTTTGTAAATATGTACAAGTCTTTTTTTTTTATTTTGAGCAGAGTCTCACTATGTAGCCTTCAGTAAAGTGTTGAGGCGTCACAGCTTTAAGCCATTCTCTTGCCTCAGCCTTCCAAGTAGTTGGGCCTACAGGTACCCGCCACAATGCCTGGCTATTTTTTGTTGCAGTTCTCATTGTTGTTTTAGCTGGCCTGGGCTGGGTTCGAACCTGCCAACTTCAGTGTATGTGGCTGGCACCATAACCACTGTGCTACAGGCGCCTGAGCCCACATACAAGTCTTGTCAAAGCATACCTTGTACAGAAGAGATGGAGATTAGCTTCTCCGGAAATGCTGCTATTGCAGTAACAACAACTATTTTTGATCACCTAAAACGTTTAGCCACTTTATGATACATAATTATCATGACATTGTTATTGCCATTTTATATATCAGATTCTCAAGTCCAAAATAACTGACCTAAAGCACAAGATCTTGCACCAGTAATGGGCAGAGACAACCTGACCTCGTGCTGGCCTGGCTCCCTTTCCCTGTCTCTCCTGCTGCTCTTCACCACCCAGCCCTGCTCCTCTCTGCGTCTTACACCCCTGTACTTCCTTTCTCTGTAGTAGTTAGGGTTCTGATACCGTAAGAAGCAGAGGAAAGTGAGACCAAGATGATTTATCTAGTGCTGTGGCAGCCAGGGGCAGCCAGGGGCAGCCAGGGGCAGAAGAGCCTCCCAGCTGCAAATAGCATCCCGTTCAGTGCACCGAGGACCTGGACAGAGCACCTTTTGGGACCTTGCTCTGGGGACGAGCTCCAGTGAACCCCAGTTTGTGCTGCGGCCTCAGCCCTGATCCTTCAGCTCTGAGGAAGGAGGTGCTGAGCAGGCTGCCACGTGAAATGCAAAGAGAAAAGGAAGGATGTATTATACACAACCCTCCTCCAGCCTCAGTTAAGACAAACCTAACTTCCGTAAGGAAAGAAGAAGACACGCACATTGTATACATACAAAGCATTTCCATTACATGGCCCTTCCCACCTTGCCACACAGTCAGGTCATTAGTTTAATGTTTATTGAACATCTGCTGAGCACCGGACACAGTTCCAGGCACTAAGGGTGTACAATGAAGAAAACAAACATTCTTGTCCCTGTGGAAACTATCACCAGTTGAACAATTAGATGGGGTTACCCAATGCCATAAAGGAAGGTGGATACAAATAATTAAAAATTATATTTATATATCATTACTAATAATACATGATATATAATAATTATCTATATTTATATATAATTTATAATTAATATATAACATTTATATATTATTGTAATATATAAATTATATATTATGTTAAGTGATATGAACAAAAGCAAATATTAAATGGCAGAGTAAACATAAATTGCAACCCAATACCACGTAAGGATGTATGTGTACAGCCACACTTGCCAGCTGATTTCATGTCTCAGCACTTATAAAAGTGGGTGATATGAGCTCAGCATCTTGTGAATGAAGGGGGTACATGGCTGAGCCTGTGTGCAGCCCGAGCAATAAGGTCTGGGAGTAGGGGTGATGCCTGAAGCCCTCAGGCTGTCCAGGGGCTAAAGTCACCCACACCTCAGTCTTACTTATGAGGCATCTGCAGTACACACCCACTGAGCATTATTTGACAAGCTGTGTAGAGGGCGCCAAATGCTCCTGCAAAATGAGAAAAATGATAACCCTCTCCATAACATTGTGGGAACACATGCTGAGTAAATGATTTATAGAATTTACAGGGAAAACACCAACATTTAAAGATGGCATGAAAGGATACTCAACTTCACTAACAGCTAGAGAAATGCGTATGAAAACGTTTCTTTTATTGTCCATTTGCCAAAGAGCATCACCTACAGCTGGCAAAGCTGTGAAGTGGACACTCTGAGGTTTTCCTGGTGTAGGTATGATTTTGGTATTTAGAGAAAACAATCTGGCATAATGTATTTGAATTAAAATATGCCTCTTGTGTACAAGGATGGTCATCAACAACCTTGTTCATGATGAGAAGGGGCTAGAAAGAACCGAAATACCCCTCGTTTAAGGATTGCTAAGATAAATAATGATGTATCCATGGCAGGAACCTACACAGCTGTGAAGAATCACAAAGCAAGCCCGTTACAGAGGAATGGAAAGAGTGACAAGGCACAGCATTGAGGGACCAAAGCAAAGTGTGTCCCTCTATGTCTGTCCAATTGCCAAGCAGTCCACACGTGCCCGAGGTGTCTGTGAATTCCAAAACCTTGAGGACCCCACAGGAACTGAAGGGGTTCGGCCTGTGTGCTTCTCCTCAGAAGAGCTCCGTGAGGGCAGGGCTGGCCCCTGATTCCTGTCTGTGGAGGGAAGATTCACCCCAAGGGTGAATCTGCAGGTCCAGCAATGTTAAATCCAAACAAGGGCAAAGTCTGCTGTGGAAACTGGTTCTGGGTTGGAAGCTTGGCAGGGCCACCTGGATGCCTGAGAAGTGCACAGACAGTGGCTATTGAGCCTGTTTTCCACACTCACAGGGAGGTGGGGAGGAGAGGCCGTCTCGTGTGGCCGCCGGCCAGGACCTTCCCATGTTCTCCTCAGGCTTCTCAGCAGCTGTGAAAGCCCGGCCTTGCCCCTGGAGGGGGTGGCCTGTCAGACAGACATGTGTGGCCTATCAGACAGACGTGTGTGGCTTTGATGGGGGTAAGAGGAGATCTTTTCCAATTTACTTTTCTTTCTGCATTTCTGCATACTTTTGAATGCAGTCAAATAGATAATTTTGCATCTTGTCTTTTAACATAATGTAATATTTTTTCATGTTATTCCAAATTCTTAAAAAATAACATGGACTGTTATTAGGTGCTTATAATACTTATGTTATTTTTATTATTTTTAATTTTTTTTGGGTGGAGGACAAAGCCTGACTCTGTCACCCTGAATAGAGTGCTGTGGCATCACAGCTCACAGTAAACACCAAACTCTTGGGCTCAAGCAGTCCTCTTGCCTCAGCCTCCTGAGCAGCTGGGACTACCGGTGTGTGCCACCATGCCTAGCTAATTTTTCTATTTTTAGGAGAGATGGGTCTTGCTCTTGCTCAGGCTGATCTTGAACTCCTAAGCTCAAGCAATCTACCCACCTTGGCCTCCCAGAGTGCTAGGATTACAGGTATGAACCACTGCAACTGCGCTTGCTTACATTATTTTTCTTTGTAACAAATAAAACTATAGCGAACATCTTTGCACAAAAGAAACTATTTGGGGCAGATTGTAAGAGGGGGAATTAGTGCAAGAGGAGGTAGGGTCATCTCTGTCTCTTGGTCTGTATATATTGAACTGATGAATTATATTGAAGACCTGAAGCCACATTCAGAAGCAGGAAGATGGATTTCAAGATTATGATCACAGTTTGAGCCAATTCTAAAAGTTCAACCCAAAAACTGTCCATTGGTGCAGAGGCATACAGAGAGGGCAGCCGTGGCTGGGTGCAGTGCCTCATGCCTATAATCTTAGCACTGTGGGAGGTTGAGGCAGGTGGATTTCCTGAGCTCACAAGTTCCAGACCAGCCTGAGCAAGCATGAGACCCTGTGTCTAAAAAGTAGCTGGGCATCGTGGAGGGTGCCTGTAACCCCAGCTACTCTGGAGGCTGAGGCAAAAGACTCTCTTGGGCCCAAGAGTTTGAGGTTGCTGTGAGCTATGATGCCACAGCACTCTGCTGAGGGTGACAATGTGAGACTCTGCCTCAAAAAAGAAAGAAAGAAAGAAAGAAAGAAAGAAAGAAAGAAAGAAAGAAAGAAAGAAAAAGAAAGAAAGAAAGAAGGAAAGAAAGAAAGAAAGAAAGAAAGAAAGAAAGAAAGAAAGAAAGAAAGAAAGAAAGAAAGAAAGAGGACAGCCAGATAGGACATGGAGGGGACAGGCTCCCAGGGACACTCACCCCCTCCTTGGCTTTGAGGAGTGTCCTTTATAGCAGTCCAGGGGGTTGAGGAAAAGCACGAGAGGGAAGGCCATTGAGGATCTCTGAGACTGGATGGAGGGAGAGGAGATGGGATGTGGTGCTCATTAGAGAGAAAATGAAAAGGAACCAAAGAGAAGAAGGAAGAGGGCAGTACCAGAGAAACAGCATCTTGAGCTGTTGTTCATGACCTCACAGAGGCTGGGGTCCGTGACGTTCAGAGCTGACACAGGATGCCTCCTTGGCCTATGGCTACAAGGCCTTGAGAGAGGGAGGTTCTCTTATTTCTACCAATCATGTGGAGGGGTGTATGTGAATTGGTGGTAGCAGACATACTGTGAACATCTTTAAGCCCTCAGATTCAATAAGTGACTCAAGCCATGGCCCCAACTCAAGCATGCTCCCCCCTTGCTTGCAGTTTCCACAGGCAAAGTTGCTAGCCCTTCCCAAATATCCACCATGCACCAGACCAGGCCACATGGGGACTGAGCTGTGACCTCTGTCCCAAGGGGCTTGCAGCCCGGTAAGGAGCTCACCTGCGACTACTTGGTCCTGCCTTGTAGGGCACCACTGGGAAGTCTGCTCTTTATTCTGCCATTGAGAATCAATTCTCAAAGCTGAGAGTGCATGTCACTGTCCCAGGCATAAGTCCTTCTCATTAGTCCTTCCCTTCATTTGGTCACCCATCAAATAGCTGTGGAGCCTCTGTCTGATGGTGAAGTTCTGTGTGTGTACACGTGGAGAGAAAAGAGAGTCACTTCAGATGCGATCCCTGTTCTTGTGAACCTCGCAGTCAAGAGGGGAAGACAGAGAGAAATAGAGTGTAACGTTTTCCGCATTAGGAGAAACCTAGAATGTGGCTGATTATTTATTGTGTGACAAGGATGACACAGGGATGGGGGTTGGGGAGTGAGGTGGTCAACAAGGGGAGGAAGCTGGGAACAGTTGGCCCAAAGAGAGGTGCACACAAGAGTTGTGGGAGTGCAGGCAGGTGCTGGCATCTAACAGAGTCCCCAACACATGGAGAAGCAGTGAAGGAGCGTCTCTGGCAGAGGCACACCCAAAAGGAGGCCTGAGTGCTGGGTGTCCAGTTGGAGTGACTGTTAAGCGTAAGCATGCACCATGTTTATTTACCGTTTTCTTTGCAAAGAATAGTGACGTTGACCTGCTTTCTTTTGGTTTGGCTTGGACCCATCAGACTGATCGTGGAGTCTAGAAATTTTTTGAAACAAATCCTCACACTAAAAATCCACAGATGTTCACAGTCAAGGAAGTTTGTTAACTGAAGACTTTTTCTTAATGGAAATTCTATATTATTTCAAGTAATTCATGCATAGGTTTATTTGTTTTCCCATAGAGAGCAACCTTGACCTTCTTTTGAATAATGTGTTTATCCTCACAAATTTGACAGTCACAAAGAAGTTTGCACATAAATTATCTTCTTTGATCCAGACTTCATAACATTTGTTTTCTTCCTGAGGAAAATATACAAAAATAGAAAAAGTGTCAAAAATCTGTCTGTTGATAATTGGAAAGTCAATTTGGCAGCTACTTAAGATACTCCCTTAATCTTTTTCAGTAAACCACATCGAACAACAAGAATTTCTAAACTAGAAATGATCAATATTCTAAAGCAGCAGATGTGCTAACTTGCAGTATATTTTGAAACCTAACCGGCTTATAAAACCACATGCATGAATTGCAAAGGAAATTGATTCCCATAATTTGCTGCGAAAGAGGAATAGTCTTCTGAGAATGGCCAGGGGAAGACCTGGAGTCATATCTGGAGGGAGAGGGATTCAAACAAGACCCAGGTCCCAGACCTAGACTGCCACTGGGCAGCTCAGTAACTCATCCCTGGTCCTTCGTCTGGAAAATGAAGACTTCAGCATGATTACTCACAGCTCAATGTTCATTGGTAAAGCAGTTTAGAAATGTTTAAATTGTTTGCAGGAGTGGGGGACCTGTGATCTTCTGATTTCAACACCTGGTTGTTCTTTTTAAGCACCAAAGGAGGCAAGAAAAGGCCCATCTTTCTATGCTGTACTCCTTTTAATAAAAGGAGTTGTCATGTAAAATTTGAATTGAATCAAAAGGCCACATTTAAGGATCAGGAAGGTCACACGTTTCCTTAAGGCCACAGGTTCCCCTCCCTGAGTGGTTTAGCAATTGTAATAAGAAAAAAGGGAAGGGGAGCCCAGAGAAGTTAGAGACTTGCTCAGAGTCTCACAGCCAGAGCAGGGGCTTCTGGCTTCTTCTAGGATTCTGCCCCCTGCTGACATCAGGGTACTTATCAGACACCTGTGATGGCCTGGCAGAGGAACTTCCCACACTGCAGTGCACGTCTGCTCAGCACCCTGACCCAGCTGCACTGTCTACTGGTTGGTGTAGACCTTCTTTACATAGTGCTTAAAGGGTGTTAAGGCTGGCTGAAGTGGGAAGGGCAGAAAGTGAGAATTTTAATGAATAACACAAAATTTTAATTTAGAAACATGATTTATTTTCTTTAAGTTTTCAATGTGCACAACCACCAAAATTCACAACTCTCCTAAGATGTAAAGTTTGATGAGTGAGGGGATTTCTCAGTCAAAACTAAAGTCAAGCAAAATTTTAAAAAAGTAATCATTCAAGTTAGTCAATGACTTTGAATTGTTCTGTTGTTTTTAATATGGTAGTACTATTGAGATGTAATTAACCTACTATACAAATAACCAATGGTTATTATTTTTAACCAATGGTTTTTATTTTTCTTCAGGTTGTACAACCATTACGGTAATCAAATTGAGAACACTTTCATCATCCTAAAAATATACCCTCAACCATTACCAATTACTCATTTTCCCTCAAACTACCCACCACCAGAAGTCAGCAATTACTAATCTAATTTATGTCTCTATGGATTTGTTATTCTAGACATTTTATGTAAAGGATATCAAAAGCCAGATGACCTCTGAGCAAGATGATTTGCAGCTGGAGGGTGGACCCTTGGGCAATTCATCTGCAGGTGTTCCTTGCGGAGAAAGAGCCCAAACCCATGGCAATCCTTAGGAACATAGTCATTGTCTAATACTCCCCTCACCTGTCTTGTACTGTATCAATAAAAGGCTACTGGAGAGGTTTCTTTGGGCTACCCTGCACTTAAGGTTAGCCTGACTCCTGCAAGCTTGTACTTCTAATCTGTGTCACACCTGGTTCCTTCCTGCGGTGACTGAGGCCAGGGGCTTAGGGGTCATGACATCTGGCATAGTTGGCAGGATCCAGCAGGACACAACAGGACACCAGGGCCATAGGGGCTGTGACAATTTTATATAGATGGAATTATACGATTTGTGGTCTTTTGTATCTTTTAAATATTTCCATTATGTGGCATACCACATTTTACTTATCCATTCATCAGTTGTTTCTACTTTTCGGCTATTATGTGTAATACTGCTATGAAGATTTGTATTCAAGGATTTGTATGGAGGATTTTTTTTTTTATTTCTGGGTATATACATAAGAAAGAACAAATAGTACCTATATGTTTAGCTTTTTAAGAAACTGCCAAACTATTTTCAAAGCAGCTGCACAATTTTACATTCTAATTGTCTACACAACTATTAATATGCTGGGGACATTAAAAATGTAGTGGACATTCTACTTTCCTTGCTTTAAAATATTGCATACAGTATGTTGGGTTCAATTCTCTGTAGTTTGGGCCCAATAGTTTAGTTAATCCAAAAGGAAAACAGAACAAACACACAGAGAGGAAGCTGTGCATGTTGCAGTGTAATTTCCTGTGTAGACTCTTTCTTGGGCAAAACCCTTAAACTCTCTCAAGTCAGTATCTGTTGGGGACCAGCCCCAACTATGCTGTGGGTTCCCTCCTAGTTGCTTGGTGGAAACAAGAGGATGAAGGAAAAATGAAAAGATGAGACAAGAGAAAGTTAAAGAAGTAGCTGGGTCAGGAGGCTGCATGCCCTCTTTGTGAGGCATCAGCATGCAGCATCTTGCTCCAGGCTAGCTCCATTTTTATTTCATACACCATTGTTTTAATCATAAATCTTGTGAAGGGAAGGCAATTATGTTATGGTTCTTGCTTGCTTGCATTTTTCTAACTAAACTATTTCTTTAACTAACCATACTAATTGGATAGATTTACATTTTACTTTTATTGCTCTATAATATTTATGATCTTAACATAAACAGAGCATGGGACAGTGAACACAGTCCAGAAGCAGGATGTCAGAGAAGACCCCAGTTAGGCCACGCACACAAATCGCAGGAGTGACAAATAATACTTAAGAAGCCTTGTTTCTCAGACCAACTCTTCTGGTCATCCTAAGGTGACAGGAGAAAGGAGATATTTTTTTCTTCTTATCTGGTCCGGAGTAACTTTGGCCATCTTTACTGATATCTAAACATTCTACATTTCTTAATTCCCCAAAACACTTCTTGAGGAGATAGTCCTGCTGGAGCAAGCCTTGCCTGCTTGATGACCTCTGCAGTGGAGTCCTGCTGGGTAAAGGGTGCAGTTTCAGTTAGACTTTTTCTTGAGTTTTTTAAAGGGCCTAAAGTGCCTTTTGCACTGGACTTAGGGTCCCTCAAATTCATTACTCTCCTGATTCTGTTTCCTTTTGAACATTATCTGCAATCATTTTCTTAATCCAATTCCTGACCTACTTATAACTAATACTTGAATATTGATTTTAAGCTTATTAAATCATTATTGCTAACAATGCAAGCACATCAAGATATGACTCTTCCCTTAAGCATTTTCACAACCCCCCCCAAGTATCCTCATTATGAAATGGGGGTAGCAACTGCACCTCCATCAGAGAATTAAGAGACTCTCCAAGTGCTCCAGTTTCTTCATGTCCTTGCCAACATTTGCCATCATGTTTTTGTTGTTCTTGTTTTTTAATTGTAGTCATCCTAGTAGGTGGTATCTCATTGTGTTTTTGATTTGTGTTTTCCGAATGATTTATAATACTGAGCATCATTTCAGTACTTACTGAATACTCATATATCTTGGGAGAAGTGTCAATTTAGACCATTTGTTACTTTTAAATTAGGTTATTTGTATTTTTATTATTGAGTTGTATGCATCCTAGATACAAATCTCTTATTATTATATGTCTAGCATTTGTAAATATTTTCTCCCATTCTCTGGGCTGTCTTTTCAGTTTCTTGATGGTATCCTAGAAAGCACAAGTTCTTTAATTTTTATAAAGTCAAATTTATCAATTTTATCTTTGTTATGAGCTTAGGGTGCCATAATCTAAGAAGCCTTTGCCTAACCCATGGTTATGAAAATCCCATTTTATAGTTTTAACTCTTACATTTAGGTTCATGATCCATGTTGAGTTAATTTTTGTGCATAATATGAGGAAAAGGTTCAAATTCATTTTTTTTTTTTTTGCCTACAGATGTGTCATTGTACTACCACCTTTTGTTGAAAAGACTGTTCTTTTCCCATTGAATTTGCTTGGTGCTCATATTTAAATTAGTTAACAATAAATGTAAGAGTTTACTCCTAGACTCTCAATTGTTTCCATTTACTTTATATCCATTTTTATGTAAGTATCATTTTGCCTTGATTGATCATTGTAGTGTGTTAATTTTAAAATCGGGAAGTCTGAGTCCTACGTTGTTCTTCTGTTGACTATTTTGGCTAGTCTGAGTTCCTCGAATTTCCATATGAGATTTAGAATTAGTATATTCATTTCTCTAAACTGAGTCAGCTGATGTTTTGATAGGAATTACACTGAAGCCATAGATCAATTTGAGGAGTATTGGCATTTTTAACAACATTAAGGCTTCCAGTACATGAATGTGGGGTGCTTTTTCATTTATTTAGGTCTTCTTTAATGTCTTTCAATAAAATTTTACAGTTTTACACATACAAGTTGTGAATTTCCTCTGTTAAATTGATTCTTAGGCAGTTTATTTCTTTTGAAGATATTGCATATGAAATTTTTTACTATTTAATATTTAAATTATTCATTGCTAGTATTTGAAATTTTTTATACATGCACACACTCACACACACACACACACACACACATATATATATACAGAGAGATAGTACCCTGAAGCTGCACTGAACTCGTTTATTAATTCTAACAGTTTTTTAGAAGATTCATTACAATTTTCTAAATAGGAGATCACACCATCTATAAAGATACAGTTTCTTTCTTTCCAATATGAATGCCTTTAAAATATGTATATATTCTTTTTTAATTACTCTGACTTTAATTTCTAGCAAAATGTTGAAAAGAAATGGTAAAAGCAAACATCTTTGTCTTGTTTCTAATCTTTGGTTTCTTTTCTTTTCTTTTTCTTGGCAACTAAGCAGAATATTTCCTGTGGATTTTTCATACATTATCAGTTTGTTGAATTTCCTTTCTGTTTCTACTTTGCTGAGGGTGTTTATCACAAGAGGGTATTGGAGTTTGTCAAGCATTTCTTATGTGTTTATTGAGATGATTACATAACGTTTGCCCTTTATTCTATTGACATAGAGTATTACATTGATTTTTTTTAAAAGTAAAAAAAAAGTTTTAATAATTTTAATTTTTTTTCCATTTTTACCCAAGAGACTTATTTTCTCTCACTCAAAGAAAGTTTTTATTAAGAAGAAAGGCTTTCCTTAATTAAAATATAAGTTCATTTTAAATATTAAATCAGATTAGGTACTCAATAATCTAAGTTTTATTTATGAAGAATTTATTCCAGTTTAGTCCCCTTAAATGCATTTGTTTACTATTTATATTTTAACAGATGACAGGTTTGGATTACTAGTTATATAAAAAGAGGTAATTAACTGCACTGGAAAATATGCATTTTATAGGATTTTATCATTAGATCAGAGCTTAAAAAATCAAATGAGGGATATAGATTTGTTTATAATTCTTTTATCATTATGGCATTACACCTTTTTCAGAATAAGTGTAATTTACAGAAATTATACAAGGCAACCTTTTATCAAATATTACTATTTAGCAATGTTTTGTTTTGTTAAAATGTTATTTCGGTTGTAAAAAAACCCATCTCTGGTTACAAAAGGAGAATCAGAAACTATTGGATTTAACCCGCTGTTATAAATGTGCTAAGAAGTCCTAAGTTGAACAATATTTTAAGTAGAAAAACAATTTTAAAATGATTTGTTACACTATTTCTGTGGTTTATGTACATATATTAACTAGTCTCTTTTATAGGAAATCTGACTAGTTTATCTCATTAAGCATTGTAAAATAAAGGTAATAGCTAATGAATCACCTTTTAACAAAAAAACTCTGTGTGCTTCAAATGCACATAACAAAGATATTATTTGGTGGTTGATCATTGCCTGCTGCAAAATATGAAGCAAAGTACATTTACTGGATGGATTTTCAGTTTGTATCTGCCCTCTGGAATCCAACATGAAAAAATTTATTTTCCATAAATAAAAGCTGCAGTGCGATAAACTTAGTGGTTAGTTTAGGCCAATTCTCTCCCCACTCAATTATTCTTTGTTCTTCCTCACCATCCCCATTTCTCACAGTGGCACCATATTATTAAAATTAAGTACCTGGGGTTTATGCTGCAGATCAAGACATCATTTGAGTAATTTCAAATGATGTACAGCTCTTCATGCAAAAAAAGTGTTCCGTGGTCACAGTTATTTCAAAAAGTAATTATATTCAAATAACCTGACATATCATGCCTTAGCAATTACAAACCATGATTTTGCCGCATGGCAATTTATGAGAAGTTTAGAGTGCTGCAAAACTCAGGTAATGACTTTATTTTTTCCCTTAACATAAGCAGCCCACAGCACAGCATACTAAACCACAAAGTGCAAATCCAAGGAAGGTAACACAGCACCTTTACTAAGTCAGAAAGCTTTGGAAAATCAATACAGTACCCTTTAATATAATAAAATCACACTTTTGTTGGAGCCATATATTACTTTAGAGGTAGTTTTCACTAATTGATTTTTGATGTTAAACCAACCTTGCATTCCTGGGATATGTTCAGATTGGTCATGGTATCTAATTCCTTTCATTTATTGCTGAATTTTGTTGGCGAGTTGAGGATTTTTATGTCTATGTTTATAAGACATATTGGTCTGAAATTTCTTTCTTGTGATGTCTTTATCTGGTTTCATATCTGGATAATATTAGCCACCAAGTATGAGTTGAGAAGTGTTCATCCTCATCTGTGTTTGGGAAAAGTTTGTTAAAATTGATATTCTTTAAAATGTTTGGTAGAATTCATGACTGAATCAGTGTGGGCTTGGGATTTTGTTGGAATTTTTTAAAATGCTAATTTAAACTGTTTTGTTACTAAATCTATTCAGAATTTTTATTTTTTCATGTCAATTTCAGTAGTTTGTTTCTTTTAGGTATCTGTCCATTTTATCTAAGTCGTCTGATTTGTGTTGTTTTGTTCTGTAATTCTCCAAATAATAATTATTCAATGTGATTAAACATTTCATTTTTAGGTTTAATACTTTTCCACATGGTTCAGGTAAGAGTATATAGTTTCTAGAGTGACACAGACATAGGTGCAAAGTCTACCTCTGCTTCTGACTAGTTCTTAGGGATGAACTTTAACTTCTATGGACCTTGACTGATCACTAAGTCTTGTTGGATGTCAAGGGCCATGGTAAGTGTTTCTAAATTATTTAGTTACAAGGAGAGTTTCTTCACTTAAAATCAGAAACAGAGGCTCCAAGGGTTGACTTGGAACAGGTAAGCAGAGCCTTTAAGTGATAGAGCCAGAGTGTAATCCCAGCTAAGAGAGATTCCAAGACCAGAGGTTTTCACTGTTACATTTTGCTGCCTGCTTTTGTGTGTTCTCTTTAGCATCTGAACATGCATCGGGTGTGATACCTGATTCTGGATCACCTTGTTTCTTGTTATTTTGCATGCATTCAAAGGTTCCGAAAGCCTGGCTACATATGGTTTCTTTTAAGGCATAGTTTACTTTTATGTAGTGCATCAGAAATAAACATGGCTGCATTTAGTGGACTTAATATAAAAATAGCTGTGAGTTACACTTTATTGTTTTCATTTTGCTAATTAGAAAACTGAGGCTATGACTAGTTAAGTATCTTTCCCAAGGTAACACAGCTTCATCAGTTCTGTAGGCAACTCTCTTAGTTCTCTGGCTGCTTCTCTGTCTTGGATTTGTTTAGGATTTTTGCTGGTCCACCTTTCCCCAGCAACCTTCTCTTCTTTCTCCTCACAGAGTCACACAGGCTTTTTGGGAAGTGAATTCGACCATCCTTCAGTGGTTCCTGAGCTTTCAGGATGTGATTAAAAAATGTCTTTCCTCAGACTTTGGCCTGCAGTGACCTAACCCGGCTTCTTCCGTGTCTCTGGAAGGATACATTGCTCCTCGTCTATGGAACTATCTATAATCCCCCCGCCCCCTACATCGTGCTGTTGAAGTCTCCGTAACTTTACTTGTGCTATTATCTCTGCCTGAAAATGTTCTTCCCATTTATTTGTTCCATTAAATCCTGATTATTCTTAGAATTTTTGATCTTCCTTCACATCTCATTTGATGCCCCCCTCATCTGGCTCAGTTGAGTGGCCCTGTGGGGTGCTTGACAAGTTTGTGCCCTTGTCTCATCTCTTGTCCTGCTGCTGGTGCTGTTGTCCTGTTTGCCCTCCCCATTAACAGCTCTTGTGGGTAAACAACTATTAAGTCCCAGGACCTAACATTGTGTTCATTTCAGGGTGAAGGTTTAACATTTTTTTTTTTGTACTGGATTTGATATGAACATCTAATAGTATACTCGGATAAAAGAGAGCCCGCCCCCTTGTCTGGAAATCCTATCAGACAAATCCCTAAAAACTGTTTTTATGCTTTTCTGATTTATTCAGATACTTGGCTGCAATCCATCAGACAATTCTCACCCATTAAATTTAATTATATGATTTACTGGAATAGCCAGATGTTAAACATATTGAAAAGAAGATGTCATGTCATCCAACAGAAAGGTCGTAAACTTATTTGTGTTGACAATCAACTGTTTAAGTATTGAAATAATAGATAAAACAGACAGGCCTTTCTGTTGGTAGATGCAGGAATAATTTATTCTCCCAGGAGAATGGCATCAAGCAATTGGGGTTGAGGTGGAGATACAGACTTCTGAGAAGTAGTAGTGACTTGGCTCTCACACTACCTGCTTGAGATGAAAACAGATACATGTGCCTTTTGTTGATACAGGAAAGTTGTTATCCCAGGAGCACCCATCCCATGTTCCAGCACCTCAAGGAGTATGACAGAATATGTTTTAAATGAGATTCATATTATTTCAGATGGTGGTGCCAACATCCACTTAGGCACCCAGGCTGGAGACCTGGATGTCAGCACTGAGAGTCTACTTCAGCTTCCTGTTTCATTTGGCCAGCTGGTCTTGCCCATTGTATATCCAAATATTTCTAAATGTTTCCCTTATTTCCAGTCTTATTACCACTGCCCTAGTTCATATTT
Organism: Otolemur garnettii; assembly: GCF_000181295.1. NCBI lineage: Eukaryota > Metazoa > Chordata > Mammalia > Primates > Galagidae > Otolemur > Otolemur garnettii. Next base: position 3,147,351 of record NW_003852568.1, read on the forward strand.
CCTATTTGACTCTTGGCTAGACTCCCTCCAAAAGACTTCTTAAGTGCTGGTGTCTAGTTGGGGGCATCGCCCTCTCCACTCACCTTGCATTCAATGGCCAGTGTGATTAATGCACATAACCCATATCTGGGCATGCCCCTTTCATGTGTAGAGCATTCCAAGAGATTCCTTATCCCCTGCTGGATGAGGTCTAAGTCCCATGGCTTGGTATACAAGGTTGCCTATCATTGCCCTGCCTGCCTCTCCAGTCTCTTGGCTCTCCAATTCTGGCCTGAAAATGTCAGCTCCTATCATACTGAACTACTCGCAGACTACTTGCAGATTCCCACACTCATCCGCCTGTTCTAAACTGCATATCCTTTCTTGTATTGGTTCTACTGCCTGCCTTACAAAGTAAGATTGTATTGGTTTTTCTACCTTTCTCCTTCTGGTACAATCTCATTTACTTAAAAAAATATTTTTGAATTGAAGCAAAATTAACATAACAAAATTAAAAATTTAAAAATAAATAATTTAGTACATTCATGATATTGTGTAATCACCACCTCTGTCAGTTCCAAAGCATTTTATCACTCCAAAATAAAAACCCATGTCCTTTAAACTGTTATTCTTCATTTCATTCCCCTTCCTGTTCCCACCCCCCATGGTGGACCTGAAAACCACCAATTTGCTTTCTATCTCTGTACATTTACCTATTCTGTATACGTCATATAAATGGAGCCATATGGCATGTGACCTTTCGTGTCTGGCTTCCTTTAGCATAATGTTCTTGAGGTTTCTCTAGTTCAAGCATGCATCAGCCCTCTATTCCTTTTTATGGGTCAAAAATATTCTATTGTGTGTATAGACATACAGCAATTTGTTTGTTCATCAGTGGTCCTTTGGGCTGTTTCCACATGTTTACTATAATTCATGTACAAGTATGAGTGAAAGTAACTATTTTCAATTCTTTTTGGTATATACCTAGGAGTGGAATTTTTGAGTCATACAGTAAGTCTATGCTTAACCTTTGTAACCAGCAAACTTTTCCTACAGTGGATGCATCTTTCTACCTTGGCATCAGTGATATAAGGATGGCTCTGATTCCTCCACTTCTTTACCGGTGATTATTATTTCCATCTTTCTGATTATAAGCATTTTACTGGGTGTGAAGCGGTATTTCATCATGGCATTAATTTGCATTTCTCTAATGGTTTGAGATGTCAAACACTTTCATTGCTTGTTAGCCATTTGTACATTTTCTTGTCTATTCAAGGCTTTTGCCTATTTAAAAAGTCGAGTTGTCTTTTGTTCTTGAGTTGCAAGACTTCTTGGCATATTTTAGACAATGGACATATATCAGGTATATCATTTTCAAATATTTTCTCTTATTCTGTAGGTGATTGTTTCACTTACTTGATAGTGCCCTTTTATGCAAATGTTTCTAATTTGATAAATTCTATTTTATGTGTGTTCTTGTCTTGCTTATCCTTTTGGTATCATATTTGAGAATCCACTGAAAAGTCAAAGGTCATAAAAATTTACTCCTATGTTTTCATCAAATAATTTTAGGTCTTATATTTAGGGATTTGACCAATTGTGAGTTAACTTTTGTATGTGGTGTGAGGTCCAATTTTACTATTTTTCATTTGAATATCCAGTTACTCCAGTACCACTTGCCAAAGAAACTGTTCTTTTGCCATTAAATGGTCTTAGCACCCTTACTGAAAATTAATTGTCTATAGATGTGTGGGCTTATTTGTAGATTCTTATTCTATTCCATTGGGCTAAATGTCTGTCCTTTGCCAATACTACATTGTTCTGATTACTGTAGCTTGTAGTTAAGTTTTGGGATTGGAAAGTGTGAATCCTACAATCTTTTTCTTCTTTTCCAAGACCATTTTGGCTATACAGGGACTTGCATTCCATATGAATTTGAGGACATACTTTTCCATTTCTGCAAAAAAAGGCTATTGGGATTTTGATAGTGATTGCCTTGATTGTGTAGATTACATTGGATACCACTGTTGTCTGGGTTTAAGTGCACAAGTCTTTTACCTCCTCTGTTAAACTTATTAGTAGATAATTTTTTTCTTTTAGATGTTAATAAAGTAATTGTATTCTTAATTTCCCTTTTAATGTAAAAAGCACTATCAATTTTTGTGTGTTCATCTTATGCTTCAGAATTTTTAAAATTTATTTGCTTCCTCTATTTTTGTGTTTGTTTGTTTATTTCTCTCTCTCTCTATGTGTATAGGAGAGAGAATTTAACATCCTTTCCAATTTTGCTACCTTTTATTTCTTGTTCCTTCTTACTGAATTGCTGTGGTTTCCAGTACAATGTTGAATAAGTAGCAGTGGTGAAAGCAGACCTCCTTGTCTTGATCTTAGGGAGACGCTTTCACTTGGTTTACTACAGCTGGGTATATTAGCTGAGGGGTTTTGATAAGTGCTTTTGGTAGGTTGAGAAAGTTTCTTTCTATTTTTAGTTTTCTGAGTATTTTTCTTTTATCACGAATGGTTACTGGATTTTGTTCAATAATTTTTGGTATCAATTAATGATCATGTGGGTTTTTTATTTCTTTCTATTAATGTTTTATATTACATGGTGAGCCACTTTACTTAAAGGAGAATAACTCCCACTTGATCATTGTGTATGTCACCTTTAATATGTGTTTGGATTCAGTTTGGTAGTATTTTTTAGAGGTTCTTGATTCACAATAGATACTAGTCTGTATCTTTGCCTAGCTTTGGTATCAGGGTAATGCTGGCTTTGTAGAAGGAGTTAGGATATATTTCCACTTCTATCTTTTGAAAGAACATGAGAAACATTGGTATTAATTCTACCTTATATTTTTGATACGGTTCACCAGTGAAGCCATCTGATCCAAGAGTTTTCCTCGCTGGGATACATTTCATTACTGATTTAATCACTATACTTGTGGTAGGTATATTTAGATTTTCTATTTCTTCCTGTTTAAATTTTGTTAATTTTTGTATTTCTATGAGTCTGTCTCTTTCATCTAAGTTATATATTTGTGTGCAATTATTTTTTCCCCTAGAGGCAGGGTCTCATTCTATCACCCAGACTAGAGTGTAGTGGCATATGCAAAGCTCACTGCAGCCTCAAACTCCTGAATTCAAGTAATCCTCATTCCTCAGTCTTCCAAATAAGCTGGAACTACAGGTGTGCACCACCACTCTTGGCCAATTAAAACAAATTTTCATAGAGACAGTTTGGAATCCCCTTGCCTCAGCGTCCCAAAGTACAGGTGTGAGCAATTGTGCCCATCCTATACTTTTTGTGGTATTCGAAATTTTTTTTTCTTTAAGGTCAGGAGTAAGATCCCAACTTTCAATTTTGGTCTTAGTTAGTCTTCTCTTCTTCCTTTTATCTTCAACTTTATTTATGTTTTAGAAGCCCATTTTTGGTTATATTTTTTCAAGTCTATTTTATTACCTCAGCTCCAATTTCTATTATTTCCTTCCCTCTGACAGATTTGGGAATGGTTTTGTTTTCTTTTTCTAGTTCCTTAATACACATATCATAGATAGATTATTGACTTATTGGCTTTTTTTTTCTTTTTCAGCATGTATTTACAACTATAAATTTCCCTCTAAACACTACTTTCACTGCATTTTATACATTTCTAAAGATTGTGTTTTTGTTTTCGTTCATCTCAAAGCATTTACTAATTTCTCCTGTGGTATTTTCTTTGACCCATTTGTTATTTAAAAATATGCCATTCAGTTTACACATATTGTTAATGTACCAATTTTTCTTCTGTTAGTGACTCATGTCTTTATTTCACAATGGTTGGAGAGACATTTTCCGAGACTTTAATCTTTTCAAATTTATCGCATCTTTTTTGTGTTTAGCATGTGGTCTGTGCTAGAGAATGTTTCATGCGCCCTTGTGAAGAATGTGTAATCTGTTGGAGGGTGAAGTATTAATGACCAGTCTACCTACTTACCTATGTACCAACCTACTATCTTTTAGCTTGAGTTAGCTTATAGTATTGTTTATTTTCTCTGGTCTTCTGGTCTTCTGGTCTTTTCTCTGGTCTTCTGTTTTGATGCTTTAGCCATTATTGAAATGGTATATTCAAGTCTCCAACTATTATTGTACTGTTGTCTACTTACGATTTTTGCCAATTCTGTGAATGTTTCATATAGTTTAGGGTTCTGTGAATATATATTTATAGTTGTTATGTATTTTTGAAGAATTGACAATGTTAGCAATATACAATTTTTTTTATCTCTTGTATCAAATTTTGGGATAAAATATATTTGCTCTAGTATTAATATAGCTACCTAAGTTTTCTGTTGGTTACTATTTGTATGGAATATTCTTTTCCATTTTTTCATCTTTAACATATTTGTATCCCTGAATATAAAGGGACTCTCTTGTAGATAACATCTAATTAGATCTTTCTGAAATCTATTCTCTTAGTCTCTGATTTTTTGTTGGTAAATTTAAGCTATTTACATTTAAAGTGATTACTAAGGAAGGAATATACTTGTACCATTTTTCTATTTGTTTTTATATGTTTTATTTAATTTATATAATGATTTTTCCAGTAATATATCTTTTATGTTTGGTCAACTTTTTCTAGGGTACTATTTTATTCCCATCTCAGTTTCTTTTATTTATATTTTTAAGGTTTTTTTAGTGAGTATGTGGTATTACAATTTTAAAATCCTAAATTTATAACAGTCGAGTTTGAATTAATAATATTTGACTTAATAGCATACAAAATCCTATTCCTACTCATCTCCCTCCCCATATTGTTATTGTCACAAATTGTATCTTTATACATTGAGTATCCATTTACATAGATTTACAGTTATTGTTTTAGGCATTTGTCTTTTAAATGACATAGTAAAGAAAAAAAAAGAATTATAAATGACAAAAATGCTGCATTTTATTTATCTGCTTATTTATGTTTACTACAGTTCTTTATTTCTTCATATACTTTCAAATTCTGAGCTCATGTGCTTTTATTTCAGCCTGAAATCCCCTCTTTTGCATTTCTTAAAAGGTAGGTATACTAGTGATAAAATTCCTCTATGTTTGCTTAGCTGAGAATATCTTAATTTCTCGCTGAATTTTGAAAGATTATTCTGACAGATATATAATTATTTGTTGACTTAAAAACAAATTTTAGAACTTTAAATATCTCACTATACTGTCTTTTGGTCTTCACTGTTTCTTATCAAAAAAGGGATCTTAACCTTATTGCGGAAACCTGTATTGACAAGTCATTTTTCTTTTATTGCTTTCAAGATGTTATCTTTGTCTTTGTTTTCCACAGTTTGAGTATTATATAGCTCAGTGTGGGTCTTTTGGGTTTACCTTACTTAGTGTTCATTGAGCTTTTAGTTTATGTTGGTTTAAGTTTGTCATCAAATTTGGAAAGTTTTTGGTCATTTTATATTTATTTTTATTTATTTATACTTTTTTGAGACAGAATCTTGCTCTGTTGCTCTAGGTAGAGTGCTGTGGCATGATCATAGCTCACAGCAATCTCAAATTCCTGGGTTCTAGAGATCTTCCTGCCTCAGCTGGGACTACAGGTGCCCACCACGGTGCCCCACTAATTTTTCTATTTTTTATAGAGACGGAGTTTTACTCTTACTCAGGTTAGTCTTGAATTTCTGGGCTCAAGGGATCCTCATGTCTCACCCTTCCAGAGTGTTAGGATTATGGGTGTGAGCCACTGTGCCCATCTAGTCATTATATCTTTAAATGTTCTTTCTACCCCTTTTTCTATCCTTCGGAGGCTCTAATTTTGAGTGTGTTTGTGTCCTTGTGTGTGTGTGTTTGTGTATGTACGTATGTTTGTGTATGTACGTTTGTGTGTGTGTATGTCTAAAATAAAACTCCACAACTAAAATTATACTTAATAGTGAGAAACACCATATATATGGTGTCCCAGAAGTTTCCATACATAGAAAAATGGGAAATTACAACTAACTGTGTGTATGTATATATATATAAAATATCCTTTTTACAATTTAGAATTAATATGAGGGCACAAATTTTTAGGTTGCATTGTTCTCACTTCCAGGGTAAAGTTCCAGTTGTAAAAGAACCCTTTCTCCTTTTGTCAATTGCCCTGCCCCTGCCTCCCTCTATTTGTATTTCATTGTTCATGTGAGCATAAAATTGTTTATATATTGGTTTCATTTTAGTATGGAGAATGTTGGATATTTATTTTTCCATTCTTACAATACTTTATATGTGTGTGTGTGTGCATATACATACATATATATATATATATATATATATGAAAATATTCCATGTTTTTCTTTGGTTCTCTGCACATTTAAAGTGTTGTCTAGTAAGTCCAGTATCTAGGCTTACTCAAGATTGGTGTCTGTCAATTTTCTTTATTCCTATGAATGGACCATGCTTTCCATTTTTGTTGTTTGTTTGCCTTATGGTTTGTTGTTGTCGTTGTTGGAAACTGGATGTTTTGAATATTATAATGTAGTAACTCTGGAAACAAGAGTCACTCCTCTCCCCAGTGTTTGCTGTTGTTGATCATTGAGGACCTCTGTTATTTACTTATTTAGGTGACTTTTCAGGCTATTTTTATATATCAGAGTTCCTCAAATAGGTCTTTGTATATATTTTCTTAAGTTTATAACTTATTTTATAAGTTTTTAACTTTTTGGTACAAAAGTAAAAGGTATTGTGTTTTTTATTTCAAATCCAATTGTTTATTACTGGCATATAGGAGAGCAATAGACATTTGTATATTAACATTGAATCCTACAACTTGACATAATTGCTTATCAATTCCAAGTATTTTATTTTTATTGGTCAGTTCTTTGAGATTTTCTACATTAAACAGTCATGCCATCTGTAAAATGTTTTATTTCTTCTTTCTCAATCTGTATATATTTACTTTCCTTTTCTTGTGTTATTGCAGTAGGTAGGACTTCCAGTATAGTGTGGAAGTAGTGGTGGTGGGGCTCCCTACCTTGTTCCTAATCTTAGGTGGAAAGCATCTTGTTTCTCACCATTAAGTATGATTTTAGCTGTGGAGTTTTGTTTTAGATGCTCTTTATTAAGAGAATAAAGTTCCCTCTCTTCCTAGTTTGCTGAGTGTTTACATCATCAATGTATGTTAGATTTGATAAGATGGTTTCTTTTACTAATACGATCATATGATTGTTGTTTAGTCTTTGAATGTGAAGGATTACACTAAATCATTTTTGAATATTAAACCAACTTTGAACATCTGGGGTAAATATCACTTAGTTTCTTTCTATACATTATTGGTATTCAATTTGATAATATTTTGTTGAAAACTTTTGTATATATGTTCATGAGAATTTTATGTAAGTTGCAATTGAAAATTTGCACTTTTTTGAATAGAATTGTAGCTTTTTTCTTAGCATAATATTTTGAGACTTCAGCATGTTGTAATGTATTTCTTTGAAAAATTATGTTTGCTTTAGGTAGCTAATTCTCTCTTAATGAGATTTTTTATAAAGAAAAATAGTTTTTATGTGCATACATTAATATTTCTATTTATTTTCAGTACTTAGATGATCTATTTCTATTTTCTTTCTTTCTCAAGGACTTTATTTAAATTTTCTTTCTAAATTTTTAAAAAATTTTAATTATTGTGGTTATATAATAGTTGTATGCATTTATAGGTTACATGTGATGTTTTGATACAGTTGTATGTAGTACAATATGTATTAGTCAAATCAGGGAATTACTCAAGTTTTGTAAGAATGGAAAAATAAATGTCCAACATACTCCATACTAAAATGAACCCAATATATAAACAAATCAGGGAATTACTCAAGTTTTGTAAGAATGGAAAAATAAATGTCCAACATACTCCATACTAAAATGAACCCAATATATAAACAATTTCAACAAATCTTTACCTAGACCAATATCCTGAAGCATTTCCCTAGTGTTTTCTTTTAATATTTCACAATTTTAGATCTTAGATTAATGTATTTAATCCATTTTAATTTGATTTGATTTTTGTATATGGCAAAAGATGAGAGTTTAGTTTTATTCTTCCACATATGGAAATCCAGTTTTCCCAGTACTGTTTATTGAAGAGACTATTCTTTCCACATTGTAAGTTCTTGTGAACTTTGCCAAAGATAAGTTCACTGTGGATATGTGGATTTATTTCTGGGTTTTCTGTTCTGTTTCATAGGTTTATGCATCTGTTTTATGTCATTGCCATACTGCTTTATTTATTATAGCTTGGTTATATAATTTGAAGTCAGGGATTGCAATTCTTCTAGTTTTGTTCTGTTAGCTTTAGATGGTTTGGGTATTCTGGACCTTTTTTGTTCCATATCAATTTTAGGATTATTTTTCTATTTTTGTGAAGATTGTCATTAATATTTTGATGGTAATTACATTGAACCTATAGATTGCATTGGGTAGTTCAAATATCTTAACAATATTGATTTTCCCATCTAATATCATGCAACATCTTTCCATATTTTGTGTCTTCTTCAACTTCCTTTACCAATGTTTGTAGTTTTCATTGTAGATATCTTTTATTCCTTTAGTTAATTTTATTTCTAGTTATTGTATTTTATTTGTAGCCACTGTAAAAGGACTTATTTTCATGGGTTCTTTTTCAGATTGTTGTTGGCATATAGAAATGCTACTGATTTTTGTATGTTGGCTTTATCTCTTACACATTTACTGAATTTGTTTATCTATTCTAATAGTTTTGGGGCAGAGTTTGTGGTTTCTCTAGATGCAAAATCATATCATCTGCAAACAAGGATAATTTGACTTCTTCCTTTTTAATGTGGACCTCCCTTATTTCTTTCTTTTATTTGATTGCTGTAGCTAGAACTTCCAGTATGTGTTGGTTAACAGTGGTGAAAGTGGGCATCTTTGTCTTGTTCCAAATCTTAGAGGGAAGGCTTTCTGGCTTTCCCCATTCAATATGATACTTTCTGTGGGTCGTCACTTTTAGCTTATATCATGCTGAGGTAAGTTTCTTTAATATCCAATTTTTTGAGTTTTTATCCCAAAGGGATATTAATTTTTTTCAAATGCTTTTTTTGCACTTGCATAAGTTTAAAAACACAAGCTTGGTATTCAATCAATGAAGGAATTGTTAAGGAAATTGCTACTGCCCACTCTCTATCATGGACTAAGTCTAATATCAGAATAATTTCATAAGCTCTCTGTGTGAGTTTCATTGCTTGTAAAACAGGGATAATAATTTCTACTTCTCAGAGTTTTCATAAAAAGAAAACATGAAATAATATAAAGTTTCTTATAGTATATCTTTATCCTGAAAAATGCCAAACAATTATAACATTATTTCATTCAAAATGATAATAAATAACAGTCATAATAATAATAATTATTTGAGACAGAGTTTTTCTCTGTTGTCTGAGTAGAGTGCAGTAGCCTCATCATAGGTTACTACAACCTCAAGTGCCTGGGCTCAAGTGATCCTCCTGCCTCAGCCTCCCAAATAGGTGGGACTACAGACTCATGCCTAAATACTCAGCCAATATTTCTATTTTTTTTTTTTTTTTGTAGAGATGGGGTCTTATTCATGCTCAGGATGCTCTTGAACTTCTATCTTCAAGCAATCCTTTCACTTCACCCTCCCATATGTGTGAGCCACTGTGTCCAGCTTCAAAATTTGTAAAGACCCTGTTTAATCTTCATCAGATTTATACTGATTTCTGGCATAGACTATTGTCCTTTCTTCACAATGGCAGTACCAGGTCAAATTCATCTCTTTATAAGAGTGTTCTTGTGTTTCATGGACATCAAGAAAGTAAGCCTTTTTTAAATTTCAGGTTCTACTGAGTGTCCCCCCTTGTACTTTGGTAAACTCAGAGTTCTCTAAAAAATGCAGTATTATAAGGTACCCATTAGAAAAAATATTTTATGTTCCATGGGTATGGGTCATGTTATATACTGTATATAGTAATTTCTTTATCCTGTTCTTCTGGAGGTATACAGAACATGTTAATATATTAAAGATGGAACTTTGTTTAGCACCCAAATTTTAAAACCTCTTTGAATATAGAACTAATTTTCCCCTATGACAAGTTTAGTAACATTTCAAGAAAGCATAGTTTTATAGATAAAAATTTGGAAAATGCCTCCTTAAGCATCATAAGTATTTGCATCATGCTTAATGGTACCATGAGAGTGAAAAGCAAGGTGTTGTATTATTGGACAATGGGAACGCCAGTCAATACTTTCAGCTCCTTGGTAGGACTTACTACCCTTGGTTTAAATTTGCTTTGATATCTTGCATTTAAAGGTAATTGATACATGAAATGATTTCACATTACCCTGCTTTAACAAAGATTTGTTCTGACATTCCACTGGGAGTCAATCAGAAATCCAATTTGAGGTTAAGTCAATAAGCTCTCAGTTCTCTCCTCCTTTTCATTTATTCATGGTGTTAATAAGATTCAGCGGCCTTTTTTTTTTTTCTCCAATCCTACCTTTATAAATTTATGTACCATATGGGTAAGATCACGCTCTGTTTTAGGTATATTTCATTACTCAATCATATTTTTGGAACAGTGTCTAATAAGACTTTGCTCAACTCAGGATTATGCAGATTATCTCCTGTATTTGCTTTTAGAAATTTTATAATATAAGGTTTTATATGTAGGCCTATGATCATTTTGAGATAATTTTTGAGTGGGGTATAAAGTATAGCTTGAGGTTTCTTTTCAATTCCTTTAGCACAGATATCCAATTGTTTCAGAATAATTTGTTCAAAGAATTCTTTTTTCTTCAATAAATTGTGTTTCCAGTTTTGTCAAAAATCAATTCATAATAGATATGTGCACCTTTTCTGGAACTTTCTGTTCCATCTTTTCTCCAATAACACCATCTTTATCACTGTCGCTTATACAATCAGATACGTAATTTTGTTCTTTTTCTGAATAGCTCTAAGTATTCTAATTTCTTTTCATTATAAATTCTAGATACAGTTTGCCAACCATATATGGAATCATATGTAGAATATTGGCATATTGGGCGGTGCCTGTGGCTCAAAGGAGTAGGGAGCCGACCCCATATACTGGAGGTGGCAGGTTCAAACCCAGCCAAAAACTGCAAAAAAAAAAAAAAAAAAAAAAAAAGAATATTGGCATATTGACAATGTTTTCTTGGGACCTTAGTAAACTCACTTATTAATTTCAGTAATTCCGTGAACATAAATTGTCTATGTAAAAATAGACATGTAGATTGTGTAGACTATGTAGAAATTGTTAGAAAAAATTTTATTTATTCTTTTGTGAATCTGTATGCTCTTCATTTCTTTTTCTTTCTTTATTTCACTGACCAAGACCTTTTGTTAACAAACAAACAAACAAACAAAGGTGAATGAATTGATGAGAACAAATACAGTTGAGTGTTCTCATTTTTACAGAAAAACATTCCTTCAATCTTTCATAATTGTGTATGATGTTAGGTGTAGGTTCTTTTATAGATACCTTTTAGCAAGTTGAGAAGGTTATCTTTTATTCCCAATATGGTAAAAGTGTTTTTTAAAAATCACAAATGGATGTTAAATGTTTTTCTATATCTATTACTATCAATTACTTCCACTATCTGTTAAGAGGATGAATTACGTTAACTGAATTTTTCACCTTGAACCAGACTTACATTTCTCAGATAAATCACACTAGGTAATGATTTATCCTTTTATAAGTTATTAGAATTGATTTGCTAGTATGTTGAGAATTTTTGCACCTATATTTATGTAGGATACTATTCTTTAGTTTTCTAGTAATGTTATTGTCTAATCTGGTACTATTGGTAATACCAAATTATCTAATAACATGATACCAAAAGAGCTAATAAAATGGATTGAGAAGTGAGCCTCACTTTCTATATGCTAAAAATATTTGCATAAAATTAGTATGTTTTCATTTCTGAAATGTTTGGTAGAAGTCAACACTGAAATTAACAGGTTATAGAGGGTTTTTAAAAATGAATGTCTTTGTCAGAAATTTAATGTCTTTAATAAATATTTTACTATATGAGACATGTGTGTTTTCCTGAGTGAGTTTAGCATTTCAAAACAGGAAGCTCTATGCTCATAAATTTGGAAAATTAATGAAAAGCCAGTTCATCTGACATGTAAAATTTATGAGCATAGAGTTTATAGTGTTTGCTTATCATTTTTAATGTCTATTGAATTGGTAGTGATATGCTTTTTTTACTTCTGATAGTTGAATTTGTGTTTTCATTGTTTATTTTTGGCCACTTTGGCTAGATATTTATCAATCTCATTAATTTCTTTGAAAGATCTAGCTTTTTGTTTCATTAATTATCTCTTTTGGGGGAGAGGAGAATTCTGAATTACATTGATTTTCACTAATATTATTTAGTTTCTTCTGCTTATTTTAGATTTAATTTGATTCTTTTTCTTTAGCTTCTAAGGCACCATAATTATTGATTTGAGACCTTTCCTGTTTTACAATATAAGGACTCATGCTGTAAATTTTCGTCTAACCACTGTGTGAGCACCATTCCATATGGCACAAATTTTTATATGTTATGTTTTAATTTTCCTTCATTTTAAACTATTTTCTAATTTTCCTTTTAATTTTTTCTTTGATGAATTGGCTAGACATGTGTTTTTTAATTTCCAAATATTTGAAGATTTTCCACATACTTTGACTTCTTAATTTACTTACCTATGAACATATTTTTTATAATTTGAATTTTTCAAACTTGTTAAGATTTACTTGTTTTGGCTGAGTTTATGACAGAACTTGGTGAATGTTCCATGTACACTTGAAAGTAATGTGTATTCCACTCTTTGGGGAATATTAACTTAAGTTCCTTAGATTCCCTTTTTGGTATTTCTAATATCATCAGCTCTGTCTGGGTGTTATATTGTAACATCTGTCCCAATGTTATATTTTTGCCCCTTCATTGTTATTTCAGTTCTCAGTTTTTTTGCTGAAACTTGGACATCTTGCATAGTTTAGTAGAGAATAAGATAAGTCATTTTACACCTGAAAACTGGCATGTCTCCCCTTATGCTGGAGACCTTTTGTGTGAGGGGATAAATTTATCTGCTCATGGTTGATCTGGATTGAAATTTGTTGTTGCTATTGTTACTTTCACTGCACACAGCCCGGAGACTCCATTAGCATCTTCCTGTGTAGGGTAGGCTCTGGTTTGCCAGATGGCTTTTCTCTAAGTGCTCTACTCTAAGTTTTAGGTATTTCTTTTGTGCTGTGTCTCAGAAAGAAACTCTCTTCATCCTTTTGAATTGGTTTCAGCAGTAAACCACTGCTACTTGTTACTTCATTTTGGTTAGTTTCCTGAGGAGGTGTGGTTGGAACATTAAAGATTATTCTGATTGTCTTCATATTAGAAATGCATGGTTTCCCTGGTTCTTGGTCCTCTGCCTTCTCAAATACTTTCACAGTTCCAGCTTTATGTCTGGGCCTACCACTTATTTCTGTGGCCCTTTCATAGGTAGAAGATTTATTTTTCACTTCTTTTTCCATTTGCAATATGTTTTCTTTAGTTATCCAAGGTCAAGAATTTTGTTTTATTTTGTTTTTATCCTTCTAGTGTAGTTTAATTTTTGTAGCATAAGAAGGATATGGGATATAGGAACGTCTGCTTATCTTTCCCACAGATGCTTCTGTTCTCTGACCCAAAGCCTTTGCTTAAGAGGGTTTTTCAGCGATCTCTCCCTTTTTTCATTTTTTTTTTTTTTGGTGAGCATTCAGTAAGTACGATGGAAGAGTCTTCAAATGGGTACAAATATTCTATATTCTTTCACTACCCCATACTCCATATTCTACTATAGTTTGATTTGGTATTTGACATCAAATTTCATGTTGAAATTTCAATTGTTGGTGGTGGGCCTGGTGGTCGGTTCTAGGGTGGTGCAAGTGGCCCCTCATGAATACCTGTACCATTATTGTAGGAGTGAGTTCTTTTTCTTGGTTCCTGGGAGAACTGGTTGTT
>NW_003852568.1:3161336-3163069 GCF_000181295.1 Otolemur garnettii
CGGTTCTAGGGTGGTGCAAGTGGCCCCTCATGAATACCTGTACCATTATTGTAGGAGTGAGTTCTTTTTCTTGGTTCCTGGGAGAACTGGTTGTTGAAAAGAGCCTAGCACCTTCTCCCTCTTTCTTGCTTCCACTCCTGCCATGCGATCTGCACATGACAGATTCACTTGCCCTTTGCAGTGATTGGAAGAAGTTTCAGGTCTTCAGCAGGTACAGATGATGGTGCCCTGCCTTTTGTACAACCTGTAGAACGATAAGCCAGTACATAAACCTCTTTTCTTTATAGAAAATTTAAAAATAATTTAGCCAGCTCAGGTATTTCTTTATTGCAACACAGACTAAGACAAATTCATTAGCCTTATTAGCTAAATTTTTATTTCTGGTGTCTAGCAATCTTGTCCCCAGCTTACATCCTATTTCTCCTTGACAGTTTCTGTCTCTAGCTTTCAAGCTAATTTGATAACTTGTGACCTTGGTGCCTAACTAAAGAAAATTTGAACACACTCATAGTCTCTAGCTTTTTAATTTTGTTTTGGTAAAAAGTGATAGGGAGAGTGATGTTCTTTCTACTTTTCTACATTCTATGTGGAACTTGTCAATCCATTGAATAGTTTTGGCAGAGGAGTGAACAAATCTCAGGATAGTCTGTAGTTTAGCTTGTCTAGCTTTCACTTTTTTAAGCTTTATTTGCAGCTTCTTCTTGAATTTTTAATCTCCACTACTTCTATTAATTTTTGTTTCCTACTTTCTATTTTTAATGTTTCTTAAGTTGATATTTTCTTTTTTAATATACCAGTCTGATACTCTGGCTTTTAAATGACATAGCATTCACATTTAAAGTAATTATTAATGTGGTTAATTAAAATCTATTATCTTTCTTGCTGTTTTCTATTTTTTCCATTTGTTCCTTATTTATTTTTCTTTTATTTCTTCCTACTTGTGGTTGTTTAAACATCTTAAACATTTTGTTCTCAGATGACTTATACCTCTTTTAAAAAATTGCATCATATATTTTAAATAATTCTATTTTATTCTTGAAATAATACTGTACCATTTTGCATGTAATTAAAAGATTGTAACACTATATTCCCAAGTCCTCCCATC
Organism: Otolemur garnettii; assembly: GCF_000181295.1. Classification (NCBI taxonomy): domain Eukaryota; kingdom Metazoa; phylum Chordata; class Mammalia; order Primates; family Galagidae; genus Otolemur; species Otolemur garnettii. The sequence continues at coordinate 3,162,442 of NW_003852568.1, forward strand.
TATTCCTTGTGTCTTTGTTTTAATATATTTGATTTCTATGTACACTATAAATATAATACATTTTTACTATATTTAATTTAAACCTTCAATTATGTTTTAAAAAGTTAAAAATAAGGAAAAATTTTATTTTATCTTCGTTTATTCCATTTCTGATACTTTTTCCTTTCTTTGTGTAGCCCTAAATTTCTATCTGATAAAATTTTGAGAAAAACATTTCTTATAAGGTTTGTCAGTTGGCAAGAATTCAGTTTCTGTTTGTCCAAGAAAGTATTGTTTCTCCTTTACTTTTGAAATATATTATCACTGAGTTCTCGGTTGACAGTGTATTCCTCCTCCACTTTGAAAATGTTGCTTCACTGTATTCTTGCTTGCAAAGAAGCAGCTTGCTTACAAAGGTAAGTCTCATACAATTAATTTCTTCTTCTTCTGTAGATAATGTGTGTTTTCCTCTGTCTGCCTTCAGGATTTTCTTTTTGTCTTTGGTTTGTAGCAGTTTGAACATCATGATTCTCATGTGCCTATTTGCAATTTATTTGGTTTTTATAAGGCTTGTTGTCTCTTAGGATCTGTGACTTGGTGTCTGTCACTAACCTTGGGAAATGTTGGCAATTACTTCTTAAATATTTCT
>NW_003852568.1:3163089-3175269 GCF_000181295.1 Otolemur garnettii
TTGGTTTTTATAAGGCTTGTTGTCTCTTAGGATCTGTGACTTGGTGTCTGTCACTAACCTTGGGAAATGTTGGCAATTACTTCTTAAATATTTCTTCTTTAAAAAAAAAAAAACAGCTGGGTGTTAAGGCAGGTGCCTGTAGTCATAGCTTTTTGGGAGGCTGAGGCAAGAGAATCGCTTAAGCCCAAGAGTTTGAGGTTGCTGTGAGCTGTGATGCCATAGCACTCTGTTGAGGGTGACAGCTTAAGACTCTGTCTCCAAAAAAAAAAATTTTTTTTTTCTTCTTCACATTTCTCATGTATTGCTTTTTAGTATGCCAATTATTTGTGTTAGACTTTTTGATATATATGTTTTTTACAGCTATTGGGTGTTCTACTGTTTTGTTGTTACCCTTGTTTTATTTTTGCTCATTTTGACTTTATGTTTCAGTAGGATAATTTCTGTTAATTCCCTTCAGTTTGTTCATATTTTTCCTGGGCTATACGGAGTACCCTGATATGCCTGTTTAAGTCATTTTTCATCTGTGTCAGTGTGTCTTGGATGGCTAACATTTTCATTTGATTCTTTCTTATTGTTTTTATGTCTTTGCTGATATTCCCTATTTGATTATTTATGTTGTCTTTTCTCACAGAGCTAAAGCTTCCCTTCCCTTCCCTATGGGAACTGGAGATTTTAGTGGAGGAAGAGCCTGCAAAAGTCTGTGTCACATCTGGATCTGGTTCTGAGCATGGCTTTATCTCTTGCTTTTTCCTGGCCTTTGGCATATTCCATTTCATTTGGTTGCTAAATGAAATTATTATATTATATATTTAAGTAAATGATTTTATGCTAGAGAAGAAGTATGCTGAAAGATGAGCATACTTTTTCTCTACTAGGCTGTCAATGTAGAGAGGTGAGTGCTAATCTAGCTGGAAGGCAGAATGATTTGATGTTTCTTTTGCTGCCCTTGTTGTACCAGAGACATTAAGTTCCACCAATGAAATGGAGTTGCTACTGTGCGCTAAGAAACCACATGCTTTCTCAGTGCTGCTCCCCTTTAGGCTTTGGGGTTGCCTGCTCAGCCTTTATGTTGACTCATACTGCACATCAGAGGGAAAGTCTTTCTCTTGTCACCCTCCTAGTTCTATCCTACTTCATTTTTAGTCAGTGCTTGCTAGTATCATGTGAGAGAAAGTGGTGCTGAGATTCTCTGACATTACCATGAAGCCTGTATCCTAGGTGGTCCTGGTGAATCTGGTTCCTGGGAGTGTGGCATTTGCAAGTTTTTCTGTCCATTCTCCCACAGGCAGTGATGGGCTGAGCATAGATTCCTGCCCCTTGTCTGTGGGCAGATTTATTGCTTCTTGGTCTTATTCCTTAGCTAATATAAGCTTCCTCTAGTGCTCTTAGGAGGAAACCTATCTTTCTTCACTACATTTTTTATTCCTCTTAAATTAATTAAATTAATTGACTTACCAATGTTAATTAAGATTTCTGCTCTGTAGGAAAAATAGAGAAATGGATGTGAACAGATCTCAGTAGTGACTCCTGCTCAGCACCCCCTGGCCAGCTTCATGGGAAAACTTTTCAGGATCCTCCCTGGGTTTCCCTGTGAGCACTTCATGAGAAAGCCTAGAAGAAAAGGCTGCTGGATGGTGTGGACTTTTCTATGTCTGTGGCCTGTAGGGGCTTCACACTCTCACACAACACTCAGAATTTAGTGATTTATTAATGTGTTTCTGTTGAACTGTGTTCCTGGCATTCTGGAGTATCTGGTGGGGTCTTATTTCTCTCTGAAGGGGGCTGTTTCTCCAGATTCTCAGTTGGTTTTATCTTGTGATTTCAACTCTCTAATGAATTTAAGAATAGTTATTAATTTGAAGTTTTATCAGCATTTTTCTTAACCATGGAATAAACACTCTTCTAGTTTTGTACACTGGAAACTTCAAGTTTCTTCCCATTACTAGAGTTTGGAGTGGCGGAGAAATAGATATGGAAAAGTAATTAGTACTAAGGAGCACCCAGGTGGAGCCATGCACTGTGCTAAACTACACACAGTGTCTAATTTAACCCTCACACAGTGACAGTGATATGAGGCAGGCACCATCGTTACTGTTATCACCATGCCTACCCATGCTCCTAGTCATTTTGTGTATTGTCTTTTCATTATCTCCTGTCATCATCATATCAGGTCTCTGAGGAGCAGGACTATGATTATCTTCATACTGTTATATTGCCAAAAACTAGCAGAATGCTTAGCATATACTACATGCTGAATAAATGCAATAAATGTTGAATGAGTTAGTGCAAAAACAGACCTTGGGCACTATAAGTTAATCATAATGCCAGAAGGATCCTTCTCCTTCTCACCATCACTGAGACAGGAATAGTGTAGGATCCATGTGCTCATAAATGCATGCGTTTATTGAGTAGACGTGTGAGGCTGGGAAGTTGATGGGGAGGGAGTCATAGAACATGGGGCTTAGGCAGGTGCTCTGATTCTTCCTGCCTCACTGATGGCCCCACTTTAGGAAATCTGCTTCTTTCTTTGAGATATGACCTTCCTGCATGCCCTAAACCTTTTGGCACCTCCGTAACTCCATAGCTATGTTTGCTGAACTGCATTATTCTACTGCTGTTTCCTTCTTTCCCAACATTTCAAAGTCCTGCTGCCTTGCTGAAAACCAGTTTTATAATAGGAACAGGGTCATCAGGTATGGGTGTACATGTTGTGGTCTGCACAGTGGTGCATATGTGAAGGTGAAATGCAGCCATGCTTGGTCACCAAAGACAGCTAGCACAGTGGCCCTGTCTGCCTGGGTGTGGGGGCAATGTCTTTTTACATTTTCACAAAGGCCCTATTGGTTTGATGTTGACTCTGATGATGCATGTGATTGAGTGTACCTGGGGAGCAAGTGTATGAAGTAACCTTTCCCCCTTTGAGCCACAAATAAATTTTCAGTAATTTCTTTACAGTCATTCACTCCAGATTGCTTTTTCCTGTCTCTTTCTTCTCTTTTTCTTTCCTTTTTAAAAAGTCATTTATTTTTAAAATTTATTTTATTTTTAATTGATAAATTATCATCATTTATATTTATGTGGGACATTGTGATGTTTTGATACATGCATACCTTGTAGAACGAGTAAATCATGCTGATTAATGTATCTACCACCTCACATACTTCATTTTGTTTGTGGTGAAACATTTAAATTCATTGTCTCAGCAATTTTGAAATACACAACACATGATTGTTAACATAGTCACCATGCTATGTGGTAGATCTCATTCATCCTGTGCAAGTCAAGCTTTGTATCCTCTGACCAGCATCTCCCCTGTCCTGCTTCTGTTTTGGATTTCCTCTCACAAGCTTAAACGCCCTGGTTCTACTTCATCTCTCTTCCTCCTCTGCCTGCCCCACCCCACCACCTGTGCACACACCACATCAGTCCGTGCTTTCCTTCCTCTATTTCCGTTTTTGCTGGTATTCTGAAACCAATCCCAATACTTGCACCTGCTCAGGAAATTAAACTGTCTAATCTTTTTTGGCTGCTGCTTCACTGCAAGGCCAAACTGACAATGTGCTAACTGTAGCCCCAGAGCTAAATAACAGAATGTTTTGCAATCAGGGCTAGAATCACAGTTGATGGATTCTTTCTCAGTTTTCCAAAGGAAACAAAGCAAAACAAAATACCCCACTCAACCCCCACCTTTCCACTCCCACCTGCCTTCTCCATTCAGCAGCCCAGGGAGAGCCTCTCTCGGGAGTGTTCAATCCCAGTCTGATTTCCTATTCAGAAACAAGTAAGGGAGCATGTTGGTGGCTCTTTTCCCCCTTCTCTACCTTTTGTCCATGTCTTATCTCACACTCGCTTTTTGTTCAGGTTCAGGTTCATATTCAGGTTCTCTCCTGAGCACACCTTCACATCAGAAGGCACCTTGAGCATCCTGGGGTTGCGGTCATAGTTGGGCTCAGGGACTCATCAGTTCTCTGGCTGGACAGAAACACTGCTTATAGACTGGGGACTTTTCAGTTGAAGGGTGAACCACAGTGCAGGTCATGGAAGAGGGGATAGAGCTAAGCAGAGGTCACCAGCATTCATGGACTTTTTGTTGTTGTTCTAATTCAGGTCTCCTGTAAAAAAGTTGATGCTCCTTCTCATTTAATCCTCCAAGAGCTCTCATGCCTCTGAGCATCCATTCCCATGGCTCAGACTGTCCTCCCTGCCTGCCCCTGCCCCTTTGTAAATGCATGGTTCTCAGAACACTCCAGGAGCTTCCTGGGGACCCACTTCGGGGCCTGCGGTGTGCTGGGCTGGGTTTCAGACAGAATGGGGTCATGTGGGCTCCCCCAGTTCATGTCCTCTCAGGAAAGGGGCCAAACAACCCTCTTCCATTCCATCACCACTGTACTGTCTTCCTAACTGATATCCCTAAATCCACTCCCCCCACTCTACCTGTTCCTGGGCAACAGTGGGAGGCACTGTCAGGCTCAAAACATGACGTCCCCAGCAATGGCACATTGGCATGCTGAGTGTGAGCATGGGAGAAGGTTGAGAGAGGGCCGAGGAGCAAGGACTTTCTGACTTTCTCCCACCCTCCTTTCTCCAGTGTCCTTTTCCTCCCTGGGCAGACCTTGGAGACTAGGGCTTCTCTTCCCTAAAGTGAGCCATAAACCCCAGAAATATTGCTCTGACCTTCCCCTGCCTTTCTGTGTAGAGTTGGCCATAAAGAACTTCTCTGACCTATTTTGTCTGAAAGTAGATCATAAGACACTCATTTCAGAGGTCCTCCCCGGTACCCAGGGGAAGCAAAGTGACACAGGGAGGCCAAGAAGAGCATGAACAGACAGGCCTTACTGAGTCTATTCTGGCATAACTCACCCTTTTATCCAATCACAGTTCTACACAGATGTCTGTTCTTCATCAAACCTAAGTGCAAAAATAGTTTTCCCTGGGTCTTTGGGTCTTCATTTCTGAAGACTCCCATGTCATCTCAAACTTTCATTAAATACATTTTTGTGCTTTCTCCTACAAATCTGTCTTTGCCGTTTTATTTTCAGAACTGGTTAGGAACTCAAGGAGAGTTGGGGACACTTTTCTCTCCTACAGTATCTTTTTTGAAAAGAAATGTTATCATTGCATCTCCTTTACCAAATCTTTAAATCACTTTTTATTTCTTTAGGATCCAGTCCAAAACTCATGGCTTGACATCTGAGGTCCAGCATTTGTGTGGCTCCTGCTAAATGACTCAGAGTCTGGGCTCACCACTGCCACTCTTCCACTGTGCTCTGGTCCACTAGTCAACTGCTAGCCCCTGGAAGGTGCCAGTTCTCTCCTGCCCCTGGGCCTTTGACCATGCTTGCCTGCTCTTCCATCTTTGGGCTAGTTCCTGCTCTCTGATCTTCTTTCCCTTCCTAGACTGATTAAATTCCCTTCCCTGCACTGTTATCTGCTTCCATCTCTTATCTTAGCTTCAGTCCTCCTTTGTGGGGTGAAGTGGTGACATTCACTGTCTTCTTTGGCCAGAAGGCAACCTACAATTAAAGTAGTTGTTGCTGGTGTTACCAGAGCTTGAGCCCATGTGGACTCCAGTGTGATGCCCAGCCTCTCAGCATCACACCTCAGCAGTGGTGGTGGGGCTACTGGTCTAAACAGCATTCCTAACAGAAGAATTTCCTTTTTTCCCAATGGGATTATACTCTGGTGTCTCTAAGGACAATTACTGCTTATATGTTGGTGTTGTTACATCACTAATTACTACACTGTAAAAGGAACCACCAACACTTCCAGGATTTTTCTTTGATGAGCAGGGTATGATGACAGGACACCAATTAAAAAGTAGCAATGTGTTCTTTCTTGTGTATGGGCATATAGCCCTTGCACTTCAAGAGCTTGAGAGACCAAGCAAAATGCCAATGAGCCTAACCTTTCCCCCTTAGCAAACTAAAGAGCAAACCTCTCCTTATAAGGAAGTCAGAGTGGGGAGGGGACGGAAGGAGGAGGATGGGTAGAGGGAGGATAATTGGTGGGACCACACCTATAGTGCATTTTACAAGGGTACATGTGAAATCTACTAAGTGTAGAGTATAAATGTCTTAACACAATAATTAAGAAAGTGTGATGCAGGCTATGTTAACCAGTTTGATGAAAGTATTTCAAATTGTATATAAAACCAGCAAATTATGTCCCATAAATGCATTAATGTACACAGCTATGATTTAATTTTTAAAAAAGGGAAAAAATTGAGGAACAAATTAGTTACCAGAAACAAATGGACTTTAAAAAAATTCAGATTAATATGAGAGTATAAATGATTAGGTTATATTATTTGTGTTTTGAAGGTAAAGCTCAAATTGTGACTGAGCCCTTAACCCAGGGGTGTGCCGTACACCCTTCCACTGTGCACATTAAGTGAGAGCTCACCAATCCCCCTCTATCTTACCCTTCTTCCTTCCTCTCCTGTCCTTCCCTTTAATATGCATTTTTCTCTCATGTGGGTGTGTAGTTGTTTTCTATTGGTTTCATATTAATATTGAATACATTGGATAGTTGCTTTCTGTTCTTGTGATACTTTACTAAGGAGAATGTACTTCAAATCTACCCAGGTTAGTACAAAAGATGTAAAGTCACCATCTTTTTTATGTTGGAATAGTATTCTGTGGTATACATATACCACAGTTTGTTAATCCATTCATGAGTTGACAGGCATGTGGGTTGGTTCCATGTCTTTACTATTGTGAATTGAGCTGCAATAAACACACTAGTGCAAATGTTCATGTGACAGAACCAATTTTTTTCTTCTGGATAGATATCTAGTAATGGGATTGTGGGATCAAATTGAAGGTCTACTTCTAACTCTTTGAGGATTCTCCATACTTCTTCCCATAAAGGTTGTATTAGTTTGCAATTCCACCAATAGTGTAAAAGTGTTCCCTCCTCTTCACATCAATACCAGCATCTGCAGTTTCGGGACTCTGTGATGTGGGCTATTCTCATGGGGGTTAGGTGATATTTTAGGGTAGTTTTGAATTACATTTCTCTGATGATCAGGGATGATAACCATTTTTTCACAGGTTTGTTCTCTATTTGTATGTCTTCTTCAGAGAAGTTTCTGTTCAAGTCTCTTGCCCACTTCCAAATGGGATTGTTTGCTCTTTTCTTGTTGCTTACTTCAAGTTCTCTGTAAATTCTAGTTATTAGCCCTTTGTCAGATTTGTAGCATGCAAATATCTTCTCTCATTCTGTAGGTTGCCTGTTTGTGTTAGTTGAGGTACCCTCAGCTGTGCAGAAGCTTGATCATATCCTATTTATTTATTTTTGGTGTTGCTGCATTTGCTAAGGGAGTCTTCTTCATAATTTTTTTTTCCTGCAGTTTTTGGCCAGGGCTGGGTTTGAACCTGCCACCTCCAGCATATGGGGCTGGCGCCCTACTCCTTTAAGCCACAGGTGCTGCCCGTCTTCATAAATTATTTTCCTAAGCCAATAGAATAAAGAGTTTTCCCTACACTTTCTTCTAGGATATTTATTGTTTCAAGTCTTAAAGTTAAATGTTTTATCTAATAAGAGTCAATTCTTTCAGTGGTGAGAGGAGTTTCAGTCTTCTACCTGTGGCTAACACGTTCTCTCAGCATCATTTATTAAATGACGATTTTTTTCCCTGGGGTAGGTTTTTGTTTGGTTTATCAAAGACCAGATAGTGATACTTGTCTGTGTTGATGTTAAACTTCTCTTTTCTGTTCCATATGTTTACATCTTTATTTTTGTGCCAGTACCATACTATTTTGGTCTCTATCGCCTTAGAGTATATCCTGAAGTCTGGTAACGTATTGCCTCCAGATTTGTTTTTATTTCTTAAAATTGCATTGGCTATTTAGATTTTTTTCCTGGTTTCACACAAAGTGAAGTACTCTTTTCTTAAAGTTCTTCAAAGTATGGCATTGGTATTTTAATGAGGATTGCATGAAATCTGTAGATCACTTTAGGTAGCGTGGACATTTTAACAATGTTGATTCTTCCCAGCCATGATTATGGTTATATTCTTCCATTTGTTAATATCTTCTGCTATTTCTTTTCTCTGGGTTTTGTAATTATCTTTATAGAGATCCTTCATGTCCTTTGTTAGGTATATTCCCAGTGTTTCACTTTTTTTGAAGCTCCTGTGAAGGGTATTGTGTTGATTCAGCTTGACTTTTATTGGCATATATGAAGACTACTGATTTGTGGATGTTAATATTGTATCCTGAGTATTACTGAATTCCTTGATCACTTCCAGAGGCCTTGAGGTTGAGATCCTGGGATTTTCTAAGTATAAGATCATGTCATCCACCAAGAGTGAGAGTTTGACCTCTTCTGCCTCCATTTGAATATCTTTCAACTCCTTCTCTTGCCTGCATTGATTGATTGCATTGGCTAGGTCTTCGAACATTATGCTGAATAGCAGTGGCAATAGTGGACATCCTGGTCTAGATCAAGTTCTAAGTGGAAATGCTTTCAGTTTTACTTCATTCAATATGATATTGGCTATGGGTTTGTTATAGAAGACCTCTATCAGGAAGGCAGAATACTTTTAAGCATGGGGTGGGATTTTCAGCCTAAGATCTCTGAAAAAGGAGATGCCTGTGTGAGGGAAAGTGATTTAGTGTATGGAGAATAGCATGCAGTTGGATTTGAGTATAATTTATTAATTAGACAATTATGGAGAGTGGAAAGTTGACAGGTTTAAAGCATATAGTTGGGTATTTGGCCAAGGCTGTCATAGCACTCAGTTTGTTAATCTATGATCTCTTGATCTCCATCCAAAATTTAGTAAAAGTAAGATTGTTCTTTAGCGAAGTAATGTCATGGCCTCGTCTAACTCCCAAGACTAGATGGTGAGTTCTTGGAGGGAAAAGCCTAAGTCTTGTTTACCTTTGTAACCCCAGAGTACACCTCAAGGCTTGGACTAGGCAGCCACTTAGATAAAGGTGCTGTTTATGAATGAAAGAATAGCTCAACATTTTCTCAGTGAGCATAGGGGGCAGACAACTGAGAAAGAAGAGCAAGAGAGAAAAGTCCTGATGTGTGTGGGAGGGAAGAGGTGTACATGCATGTGTGATGAGTTAGACTGGCAAGGAGAGAGATGCCTGTTTTGATGAGGTAAGCCACATGCAGTAAGAGGACAATTGTAAGCTAAAAGTAGTGTGGAACACAAAGATAATTTGAGGTGGGAAAGGCAGAACAAAGAACAGTGGCTTAATGTCAAAACCCTGGCATAAATGGGTGAGAGAACAAAGCACCTAGGCATAGAAAGAGAACTAGTGAGGCTTGGACTGGGGCTCTGTTGCTTACCTATAGAATATTTGGACAAGGTGGTTTTTTTTCCAGAAAGGTAACTTAGCTCACATATTTAATTAATGTGACGACATCATTAGCTATTCCCAATGAAATCTTTGCTAACTGTACAGCATATTGTAAGTGTTTTTTCATAAAAATATTTATAGTTCAACTAAGTTGAAAAAAGAAGTTTAACCCATATAAACAGTCTGATGAATTAAATACAAAATGCTGAATACACTATGAGAGTACAGAATGATAGAATATTTATTTAATGCATTTTTGGAAATCATTGACATAATTGCTCATACTTTGCAATAATATTTACCTTCTGTAATTACTTATGTACATATATCTATATGTCTTTTGGCATTCAGTTTGTAAATTCCTCAAGAAAGAGATAGTATTTTAATTATCTTTATATGCTAATAGCACCTGTTAAAATCTAACCTTTATATTAATTGCTCAATGAATTGATCTATTGAAATAGCACATTCTACAATTGGAGAAACTGAGGTTTAGCGATCTCAAGTGACAGGGCAAACCTCAAACCACTGGGCCTTCTAATCCCAGGGCTTTTTCCCAATTTGATCTCCTAAAAGAGACAAGGCTCCCACATGGCTTTGATGAAAGAAAGCCTAGACAAAAAAAGAAAGTAGAACACTTCTCTTGGGGAGAAGAGCTTAAGTAAAAGCACTGAGGTGGGAATGTCAGTGGTTGAGGAACAGCCTGGGGGGTCTTTTGCAGACCAGCCTGTCTACAGCTGAGGACACACACAGTTTTATGGTGGTTGCTAACCTCTTCCAGGCCTGAGAAAAAATAATCAAGATGCTGTCAAAGGTAATGATAAAAATCTTTTAATCATTTAACAAGTTGTGCAGTGCCACACTCTATGGAGGATGATACTGTGTTCATACAAAATAAGTGTAAAATTTAGCATTTTAAATGCTTCTTTCTTGCCAGTGTATCTTTAGCATCACATTACCTAAGACCCTCTTGATAATAAATCAAAGACTTCTCCTTAGTTTATGTCAAGGGCAAATGTCACGGGATGACTTGGAAGTCACCAGGATCTTCACTTTGGATTAGTCATCTTCATGACATACCAACTAACTCCAGAAAGAGAAAGGAGACACTGGACACTACTTCTGCACTGCTCTAGGTGCTGAGTTCCAAACTAGGTATTTGCTACATTTGAATGCTCATTGAAAAAAATCAAAGAAGACTTCATGAAGGAAGGGTGAATTTGGGAGAATCTTTAGAATGGAAAATTACTGTGTAAAACCAGTAGTGTAATGTTGGCAGGTAGAGCCTCCCTCCATTCTGTTCTTTTCTGGCTACTTAGCTTTGTCTCCCAACATCTTTCTTCTCATATCCACACACTCTATCACACCAAGCTGCTTGCAGGTCCTTGAGCTGTTTCCTGCTATTTCACACTTCTGAGTCCTTGACCATGCTTATTTTTTTTGCCAGGAGCACCTTTGATCACTTTTCTGCTACACAGACTGTCTCCTCCTTCGGGAAGACCCAGTGGCACTGCATTTCTGTGGAGCTTTGATCTGTTCCTTCTTCTACCTAAGGTTGAGTTGATTAATGCTCTCTCTGTTTCTTTCTGTATCTTATACTGCCTTTCTTAGGCAATAAGAATGGCTTATCTTATACTGTCTTCTTAGGCAATGGAATGGCTTGTCTCATTATATTGTATCCTGTCTTGTTTTTATAACATTTCTTGATTTCAAGATTCTGAGCTTAAAGACAAGTCCTGTGTATTACTGGGGACCCTATTCCAAACTCTTAGTAAGTAAATGATGCAAAGTAGGTAATCTGTTTGTTGAATGAATGAATGCATGGATGAATTAATGGATAAATGAATGATGCAAACCTAATAGTTTACAAACAAACCAACTCAATGAGTTTGAACGATACTTGGCTTTGCAGTATCCAGGAAGGCTCTAGGCCCCGTGTTAGGTATTAAGACTGGTTTCCTTCTCTCCTTCTGCTTTGCCTTTACCTGGCTCCCCATTGTGGTTGCAAGTGGGCTGCTGACAGGTCGCAGAGCAACAGGCATCCAGGTCCACATCAAGAGAAAAGAAGTCCTCCTCTGAAGGTTCTCTCTGAAGAAAGTAGACACATTTTCCCCCAGACACCACTAGATGACGTTTTCTCCAATTTTATCATCTCATTGTTGTGCAGTGGGCCACTGAACTAAGTGGCCACAATGATAGGGGTGGAGATCATGCTGAGCAGAATGGATTTCCCCCCACCAAAGCCAACTTGGCTGTGGACACCGTTGAGAGTCCAGTCTGCCAGCAGCCAAGAATTCAACACTGAAGGTCCAAATGGTGCCATTTTAGAGATGACCAGCCAGCTATCCAGGGACAGGTTGATTGCCTTGGACCACTTGCATTATGGAAGGGATAGTGTTTTGGTCTTACCAGAATAGACACTCTGGATATAAACTTACCTTTCTTCCATGCAGTGCTTCTAAAAAAACTATCATTTGTGTACATACAGGATGCTTTATCCCCAATCTGCGCATTCCACACAGCAGGGCCTCTGATCAAGGAATTCACTTCACAATGAAAGAAGTGAGGCACTAGGCCCACTGGCCTTACCATGTTTCCCTCTACCCTGAAGAAGCTAATTTGAGAGAAAGGTGGAATGGCCTTTTGAAGACTCAGTTATAGCATCTCTTGGCGACATTACCTTATAGGGTTGGACAAGTTTCTCCAGAAAGCTGTGTATGCTCCAATAAATCCCATGGCCAGGATTCACATGTCCAGTGATGGGAGTAGCATCACTCTCACTGTTACCCCTAGTGACTGACAAGCAGAACTTTTGCTTTCTATTCTTACTGCTTTATGTTCATCCTAGACATCTGGCCTAGAC
>NW_003852568.1:3175512-3178325 GCF_000181295.1 Otolemur garnettii
AAAACAACTCAATCTTGCCAGGACTACGGATGGTCCAGACTCTTAGGAATAAGGATTTTTGGATTACTTCAAATGAGGGAGTCAATGTTTGTCCCCTCCCTGCCCCAGATCTATTCACAGGCTTTTTTGTGGACCCATGTGAACCTTCTAGGATACATGTTAGAAAATGTTTACGCCACCAGTCACTTTCTTTCTCAGGGTCCCAGTCAGAATCCTCAAAGGGAACTGCCTGTCTTCCCGTGGGGTATCTGTCCCTTTTCCCAGGAGACATACTGCCATCAGTATTAGACATGAACCATAACCACCTCCCCCTCCTAGCTTCATCCAGGACTTCATTTTTTCATTAAACATTAAAGTTTGATCTAGTAGTAACATTATATCTCTCCAAGAGAGGTCAAAGCTTTGCCCTAACCCTAAGAGAACATCTATGTACTTATTGGGGTCATCAGAAAATTTTCCTAAATGAATTTATTTTGCTTTAAATCTACTAAAGAAAATGGAGTGTATACTCATGCACTTCCACTTTCACCACTCACAGTCTCAACCAAGGGCCACAAAGAAGGGTATGGTTGCCTTCTGGGGGTTGCAGTAGGACCAGAAAAAACTCTTGGGACAGCCTCCCTCCTGAGGTTTTCTGAGCACATGGAGGAAGGAGTGGGAGAAGCAGATGATGGGTTTGAACTAGATGGTGATGGTGTCTCCCTGGAGAATCCCTGACCATATGGGGAAGTTATTACAGCCAAGAAAGCAGAATCTATCTGACAGGTGTTACACAGTTACCGGTTGTCCTTGAGGGGAAAGAACACTTGCACATAGGGCACCTCAGACCACTTTTCTTCTTATTTACAAAAAGTATCTAATTGAAAAATGGTATCATAATTAAGAGCACCCTCTGAGGGCCATTGTTCATCAGTTGATACTGAGGCCAGGCCTGGATGCAGAAGAAAACCATACATTCTTTTCTCAGCGTCTGGGGATCAAACATGTCCCAGTGCTCCAGAATACAGCCCAGCAGGGTGTTCTCTTGACAAGAGAATATGTTACCCATCTGTGAGAAAGAACAAATATCCAGTGTCTTAATCAATCCCACACCATATTCCTGAATTGTCAGAGTGTCCTCTGACCAACCAAGAAGTCTTCTGACCAAACAAAAGGAAGCGTTCTTCCAATGTTTGGGGAAGAAAACCCTGAGGGGAGTGGCCTCCTCAGCCCCTGTGCTTGTCTGGAATTAGCCACTCTTCAGTGTAGCACTTAGTGCCGGCTGGTTCTCCTGTGCTTATAATGTGCTGGCAGCACAGCTTGGAGAAATCAGGTATCAGGGAGCCTGGTCCCACTTGATGCATATATTCTGCCCCTTTCTGTCCCTTTCCCCTTGATACTAGCCTCGGAGTATCAGTCAAAGTGGGGATAAGCCCCATCCTGGAGAAAATGGCTGTGTGATGTTTGCACATTTAACTCTATGGAATCTGTACAAGCTTTTTCTAAACTCCCTATAACAAAAAAGAAAGTAGGCTTTCCAGCATGAGCAGGTCTTGGTATTAAATGCTATCTTTTCTAACTTCCCTATCTTTCTCAAAGGTTAGCAAGGCAACAATAACTAAATTTAGTTACAAATCAGGGTTGAGAGACCCTTTGAAACTTTTTGCATCATAATTATTTGCACTTAGCCAAAGTCTTAGAGAAACCTAGAATTATCTTAAACTTCCCCACACCAGAAGAAATCAAATATCCAGGGTCATTCTCATTGCTCTTCTTTATTTTCAAAAGACTGAGCAGTAGCCAAGTTTCAGGGCCCTTCCCACCTTGGGGAGTTGTCCCCAGCTTCCCTTCGCAGGCCTCTGGTTGCCCAGACAAACTGTGGAGGGGAGTCATTTTGCCCTTTGTTTGGGGCTGACTTCTTTTTAACAAGATCAGCCCTTGTGTTTTTAGGGACATAAAAACACCAATGAAAAGTAATAACTCTCAACCCACCTACAACATTCATAGCCCCTTTAAAACATCTAATACACACTTCTAAAAAAAACCCAGAATACCCTTACATAATTAACTAAATATATAAACAATTCTTACTTACATTCAAACAAAGCATACATACTACCAAGGAGAGGAAGAAGACTAGAAGAGGTCTACAGAAATAAATAGAAAAAAATTGGGGACCATGGAAGAGAAGATAGTAAAAGCTGGGAGAGCACAAGTTTTCAAAGGCCCTCCCAAGTCCTAGGGTCAGAACCATTGCTGGGGACCCCAGGGCCTCTGGGTGCTACCACCACTCTTGACCAGGGAAAAGGAATAAACAGAGAATAGGTTCAAAATTCTTCCAACAGTCCCTTTGCCTCCTTTCTGAAGCCAAGGGGAATTAGAAAGTTTGTTCCCCAGTAGCCTCTTGCCCACGACCTGGAGGTCAGCATCTACACTATGCATATTTACAAGCTGGTGGGCATTGACTTTATTAA
This sequence comes from Otolemur garnettii, assembly GCF_000181295.1. NCBI lineage: Eukaryota > Metazoa > Chordata > Mammalia > Primates > Galagidae > Otolemur > Otolemur garnettii. The sequence goes on from NW_003852568.1 coordinate 3,177,966, forward strand.
TCTCCAGTAGGATAGCTACAGAGAAAAACAGGATAGAGGTAAGTGGTCCCATTACTTACCACAGATGTCTTCTTTCTGTCTGCTGTTCCCATATGGGCCACCAAATATGATAATGGAACTTGGTCTTGTATCTAGGTTGGCTCGCCAAATCTAATACTGGAGTTTCAGGTTCTTGGTCTCTGTGATTTGAAGAATGAATCAATGGACCACAGGATCAATGGTAAGTCAGGATTTATTCACAAAAACAAAAATTACAACTACAAAAAACCAAACCTCCTGGCAGAGAGAATCCTGGAGGGGAACAAGCTCTCCTGCTCCCTCTTCCAGGTCTGTCTCCAGGGTCTCTGATCAGGGGTTTAT
>NW_003852568.1:3182159-3191119 GCF_000181295.1 Otolemur garnettii
TTTTTTTTTTACATACACAAGCCTGGAGAATAGGGTGCAGGGCTTACCTATTTTTTGTCTCCACTTCAGTATACTTCAAAAACATTGCTTTATATCTCATGCTCAGCAATGCCATCTAGAATCCAGTTGTATCTGTTCATCATTCATCAATCTCTTTTTAATGAATACACATTTATTGATGTCTATCTTGTGCCTGTCCCTATACTTGTCTTTTACAAATTGAAAGATGATTGTAGTGTCATCCTGCCTTCAAAAAGCTCACAGTCCAATAAAATATAGTACAGACTGGTAAGGCTGTACTGAAATAACAGCCCAAATGAAGAAATCCATTTTCCATTGTCACTTGGTGCAACATTTCTTTCTTTCCTCCTTTCCTTTTCTTTCTTTCCCTTCCTTTCCTTTCCTTTTCCTCCCTCCCTTCCTTCCTTCCTTCCTTCATCTGTCATCTATCTATCTTTATATCTATTTGTGTGCACATACAATGGAAAAAGTTTTTTTAGGAGGCAATATGGTCTGCTGTGATCTATTCTATTTATCCTTCTTCAGTATCCAAAAATGGATTTTCTGATCCATTCACTAAATGGATTTTCTGATCCATTCACTAAATGGATTTTATGATTCATCATTGAGTTATGACTCACAACTTCAAAAATATGGTCATAATATCACTTAGTTACCTTCCTCAGTTGCATAGGGAATTATGTAATTATTATTTCACAGGCATTCCATGTCTGTCTTCTCCACTATAATAATGATTGTGATGATAAGGTGGATCATGAGGATGATGATGATAGTAATATCTTACTTTATGCCAAACACTGTTTGAAGAACATTTCCTGGGAGTATCTTGTTCAATCTCCATAAGAAAATGGTGAGAGGAGGCCTATTGCTAGCATCATTAAAAAAATGTATGTGGAAAACAAACAGAGAGATTCCAGTTTTCCTATCTGAAGTTTCATAGCTGGTAAGAGACAGAGGCAGAGCCCAGAGCTGTTTTCACAACCACTACACAGTTTTCACTTTCTAGGGCCACTGGACTCAAGTTGAGAACATTACTGTTTTTGCTCATAATTGTTTCCCCAGATTTGAGGACCTCTGGCTTCCCCACCTTCTTCCCTCATTCTGGTGATGATATTTCTCTATCTGTAGTGTGGTGTGATAAAGAATGTATCTGGTCTTTGTCTCCAATTCCTGGCAGAAAGCTTCAGAAATGCTGTGGATTTCTTTAGTGATTCCCATAGCTGTTTTGCTAATGAACTGACTCTAGGTGGTGAGTTCCTTAGATACCTTCAGAATTGGTCTTTCATCAGAAAGACCAATTATGTGATTAAAGCTTTGGGACTTTTGACCCCCCGACCGCTGAGAGAGGGGATGTGAGGTTCAGACACATGGCCAATGATTTAATTAATGGTGTCTATGTAATGGAATGACAATAAAAAACATGGACACTGAGACTCAGTTGAACTTCTAGTTGGTGGATGCCTTAATGTGTTTTGAGGATGATACACCCTGATTCCATGAGGAGAGAGCATGAGGAATCCACACTCCTAACCACCAGACCTTGCCCTGTACTCTCCTCAATTGGCTGCTCCAGATATATATCCATTATGATAAAACAATAATCATGAATATAGCACTTCCAGTGTATTACGTGAGTCATTGCTGTAAACTTTCAAAACGGGATTTGAGAGTTCAAACCCTGGAATTTATACCCTGTCAGTCAGAAGTGTGGGTTGCCCCTGGTACATGCAGCTGGCATCTGAAGTGGGGTCACTCTTGTGAAGGACCAAGCCCCCTGTGGGACATGATTATGACACTAACTCTGGGTGAGGGTGTCACCCTAGCAACAGGCTTCAACTGCTGCCTGCCCAGCTCGGGTGGAAATGGAGCATTTTGGAATTTGTACCTAGCTAGGCAGAAGTAGGTATGGTTTGGGCCCATCTGAAACTTGTAACTGGTGTCTGAGGTAAAGGCAGTGACATGAAAGACTTTGCCCTTAATAGATGGGACTGCACTAACTTTGGGCAGTTAGTGTCAGAATTGTATTGAACTGCGTTGAACACAGGTGGAGTCAGAGGACTGTTGTCAGACTCTCATAGGAATCCATCGGCATTCAGGCTTCCCTGCTTCTTGTGACATCAGCACTCACTCTCAACTGTTAACCAAATTGTAGAAGAAGCACTAATGATTAATGAAATTGAATTGTGAATGCCACAACTACCATAGAGAGATTGTTCTGTAAAATTCATATTTTTGTGTGGAACGGTATGTCAGACATCAGTGTGTCGACTAGTTATCATTTGGGGAAGGAAGCTCTTGCCAGGGCCAGTGAGCTCAGCCTCTGTAAGCACCAAGGATGGCAACACAGGCAGTGGTGCTCTAAAATTTCTACTTGTGATTGCTCTGAACTGGGCTGGTGTGTTAACCTTTCTGGGCTTCAGTTTCTCCAATACACTGAAGACAGCAAAAATTATAATCAACTTTCTAATGTAATTAGTTCTGAGAAATGTGGCCAAGTTAATATACACTTACTCCTTTCCAGGAATTCTTGGTTTAATTTGACATATGGGTCAGGTATCCTAACCACAGAGGTGATTGAACTATTGATCTAACTCAACTTTAATTCAGGCAGAAACTCTTCTATCCTACAAGAGACCTCTCTGGTTTGAGGTAAACCAGAGGGATCTCCTTGTATGTGTTTCTTTAACTCTTCTCTTCTCAGAAAGGAACTGCTTGCTCACAAACTCAGTGCTTGTGGGCACAAAACTCTCATTTATTTTTCTAGAAAATTGGACTTACTTTCCATTCCTGTGCCTTGCAATCATTCTTTCTTTCCTTCTCAAATCACTGATACCTCCTGTCTCCAAGCACCCTTCAGACTCCTATGCTCTCTACCCAAACCCTAAAGTCCTTTCCCAGGCATCTAAATACAGCATGTACCAATGAGATTCTTATTTATTTATTTTTTTTATTTTCATGCATACAGCAAAAAATGAAATATGGTATCTATGGTATTTCACGGAGTTGTTGAGGATGGAATAAGGAAACATATATGAAATGCAGCTTACTGTTGGAATCTGATAAATATTAATTTGTGTTCTCCCTCCATGCATACACAAGTGAGGATGTATGCCCCTCTGGTACAGTGGAAGTCTTCAGATTACTCTGTCTGACAGCCACAAGCCCCTCCTGCATAGGCTATGGACTGTGCTCTGTCCACCTGGTGATGTCACAGAGTGTTTCTGATTGCTTCTCCTTCTGGGTGTGGACTGAGATATTCAGCACTGGTCTCTGCTAGGAGGGTTTACTTTATGAGTGTTTCTTCCTCTGGGAGCTTGAGTTCTGGGTTGCTGTCCCCCATTTCAGAACAACTTTTTCTTCGTTTAGAGAGAAGAGAGGAAGGGGCTGCCTCAAGAGCTGTGCACCCAGGAAGCCACCTTGTTTTAGAGGGACTAGGAGGTATCTCTGACTGTGTCCTGCCCTGCTCTGCACAGGGGCTCAATGCTGAGATGTAGGGGAGGTGGGGGAGATGTGGGCAGGCAAGGCATGATAGGAGTCCTCTTAGGTTCCAGCACAACTTTACTTGTCACTGAAGCACACTTAAAGGGTCTCTAGTACTTTTAGAACTTATGACTGGAGACCAGCTTTCCAGTTCTTCTCTTTGATGTCTCTGGTGGGCAAGAAGTTAGGGTCCTTCCTGAGCTAAACCTCTAAAAAGTGGTGCATTTGGGCTCAGAACCCCAAAAGTCTACTTAGTAGCACAGAGTGTCTAAGTTACAAGAGGTTTTAGGGCCCAGCGGATTAAATGCCCTTGTTTTGCAGAAAATATAACAGTGCAGAAGGTTCTGTGCCTTGCCCAGGCCCGCAGGAAGTTGGCAGTGTGTTCCCACCTGCTCTGCTGGACCCCATGGTGGACTTGAAAGGCTGTGTAAGGTGCCAGGCACAGGAAAGACATGAGCCTTCAGCTCATGCCAGGCCTGAGGTCTTTGATCTTGTCCCCACTGGCATTTCCTACCAGGCTTTCCGGAGGGATTATGGGTGGTAATACCACACCAGGCTCAACAGCCCTTCATGCACTTTCCAGCTCATGCCACTGCCTCTGATTGGCAGCCCTGCTGCTCCCACACAAATCGGCAGCTTTCTGTGGGGATGGCAGTGAAGAGAACAAAAAGATCTGAAGTTAAAGTCCGAAGAGATGACCTCAACCCCCAGCTGCATGAACTTACGTTTGCTAACAAATTATTTCAGCTTTATCTGAAATTTGAATATGCATGGGGTTCCCTGTGTTATGTCTGATAGCCCCAGTTGTAGGGAGCCAGAAAAATGAGGAGAATGGAAACTCCCTCAGCCCTCACCTATCTGTCCCTCTGGTCATGGTGTTCTTAAGACTGAGGGGGTCTGCAGGTGTCATGTCTGTCTAGAGCACCATGGATTTCTGTGGATTGGGACTTGCAGGAGCTCTAAGGAGCTGAGTGTCTCACACAGTACTGGAAACCAGGTGTGGCCTGCATCCTCAGTGATGGATGGCACTCCCATGATTCCTAACAGGGGTGTCCCCTCCTAAGCTGGAGGCCAGTTGTGTGAGCTTTATACCATACTCTGCATTTAGGATGTCTTCCTATAGCCTAAAATATTTGCCATTTCTGGTCCAGCCAATCCTAGCCAGGGAGAAAAACCACAGCGACCTACGCACAGAAGCATCAATCTACAGATGCACTTGTCAGAGGGGCTGACACTTGGCGCTCCATGGATACAGTGAAAATCCTTTTCTCTATGCCAGGTACTCAGAACCTAATGGGAAATGAAAATGGAACTGATTTGACATACACATATCTATGCATCATATGCATATGCTATTATTGGGTAGATCTCAACCCAGAACCCAGAGCTGTTGATTTCAGACATCACACTTGCTATTAGGAGATAGGTCAGGTCCCCTCTGGGCTTCATTTGGGGAAGGCTTCCAAGTGGATCCCTTACCATGTGAGGTTGGCATTACTTCAGACCCCCATCTTTTGTCTGCTCAGTCATATACAGACAGTCCCCAAGTTACAAACATCTGATGTATGTACAACTTGCACTTAAGAATGGAGGCTATTACAGCGAATCTTGAAGTTACAAATATCCAACTTATGTGCAACTTGCACTACAAACAGAGGCATTTCAGGTAATGGGTAAATGTATCTGTTCCAACTTACATAAAAATTCAGTTTAAGAACAAGCCTCCAGAACCTATCTTGTTGGTAACCCAGGGACTGCCTGTACTTCTTAAAAATGTTTCTGTCATAGTTACAGAGCACATGGGTCAGATTTTGCTCATGTGTGCTCAACGTGTTTTATAAATCCAAAAAATTTACCTCAAAGCCTGGATTTGTGTCTTCTCTTGAAACATCAGATCTGGTAGCCCTGGGATGACAGTTTCTCAGTGCAACAAGTGGGCACGGCCAAGAGGTGCTGCCTCTGAGGAGTGTTCACACTTGTCTAGTGACCCCGGTTCCCACCACTCGTCATCGTCTCCCACTCAGCCCTTTCCTTCACACTGACTGCCTGGCACCAATTTATCCTCATCTCACCATGATTCCAGGCTCATCTAACCAAAGTATTGATTACAAGATGAATCCAGGCAGCTTCATTCATCTTTTTCAGACTACCATAGTCATTCATTCATTTAATGAATTAGCAATGGTGCATGCACAGAGCTGCACTAGATGCATGTTTGTAAATATTTAACCATGATTATTAAATGTGCTCAGTCCCAGCCCTTCAGAAAGGCACAGTGCACATGAGAAGATGGACAAGCTGCCACACACAGTACAACACGGTGCCTAACTAAACGGAAGGGAGAATAGGGTGCTGCACAGATTCAGGGACCATGACCCCATAGAGTGGACACATGGTCGTGGAAGGCTGCCAGCCTGTCCAGAGAATCAGTTTTGTGCTTGGTCTGCAGGCCAGTTAGAACTGAGCCCAGGGGAGAAGAAAGTCTGGATGTTACAAGCTTGGGGAGCAGTGTGGAGAAAGCAAACAGATTGCTGCATGTGGATAGAAACAGACTAGCATACTTGGAATAGGATATGCAGCAGGGTCTGCAGAGGCCCTTACAGCACTGGCTATCAGGAAAGGGATCATGGAAGGGGAGAGAATAGGAACCCTCATGCTGCCCAGGCAGCGCATCACGGGTAGGGCCCCATGGATGGGGTGCTGGGAACCTGAACCACTGGTAGACACCAAAGAGGTCACAGCAGTTGGAAAGAGCTGGGCTGTAGATGAGTACAGACCCCAAAAGGCCACAAACACCATCTCCAAAGTACAGTTCAGAGCAGAAGATGGATGGAGCTGGATGGACCAGGGAAAGCCCCAGCTTCTCCTTACCCCTGGGAGTGACTCAGGCTGACTCCTGACAGCTCTCTTGGCCTCCAGCAGAGGGAGAGGACCAGCTATGAAAAAGCTGGCAGTGTCTCCTCCCTGTTCCATGTCCCTGGAGACAGATGCCTGGCTCAAGAAGGGAAGGGAAAGGCTCGGCACCCTAACTCAGTGGTTAGGGTGCCAGCCACATATACCAGGGCCGGCAGGTTCAAACTCAGCCAGGCCTGCCAAACAACAACTACAACAAAAAAATAGCTGAGCATGTGGCAGGTGCCTATAGTCCCAGCTAGTTGGGAGACTGAGGCAGGAGAATTGCTTAAGCCCGAGAGTTTGAGGTTGCTGTGAGGTGTGACGCCATAGCACTCTACCAAGGGTGACATAGTGAGACTCTGTCTCAAAAAAAAAAAAAAAAAAAAAAGGGAAAACTTGTCATTCAAGGTAAGAAGGTTCAAATGATGCTAACTTTTGTTACTAAAAGTGTCCCAGATGCATGAGATCTGCAAAATACAGGATGGTCATGAAGTTCACGTGGAATGTAAACTTGCACATGGACTTTATGGCCACCCTGTATGTCATTAAAGAACAAGAAGAGGATCTGGTGACTTGGCGGAAAGTGGCAAGTAGGAAAAATAAAATGATTCCAAGTTTGGACACCAGTGGCTACAGATTCTTAATTAGATTGGACAAGATTCAATTCAATCTGCAGGGCTGTATAGAATGACCCCCGGGCCAGAGTCAGACAGAGATGTTATTGGGCAAGGAAGGGTTGGGGACAACCATGTCGCTCTAGCAGAGTGACCACAGTGCAAAGGATCTGCCATCCACAGGTGTGCAGCAGCTGAGCTCATGGTGCAGCCCAGAGGCAGGGGGCTGACCTCACCCTGGTGAGACTATTGAAGACATGGCCATCTAAATAAAGGTGACACAGAAAAGCAGCAGAAGGCAGGTGACGCTGGCACCTGGGGTTGGGGTGGGGTCAGCACATTGACTCTGTCCGCCCTGCAGTTGGAATGAACAGGTGACAGGTACGTCCATGGACACAAATCCTTTTAAATGCAGGCAGGGGCACCTTCGCACGTCCACAGTGACCTCAGGTACATTGGGATCGCTGTGTTCGTTATGTTTCCTCTTATTCTCAATTACTGTAAATGAATTTCTGCAGACTCACCGAGAACTAGAAAGATTTACAATAGATTAACTTCCATTTGGTTTAACGAAATTGTCTCAATGCATAAATCCAACCCTGCTTCAGACTCATAAATTTTTATAGCTGCTGCTTAGTAGACAATCCTTTTTTCCATTTTCCTTCCTCCCCCTCCCCTCTGGATACTCTCCAGCTCTGCTCTGACTTCAGAGACGGCCTCAGCTCTGCACCTACATAAGATTCTTCCGAGCCAGGAGATGGACGCTTCCAGAAAGCTATGTAAAATATATTTATGTCATCCCTCTGCAAACACTCCTGTTTAGTTATAAATGAGTACAAATGAAGCTTGACAAGCAATTTGCTGCAGGGAAGCTGCTATTAATGACGACATATTCATACCTACTGGTGTGATCAGTTTTTTGGTTTGGTTTTGGCCAGTGACATATTCTGGTTCCAAGTATGATGTTAGGAATACCTCCTTCTCTTATAGGAAGAGGAAAACATCTTCCCAATTTCCTGTATTATTCTTACAGGACTTAAGGGTGTATTCCTTTACAGTTAGGGGGAACCTTGCTGTGCTAGGCAGGGTGATACAGGAGACAGGTTTTCCATTGTTAATTTAACAAAGTCAAGGTCTGATGCCTCTGTTAGATGTTGGGAAAGGGGAAGGGACAGGACAGAGATACCCCTCACAGAGCTCCCAGCCAGGTTCAGGGTGGCCAGGGGTAAGTCTGAGATGGATCTCCCCAGTGTCCTGTCTAAAGCTGCCTTCCTGCACAATTGTTGTGGAAAGCTTCCAGAATACCTCTGGAAGTGATGGCTGGAGCCACTGGGATGAGGAAGAGAAATAACTTGTAGAATTTGTGCTCTCTCTTCCATGAGCACTCTGTTTGGGGCCATGTTCTCCAGGAGAGACTTGTCTAAAAGCGATAAGCCCATAAAGAAACAAAAGTTTCCAGATTATTGTTGTAGGTGACAAGGCCAAAGTGATAGAACTGAGACAGAGGCAGGTTAAAAGCCAATCCTTGCCACACGTCCACTTTCATCAAGACCAGGGCAGCTCTGAGCGGGACAGAAGGTGGTGAGGGCGAGCAGCAATGGTGGACCCCGGCCTTGGCCTGTCACTGGCAGCAAATCAGGGAAGGTTTTGAGAGAGCCCACTTTCAACCCGGTGAGCTTTTCTGCTTAGAACTAGAACCAGACAATGTTGTCCACTGTCACCACTCCGATTCAACATTGAGTTGTAAGTCCTACCTGGAGAAATTAGACAAGAGAAGAAAATCAAAGGTATCCACATGGGGAAGGAAGAGGTTAGACTATGGCTCTTTGATGAAGTTATGATTTTATATCTAGAAAATCCCAAAGATTCAACCAAGAGACTCCTGGGATCTGTAGCTAAATTCAGCAAAGTCTGATGTTACAAAATCAAGGTATAGAAACCATATCAGTT